>NC_064040.1:11188983-11493514 GCF_932526225.1 Nematostella vectensis | reverse complement strand
TATGCGATTGCTGTAGATTTTTTACCAAAGATGACCCAATGTATGGATAGTGCACACATTTAAAAAATGTATTTGTATTAACAGCAATAATGAGATAGATAGATATAGATAGATAGATAGTTTATTTCAAAAAGATTGCATGGCAGCTAAAAAACACTGAATTGCGCAATTTACATCGAGTAAAAAAGAAAAAAAAGGAATAAAAATATAACTATATTATGTATATTACAGGTAATAGACTAAAATGCGACTATGATAAGAGGAAAGCTATATATTATAAAATGAGCGAATATGATATGTTCAGTTAGGATTATACTTCAAATTTAGTGGTGCAACTGGATGCCATGGCCGGGATGAAAGATCGACTAAAACGTTTGGTTCGGCAGCGCGGAATTGAGAATGTTCTGGATTGTCTAAGACTATAACTGCACTGGTTCTTAGGTGGTAGGATGTTCGCTAGCTTATGGTAAGGGCAGGTGGAAATAGACGAGAACAGATTAAGACAGAGTTCACCCCGTCTGTCCTTCAAAGTCTGTAAGCCATAGCTGGCAAGGCAGTCCTTAGTTAGCTTGTGGTGACACAATGGACATTAGTAGCATGTAGTAGCACATAAAAAGTAAACAACATGTTTTGCACTTATTTGAGACTGACGCAAAATTGAGCGTTAGCTTTTTGATGACACTACCAGAATCAGTTCAATATCAGTTCAAAAACTGTGGAAGAGAAAAAAAAAAGTTAGATATATATTTAGAATTTCGACCCGAAAAATTGACTACGATAGTCCTTTCGAAAAGCGTTTATGTTAGCCTTTATTACCCGAGTTTTTGCAAATACAACCACCAATTGTGTACGATAACGCATGTCAAATTTGGTATGGCTATGTTCAATAAAAAGAAAGTTGTAACATTTAGAATGAACCATTTTAGAAAATTTTTCCGCAAAACTGATAAAAACACATTTTCCGCAATATTTCAACAATCAACCGTGCAATTTTAGAGATATTTGTCAATGATAAAATTCGGTCCTTTAGACAACTTTTATGATCGACTAGACTACATAGAAGCGCTTTGTTGGGGTAGAAGAATATTTTTTAAAGTGAGGGACTATCTCGGGTTGTGTTTTCGTGGTGGCAGGGGTTGTTAATTTCACGCCACACAGAGGTATGCAAATCGAGAGCGTGTTGGAAATGCACACATCAGTCAGGGGGGAGCAAAGACGGGGGTCAAGCGTGAGCTGTTTTAAATACAAAACCATAAGAGCTCGTGCGTATGAGTGTGCGCTTTCTTTTAGTTACAAAAAGTTCCTCACAAAATTCCCCTGACCCAACAAAGCGCTTCTATGTAGGCTAGTCGATCGTAGAAGTTGTCTAAAGGACCGAATTTTATCATTGGCAAATATCTCTAAAATTCCACGGTTGATTGTTGAAACATTGCGGAAAATGTGTTTTTACCAGTTTTGCCGAAAGATGTTCTTAAATGGTAGTGTTATTCAAAATGTGACAACTTTCTTTTTATTGAACATAGCCATACCAAATTTGACATGCGTTATCGTACACAATTTGCAAATAACTCGGGTAATAAAGGCTTTTCGAAAGGACTGAACTTCGCAGTCAATTTTTCGGGTCGAAATTCTTAAGATATATCTAACTTTTTTTCCACAAATTTTTTTTCTAACTTTCACAGAGGCTGTATCACCACATATCGAACTGATTCTGGTAGTGTCGTCAAACAGCTAACGCTCAATTTTGCGTCAGTCTCAAATAAGTGCAAAACATGTTGTTTACTTTTTATGTGCTACTACATTATTGCTGTTAATACAAATACTATTTTTAAATGTGTGCACTCTCCATTCATTTCGTCGTCCTTGGTAAAAAATCTAGAGCAATCGCATAAACATTGACTGTTCTGTGCGAAGTTTAAAATTGATAACGCCCTCTGTTTATGATCTGTTGAAATTAACGCGCGAGCGACCTTAACAGTTTGCCACCCTGTGTTGTGTAAATGAGCTTAAAATCATTAACTAAAAACATCTTTCAAGAGGCCGTCAGTTATAAATATCGTTTGCCTATATTTAAGCTTTTAAACAGTCATCTAGTTTTTGTTATATCTCTAAGCTATTTTTTTGGTTAATCTCTGAAATAGCCTCCTCCGCAGGCATCTCGAGTGTTATGTTTTTTGCCAAATTTTAGTATTCTTATGAATACTTTCTTGATCACGCCACAGAAAGCCTTATAGCGCCCGCAAATGTAATAATTACACGAAAATGTAAGAAACCCGCAAATGTTACAAGGTTTTAATCGCAATTGTAATAATTGCAAGCAAGGAAAAACTTTCAACTCCGACAACAAAGCTCAATTCAGTATCACTTGACCTTCCTCCACAAATATACAATACTTTGAACTGCTCACTAGGAAGATAATTTACTGGGTCATTTGAATAAATTGAAAATAATTGTCGGGCATTTAGTCCATCCAAGACCTGTCCCGACTGCCGGGCATAAAGCAACTGCGTATTTTATTATCTCATTTTTTGCTTTATTGGTTATTGCTTCAATCACAATTGCAGAAGAAAAGAAAGAAGCGGTCGTTGACGATCAATGATAAAAAGCCGTATAACTAAAAACGTGAACTGAAG
This sequence comes from Nematostella vectensis, assembly GCF_932526225.1. Taxonomy (NCBI): domain Eukaryota; kingdom Metazoa; phylum Cnidaria; class Anthozoa; order Actiniaria; family Edwardsiidae; genus Nematostella; species Nematostella vectensis. The sequence goes on along the minus strand of NC_064040.1, from coordinate 11,490,881 downwards.
TATATTGTAATAACGCGGTCCTTTTTTAATAGAGATCTCTGATTTTCCAATCTTAGTACTTTTAACAGAATTCAACAACTCTAATTACAGCTATTTACATAATTCAGTGTAGTAAGCGCACGTGCGAATATCTAAAGAATGTCCCTTGGAAGTATAACACACATTATATCCCAGTGATATATTTTCACGCGCGCTTAATACGGGTCACGTGCACATTTTCACAAATGGACAAATATCAGTCGATAACGTCCAGTCAAAGTGATATCTGTCCTGTGAACAATTTTGTGCAGTCAAAACTCGCTTTTCGTCTGCTCAATAATTCCTCAAACAAACACCATTGTTTTCAAAACGCCATGAAGGCACAAAAATAGAACTATCATCATCATAGAACTATCATCAATGTATTTTTTTAGAATTTATCCTGAAACGGCAAAGAAAAAGCAATGACAAAGAACAAAGAACACAACAGCAGAAGACATTTCAAAATTGAAAACTTTTGCTTCAATTTCCATTCTTATTGTTCTGCTTTTTGCAGAACAATAAGAAAACAGTATAGGTGTAAATCCATCAGTTGAAATGCAAGTTTTGAGGTTGTAGTTTTTGTTCTAATGAAAACAAATTGTTGCATGGATTGTTACCTCTAGCGAACGGCAAAAAATCCAGTGCACGTCAGCGCGCGCAGAATACACTTTTCGCATTTTCAGTGTAGTCACCGGGATATAAAATAAATTTACAGTATAAAATAAATTTCACAGTTGCCCTCGAAGCTTCGCTTCTCGGCCAACTGTTTATTTTTCGTTCCATTTCTTATCCTTGGACATTATCCGCCGATACCCCAGCCGCCAGAAGGGGTTTATTTACTAATTGTCTCGTGCGATACCCACAACACTACCCCTCTCCCCCCAAAAAATCCGTCCCGGATATGAACTATTTCAGAATTACATAATGTAGTCTCTAAATCTTAAAAGGACAGTTCTTGTCCTTGATGGGCGAGATCTGCGTGATTCCACACCATCGTCTCCTATAGTTGTGTCTCTAACATCTCTATCAGATAATCCATCATTCCCGTCAGCATCTCCCGTGTCTTCATCAGCGGTGTCGATATATCCAGCCAGACCGAACCATGTAGGCGCTGCCCTTCCCTCATACCGCCACAGCTTGTTGCGATGTACCAACTTTGGCTTGCTTCTGCTACCTTTTTGTATTTTATAGGTAACGTCATTTAGCCTTCCGGTGACGATATAAGGTCCATCCCATGTCTTACTTAGAGAAGGGGGATTTGCCCTTAGTTCGGCGAGGATTGTGGTACCACACGGGATCTCCAGGTTCAAAGCCTACGGTGTTAGCGCGGAGATCATACCGATCCTTTATGGTTTCTGCTTCCTTCCTGAGATTATCCCATGCGTCAGCACGCACTGCTTCCAGTCTCTCACGAAGATCTCTGAAATATTCAGGCGCACTTCCACTCTCATTCCTTATTGGTCGTTAAAACATCAGGTCTATCGGTAAACGCAACTCACGACCGAACATCATACAAGCTGGTGTGTACCCGGTAGCCTCATGAACTGCAGAACGATATGCCAGTAGTGCGAGCGGAACGTCCCGATCCCAAGTTTGCTGATTCGCAGCCGTAAACTTGGCGAGATAATCTTTAAGAGTCCCCTTATAACTTTTGATCATGCCGTCTGACTGGATGTGCAGGAGTGGTCCTAGTTTTGTTGATCCCTAGCAGTTTACAGACTTCAAGGAACACTTGTGACTCGAAATTCCGCCCTTGATCAGAGTGAAGTTCCAATGGTACGCCAAAACGATAGATGTAATGAGCCACAAGAACCTATGCCACTGTCACCGCCTCCTGGTTTGGTATTGGGTAGGCTTCTGGCCACTTAGAGAAGTAGTCAATTACGACATGCAAATACCGAATCCCTTGTTCCGTTCTTGGTAGTGGCCCGGTAATATCGATCGCGATACGTTCCCCCGGCTCACCAAAACAGCAGATTTGAAGTGGAGCCTTTGGTCTCCTTTAAGGGCCGTTCCTCGCAGCACAAACGTCACATCTTCTACACCACTCCCCAACATTTCTGTCACACCCTATCCAGTAAACACGTTGACGAATTCATTTCAATGTCTTTTTCTTTCCTAAATGCCCTGCCGTTACCGAATCATGAAGGGAAAACATCACCTCCGCCTTCTTACTCTTAGGTACAACGAGAAGCAAGGTGATCGGACTTCCGACATCTCACCCATAGAGAGCACCATCCTTTAACCCCAAACATTCCCACAGGGCACAGTAGGCATTTAACTCTGCAGAGAATGATGAAATCTCTTCCCACAATGGACGACCAAGGCTCCTCTCTAACCGACTTTCTATTTCTCCAAGCACCGAGTCTCCTCGCTGATATCGTTATATCGCCATATTGTTATCGTCCGCTCCTCGTGTCCTTTTAACTTGTACTTCAGGCCGGATAATGAAGCACGTTGTTGCTACTGAGCGTGGTGATCCACAACAATGGTCATCAAGCTCGTCTTCCTTCTCGCAGTATTCTCTCTCCTTTTGTTCTAATCTTTCACAGTATACACAGCTTCTCGCCTCGAAAGGATGTCTTGAGAGTGCGTCAGCATTGCCATGCAAACTGCCTTTGCGATAGACTATAGAGAAGTCGTACTGTTGAAAAGTCTGAATCCATCTCGCGATTTGTCCTTCCGGGTGTTTGAAGCTACCAATCCAATGAAGAGCAGAATGGTCAGTTCTCAATTGAAACCTCCTCCCGTATAAGTAGTGGTGAAAACGTTCGGTAGCCTTTACTGCTGCCAACAGTTCTTGTCTAGTAACACTATAGTTCCGTTCCGCACGAGATAAACTTTTGCTTTAATACGCGATCACTTTCTTCTTTCCATCCTGAACTTGTGATAATTCAGCATCAATACTGTCCGCGCTGGCATCAGTATAAAAGACAAAATCACCCTCTGCCGTGGGATAAGCAAGCACTGGAGCAGTCGTCAATGCTGTCTTCAAACTAGTAAAAGCAGTCTGACACTCATCGGTCCAATCGAACGGCACGCTTTTCTCTGTTAACCGATGTAGAACCCTTGCAATGTCCGCAAACATCTTTACATATTTCCTGAAATAGGTGCACAATCCGAGGAAACTTTGCAGCTCTCGTTTTTTCTTTGGTACAGGCCAGGAAATCACCGCTTCCAATTTAGCTAAATCGGTGGACACGCCCTCTGAAATTATACAATGTCCAAGGTATTTGACCCTTGTTTTGAAAAGAAGACACTTCTTCGGATAAAGCTTCAAATTTGCTTCCCTCAACCTTTCAAAGACCTTTGCAGTGTTCTCAATGTGTGACTCTAAGGTTGTTGAATGGACAATGATGTCGTCAATGTATAACAAACAAGTGTCCCACGATAATCCCGCCAGGATTTTCTCCATCAAACTTTCGAATGTGGCTGGTGCGTTACACAAACCAAATGGCATAACCCGAAATCGCCAGAGTTCTTGTCTCAACGTAAAAGCAGTTTTCTCCTTATCCTTTGGGTCCATCTCAACCTGCCAATATCCACTTTTCAAGTCGTAAGTCGTATCTAGAATTTGAAAAACAGTCCAACATATCATCAATCACTGGAAGAGGATACGATTCCTTTTTCGTGAAGTCGTTCAACTTTCGGTAATCGACATAATGTTGCCAAAACCTCACTGATATGTTCTATGAAAATAGCCATTCTTCTGGACTTCATCAGATCTTCAGAATCTAGCGCAAGGAACAAGCACACATTTTTTAGCATTTTAAGATTCATGGTATCCAGTTTTCCATTTGCAAGAAGGAACAGGTTGAACGAGTCTAACTCAATGAGGTGTGTCAGCTGGCACTCGGAATACGCAGCTTCGTAATTAGCTGCGATGATGTCATCTTCAGTGATGTCATCGGTCACTCCAGCATCTCTTTTAAGTTGACCCGATCTGGGCGAGAAGTAGAGAAGCGCGAGAGGTCTTGGCAACATGCCCTTGTGCTACAAGTAAAGTGTAAACTTGTGTGCTTCTTCTAGAATCTCTACCACTATTTACGTCTAGAGTCTTGATATCTGATATAAATATCCTTAGGGTACATAACTACCCTCTCTTTTATCCCAAGGTTTCATGAAAACCACAGATTGCATTCCTAGGGTGCATAAAAACACCCGTTTATCGTTTATATTCCCAGGGTGCATGACAACCCTGTCAAAGCTTGTATCCAGAGGCAACAATGACAACCCCCTCTTCTATCCTAGGTTCCATAACAGTGTAGTGGATATTTTTTAACAGTCTCAAAATGGCTGTCCGAACGTTTATGCGCTCTAGTAAGTTGTACAAGTAGTAGCTAGTAGTGTACAACCGGAATCAACATACCATTCTATTATGGCTCTGTTTCAAAATAAACAGATACCTTGACAGGAATATTTTGTATTTTTTAGTTTATTATATCAGCGATATAACTGGAAAAAGAAATATGAACGTTATATGTACACGACAAAAACGTGTTTTTTAACTAACTCTGCTTACATGGGCTTCCTGTGGTGTTGTCACGCATTCATTGTTTATATCGTTGACAGTTAACATGGCGGCGAAATCCGGATACAAAGACGACCTCAAATTCGTAAAAAACGGCAAGAAATCTTTTACAAGCCACAAACAATAGAACCAAAATTAGTTCCTACGCGTGTAAACTATTATGTTTCTAGCACAGCTTTTTATGAAGGACTAAATTCGACGGGAAGCGTGGCAAATGCGTATAATTCGAGGTCGATCGAATGGTTGACCTAGCGTTATCGAGTGCTCTTTTGAACTTCTACGGTTAGTCACGCCTTGTAAGATGTTATTTAGAGTCTACCAGGACCACGTTTCGCATTTATATAAACTTGTTTTGGCGATAAAAGGTGCCTTGCAATTGCTGAAATATGAGCACTCAGTGGGGGCTGTTTATCGCCTCATCAAAACTCGTGTTTTTAATTGCCACAAAATTTTATTTGATATATTGGAAGTACAATAAGTGCTGTATATCTAGAGTGAAAAGAATTGTGCAATTCCACGTCCCATGGAAGATATAGGTCTCGTTTTCCGGGTTTATTTATGGAGTACGAAAATCATAAAATAATTGAAAAAATCAGTTAAATATTAAGAAAAATACTAAAATTACGAACGACCTAATCCAAATATAAACAATTATATAATTTCTATCAATCAAGTTTGATTTTTGCTGCCCGGCTATATTTTGGTTTTTTTTTTTAGACATTTTCTGTTCAAGTCGAAAAATACCGAAAAATCGCTAATTATATTCGAAAAATACATTTTCCCTCTCAAGCCAAAAATATTTATCCGATTTGTTTCAAACTTTCACAGAATACTAAGGTCATCAAGGGATTGTATTTTTGTTCTGAACCAATTTCTTCGTCTGAGACGGTCACTCTTAACCACCACTTCCACTGGGGTCTGTAAACCATCTGTAGCCGACCTACGACCCTTGAGCCCGACTAGCACTGGTTTCCCTGAAACTGAGAATACACTCATGGCGCTTGTTGTTGCTGCGAATAATAATTATTTGTAGGAGGGGGTAACAAGGTAGGCTGCTGTAGCTGTGGTAGCTGGTGTTGCGGCTAATACTGTTGTTGCCCACTTCTGCCTTAGATAAGGGCACTCCCTTTCTGGGATGTCTGAATTCTCGACAACTCCAGCATTCCTCATCCTTCGCCGATGGCTTTGCTCCTGGAATTTTGCTGGATAACCGATGTTTCAAGGCGATACATTATCTGCAGCAGTTGTTCGTCTAAGTCTTTTTTTCTCTCTTCTTTCCTCTCATCCTTAACTTTACTTCCCTTATAAACCCATGTCTTTGTTTAAAGCTAGTGTAAACGATTCCAGTTCAAGTACAGCCGTTAGTGCTTCTCTCCAATAGTTCTCCTTTCAACTCTTATTTTAGCTCATGCTTTATAGCACCATGAGATATCGTCATCAGCTTTGCGTGATCTTGAGCGAGTAGGTCTTTCCATTCTTCAGAGCGATCGGAAATCTGGCCCTCCAATGCTTGTATTTTCGTATAAAACTCCCTTTTCATCTCCAACTGTCGTCGCTCGAGTTCTCCACATCTCTCACTCAGCACTGAGCTTAAGGCGTCAACTTTCTTGTCGATTTCTTGCACTCTTTCTATGTGACTGCATAGCAAGGTTTTCATATCGAATTGAATTGATTCTAAATTCGCCTGTTCACGAATCAGCGTTTTCTTCTCTTCTCGAAGCCATACTACGAGTCATCATTCCAAACTAGAGTTTCTAAGGATCCCACCGCTGCCACCAGTGTAATAACGCGGCCCTTTTTAATAGAGATCACTGTATTTTCTAATCTTAGTACTCCTAACCGAATTCAGCAACTCTAATATCAGGTTGGAAACGACCGCCTAAAAACAACATCTAACTAACAGTGAAGTAAGCGCATGTGCGAATATCTAAACAATGTCCCTTGGTGTTAGTATAACACACAATGTCTCGTGCGATACTTATAACATATTTTTTTTTGTTTTTGTTTATTAAAAAGCATTCGGAGAATGCTTGCTTCTTTACCATGCAATTGTTATTATAGCAACAACCAATAAAGCACATAAAAACAATTTCGCGGATAGTATAGATGTTTTTGATAGTATATCACAAATTTCACCACATTTGTAATATGCCATCTTATTCCTAATTACTGTGGTTTTTTCTTACTGTGGATATATCAATTATTGTCCATAACTAACGGTGCCCGGATAAAAATAACTTTTTATCTCATTCATAACCTTTTTACATATGCAGGTAAACCATATACATTTGCGGGTTAAAACCTTACTACATTTAAGGGTAATTATTACATTTGCTTGCGCTACTGTCCGAAATCGATAAAAGCCCTTTTTCCAATAAAAAGCCGAAAACACTCGAGACGCCAGAGGGGGGAGGCTAAATATTTTACAGTATGACGACAAATCCGTGATATTCTTCAAAAACACCAGTAATAATAACTTAACCAAACTTTTCTGTCTATTGTTCTTTCCAACTTTACCTGGATCGCTCTACAAATTTCAACCATATCACAAACAAACTGATTCAATTAATATAGTGCATATGAGTGTGCGGATGATATTATATTATGTTATGTTATGTTATGTTATGTTATGTTATGTTATGTTATGTTATGTTATGTTATGTTATGTTATGTTATGTTATGTTATGTTATGTTATGTTATGTTATGTTATGTTATGTTATGTTATGTTATGTTATGTTATGTTATGTTATGTATGGGGCCATTTCCAAAGTTACTCGAAGCTTAGATAAAAAGCCCCAAAGTTTTGATTTATTTTTTTAGAATTTGTGTCATCACAAGCCCTGTCTAAACGGCGGGACCTGCCAGCAGACAGATGAGTACACATTCCGCTGCACTTGTTCCCCGGAGTTTATTGGGAAACGATGTGAGAAAGGTGACGATAAAATTTATTATATTATCATTAAAAGTAGCGAACAAATCCAGATAAATTAATACATATATTCAATTTCCTTTGGCTCTATTTCCATTTCATTCTCATCCTAGCATTGCAACGGATCAAAACTCATGTACGCCGATTGGTGTAGATGTAAGCGGCGGTGCGAGGAAACAGGCGTTAGTCATCTCAATGCTGTTATTTGATGATTCCTTATTATCAAGTTTGGATGTTTAGATGAAGGAAAATTTAGTTTATTTTTCTTGTCATTACATGGATGGACTGGACTCGAGAGACTATTACCGGCCTAAGAAATTAAGATTAGCGCTCCGGACTGAGAAAGACCATGAAATATGAAGATTTTACTTGCAGTTATCGTTCAATTCATAGTATGCTCTCACAGCATCACTTCCTTGCAGATGGAATAAGGAATGAGAAATTTGTCGGTGAAAATCAGCCGTACAAACGGTTGAGAGTTCAAATAATTCGTTTCTTGAAAATCGAAATTCCACCAATCCCATAGCAGCTTGCAGAACGTTATGGACCAATCACAGAACAGCAAGAAAAACTTTTTTTTTGGAAATCGGGAGAAATTTGTGTTTTTTTTCTCGCTGAAAAACTGTTATCTCGTCTAGATGAAGGCAGGTTTTGCTCTTTTTTCAAGGTTAGAAAGTTGAAGTGTATTTGTGAGCTTTTGTTGAAGGTAAACATGTGAATATGTGTACGAGTTCAATGCATTTATGTAACTTTTTACACCATCTTGGCTCGGTTGGTGAATACTGTTGAATTGCCAATGCTTTTGGTTGCTTTTTTTTAACAATCGTTATTCTCGCGTTGTTGTGGTATGACGATAGAACACACGCTTCCTTATATAAATCACTTTAATCACATCGTTTTGTTCATGCTAACGACCGCATGCGTTCACAAAGTTTTCAATTTATGACATTTGCTCCCTGACTAAAAAGCATTCTGATTTCTTTGCACGTTTCTTAATGCCATTTACTGTCAATCAAAATCACAACAATATAACGGAAATCTATTCTCGACAAACTCCCCCATATGACTCGTTCTCGAGACATATGCTATTATGATTATTTCGAACTGGAACAAAACTAATAAATTCTAAAGCTAAATGCGTTTACAAGGTGATTTTAAGCTTGTACTAATGTACATACTTAAGGTCATTGTCATCTAGACTGTCCTGGACACGTAGACCAGCTGATACTGCAGCGTCTTCTCTGGGATTGAATTCAACTGCTCTAGGGTTAAGCACTGATGGTTGATCAAGAGGGAGGTCACAGGAAAGTTCCAGTGGGTAAACATGCTCGATTCGGGCGCTCCATGTGGCCTCTACCTGCTCGCAATTTGACTGCACACACTACGTCATCTTGTCCAACATAGAGTTTCTCCACTACTCCTAGCGGTCACTTGTTATTGTTACGGTCCACTGACTTAATTATCACTAAGTCCCCAACGGCGAGCTGGTTCCGTTTTTCTTGATGCTTTAACACTGGTGGCACTATCTTACTTCTCCCATGTACTCGTCAGACCAGCGGCGCCACCTGGCCTTCTTAGTTACCTTTAGAAACTTGGCTTGTTTCCTCAGATCCCGATCATCGATATGGTGTGGTGTGGCTCCAGGTCGGGAAGGTAATTGGTGTTAAGAAACAGAAGCAGCTTAGAATTCCCTGCCCGACCGAATTGTAGAACGTCGATTTCATCACTCCGATCAAGCACTCAAAGTGACCGCCCCACCATGGTGTGCGACTCACGTTAAAGTTCCACTTGCTTGAATAATCGTTCAAGAACTTATGGAAATTCTTATCATTTTTACCTTTAGTAGCCAAGAAGCAAATGCCTTGAATGTAGACCCATTATCGGAATAGATCTGTGAGGGTCGCAATCAAGCCCTTTAAGCTCGCTAAGAAATCGTCGGTCTCGAGACTAGGACCTCTAAAAATACTGCACGCGTCTGAAAGCATAACTAGAGGACTACGTAGGCCTTCTTCTCCTTCTTTTGCTCGCGATACCGGATTGGCCCAGCAGAATCTACCGCAAGGTAGCCTGGAGGGGGATCCCCCGCTGGTACGGCATGGAAACGTTTACACCCGCAGCAGTACTTCACAATTCTCTTGGCTAGCAGGCGCAGGCGTGGCACCCAGAACCCTTCTCTCACGTTGGCCATACTAAGACTTACACCCCATGGACAGTGGTCTCAGGCGCGCGTTTCACAACTGCGGCTGAAAAGGCACATGAATCTTGGTACGTAGATGTTTAACTCCCACTGGATTCTTCCTTGGCATACCCAGACGCCTTCGCTGTTCAGTTGTAAGTTCAGCTGCTCCTTGTCGGCGAGAAACTTACTCTCACTCAACCCTTGGCGTTGCGATCTCTTAATCCAAACTAGCCTTTGCTTCTATAGGTCACTAGTTGTTATTGGTCCCCGGATCTTGCTCGAAGGGTATCGAGTATTGTGGGTGAATCGCGAAATCCACGCACCAATCCTCATGACTTTGCACAAACCGAACTGACCGAGCATTTGGTCAAAGTCATCGTTTATTTCGACCGCAGCCGCAAAAAGCTCTCGTTGAACCGTCTTTTCTGCTGTAATCTTGTTGACTGGATTTGGTGACAATCTGCGGTGGCCACTGTGCGGGTCTGGTAGCCAGGCGGGACCCTTCCACCAGAGTTCATGTCCACTCACAATCCCTCCCCGACTTCCGAGGTCGGCAGGGTTTTCGTTGGTCGGGGCGTTGTTCCATTTCGCTTCGGTGTGACTTTGGATCTTGCACACGCGATTGGCTACAAACTTTCGATACTCTCCGTTGTCGTGAATCCAGTGTAACGCTACTGTACTGTCCAGCCAGCAATACGTATCTGGTGCAACAGGAAAGCGTTTTAGAGCCACCCGTACGTAAGACGCGAGGTTGATAGCCATGTGACCAGCCACTAGTTACAGACTAACACCTGAGGCTTGCGCCACAAAAGCGTAAATTGCGGTGCACACTCCATGATCACTGGCGCCTCCAAACGCTTGTGGCTGAATCTCGTCGATTGGTTCCTGGTAAGCTGGAATGCTGCGTACTGTAGTCACAATGTCCGGTAGTCCGGTAGTATCTTTCCGTCTTTTTCCATCTCTCTCGGATCTCTTGTGGTAGCGGCGCGTCCCACGCTAGCTTCTTAACGCACGCATCACGATACATTTGCTGCTAAGTTAGCGAGAATCCCACGCCTGGTCGGAGCTGCTGGCGAACTAGGGAATGTTACAGACAGCTTGTCATCCGCTTTGTCCCAGCCAACTCCGAGTAGTTTAGACTCCCCCTGCACTGTGTTTAGCTGTTCCTTAGCATACGACTGTTCGCTTCCGCTGACCTCATCTGTCTCGAGTTTCTGAACGTTTGAGTTCCATTTAGATTATGATGGCATCACGCTTGTTGTTTAGCTTGCTCGACTATCGGTGCGCCGGTGATCATTTCATCAACGTACAGACTGTTGCGTATCTCTCGCACGATGTCGGGATAAGTATCCGAGAGACTCTCTAAGTGTTGCTGCTGCACTCCGTTAAGCAAGAAGGGTAAAGGTCAGAGACCAAAAAGCACCATGGTAAATCTTAGCGTCTCTATGTTCTTAGAGTTCTTATCCTTGATCCAATGGAATCGTAGCATATTCCTGTCAGCCTTTCTTACTCTAATCTGGAAAAACGCCTTGTGCAGATCTCCCGCCACTGCTACAGCATGAAACCGCTGGCGATTGATAACGTTCCACAGCTCGTTGTTGAGAGGAGTTCCCGCGTGTAAGCACTCATCAGATGGCGCTTGGTCGTGCGTTCGCGCACTGGCATCTCATAGACAACCCATAAAAGTCTGCTGGAACTCTCACGCGACACAGCCCGGTGTGGCAAATAAAAACAACCGTCCTCCTCCCCTACTTGATCCCCCCGACAATACCATTATCAAATTGCTTGCGAATAACAGGATTGTAATAAGCTAACATGTCCCTTTTCCTTATCTTACGGAGTAAGGAGTAAAGCCTCTGCATACTTCAGCTATAGTTATCAGGGAGTTCTGGGTGGTTTTCTTTCCATGGTAACGTGACTTTATACCACCCCTCAGGGACGCGTTTTAATTTCTCTTTAAAGTCTGCCAGCCCTAAGATATCTAAGGCGCAAAGCTCCTCGTAGTTGGACACGGTAGAATCTACTGTAACGAAGGCGTTCGTCGACTCTGTCTGAGCTCCATGGGACATGATGGAGGAGCCAAAGCGCGTGTACTTCGCGACCGAATCGTCGCCAAAGCGCGTGTACTTCGCGACCGAATCGTCTCGCCTGCCGACTTGCAACTTTTCACTTGTGCGAATTTTCGCAAAATCGTTTGCGCCAATGATTATATGGACCGGTGTAATCGATCTTTCTTGTCCACGTCATCCATACGTACTCCCCGTAGATGGACATGTTTTTCTAGTAGCTTGGGTTAATTTAGATTATTCAAAATCAACAACTCGCGCTTGTCGACCTTTGTCACGTTTACGCTTAACTGGAAATCACTTGTGACAGCTTAGCACTTTGTATGTTTGCATTGTTCGAGTTGTTGTCCCAGTGTGACTTTTGATCTGTCTCAGGTCAACAGAATGCGGTTCGCCTTAATCAAGTCCAGTCGATGAAATGTAGGAATGGCTTGCGCCACTGTCCCACAATGCCCTAAACTTAATTCCATTTATGCACACGACTACAACAGGATGAACTACAAAGCCACTGTTGCCTTGCATATTGGCTGTCATACCGGACTCCCGGCGAGGCTGCTCATTATTATGACAGATTGAAGTGTGGTGTCTTCAGCTGCACGTCTTTCATAACGATTTACTTTTACAACTTTCGCCTCTGGGCTTCTCCCCGGTACAATTGAAACACAAGCGTTTTACTGACAGAATATTTTTACGCTCTTGGCACGACTTGACCTTGTCACAGTTGACTGCTTTGTGGTGTTCGCATTAGAGGCAGCCCGAGCTCCGAATCCGATTTCCGATTTGTTGTTTTCCTTCCTCCTCCTTTCGACCAGAAAGCCCTTTCCTTTCTTCGCTGGTTGCTTTTCGGCGATTCCAACACGGGACTGTTGGTCGACCATTTCTCCAGAGCCTTTGAAAACTGATCAAAATTCCACTGCCCAGTATTGCCATGATATCCCGGGGGGGGGGGGGGGGGGTACTTCAAGAAAAACAGAGGGGAGTGCTCAACAGCAGAATCAATTTTAACCCTAAGGGATAGCACTAAGGGGCGTGGTCAACAACAATTCTTACCCCTAAGAAATAGCACATTGGGTGTGATCGAAGGAATTTTTAACCCTAAAGATAGTTTCAGATACCTAGATGCTGTAATTTCTCATGTAAACTGTCAAGCCATTTGGTTGATGTTTCATATTTAGCACGCTCGAACAATGCTCGTTTAAATTTGCTGACGGTTCCTGTATTGTTATGTTACCGACAATAAAGCCGGAAGTATTAACTGATCAGTTGACTTGTGGTTTATTGTAAAATACGTTGCGAGCGATTGGGCCACCATTTAGCGTGAGACACCCTAAAAGATAGCAGAATCGGAAAAACCCTATAACACCCCCTAAGAGACAGCAGTTGGTAAGAATTATATATCCTAAAAGATAGGTCGAGCTACTTTTCTGGAGAGCCCCCCCCCCCTCCCTCCCCGGGTCCGTGATAGTCAGTTCGGCGTTTACGTCGAGCTTGTCAAAGATGCGGCATCGATTTTCTTAAGTTCTTCCATTGTTCGCAGTGACTCAACATTAAATAACAAGGTTTTGTAAATTTCGTGAATGCTGCTCACATCCCTATCCTTGATATTCGGAAGCTCCAACATTTTCCTCAAACATGAGCCAACGGCCTCGCTGGTATTACCAAACTTGAACTGTAAAAGTTCGGTCGCTTTTTGATATCCTTCATCCGTAAACGGAAGTTCTCCGATCAAATTCCAGACCTTCGGGTTCACTAGCTCCTTAGATATGAGAATTTGGTGACTTCTGATACGCTAGATTTGTCGATTTGTGTCTCGAACTGACCTCAGAAGCGCAGTCAATCCCTATGTGTACAATCGAACTGCGAGATAACAAGTTTCGGCATTTTTACACTTGTAGTGCCGCTCCCAGCTCCCACATGCGAACTCTCCATGTTGTCGTTGGATTTCCAAGCGCTTTCGTTCAAACTCGAGTTGCTCAGCGTGTGCCTTGGACGTTGCCTCGTTCTACATTTTTAGCTTCTCCTCCTCGAGTTTGAGGGCCTGTTGGTGATCGCGTAATTGCTCTTCTGCTTCGCTTCACGATCTATCTCAGCGATCACAGTTTTCAGCCTTTTCGAGCATTGATCTGAGCGGCTTATTATCGCATCTATATGTAAGCTCAAGCCCAACTCTCAACCTCCTCAGCCGTCTCACCTCCGAACTTCTTCTCTTCAATTGTTTCTCTCTGGTCACTCACGCCTTTATGATTCTGGCAAGTGACTCGTGGCATCGTTCCGCCGCGTCTCTCTCTCTCTCACGTTTCTCTATTACTTCAGTTGTTTTCTGGATTCGGAACTTTAAGGTTTGGAGTTTCCAGTTCAACTCTGCAATTTGCTTCTCCATGTCTGTCCTGGCATGATCGCCACTGTGTCGAAAACGTATGACGATCGAACACACGCTTCCTTATATAAATCACATTAATCTCATCGTTTTATTCATTCTCCGATCGCAAGCGTTCACAAGAGTGTTCTGATATCTTGCACTTGTCTTAATGCTAATTACTAACTGTCAATCAAAATCTCAACAATATGACGGAAATCTATTCTCAGCATTGTTGCTTGGTGATAACCTTTTTAGCATGGAATTAAAAACACATGAGGAGTGCTACAATTATTTCGCAAAAAATTGCCTAGTCTGAGGGGGGTTTGTGTATTTTTTTAGGTGGTTGATGAAGGACACTGTATAATCAATAGTATAGATTATTAAGCTTATATTATTACATTGTACATTCTGAGCTTTGCGCATTCAATTTTGATTTGACTTTAAAATAGCGCATACGAATCCTTTTTTTTAACTTCATAAGCGCACACCATGGAAAAAACTTGTTTTCATTATTTTCATTTTATTTTACATAGATTGTGCGTTCGCGTTAGGAATGGAGAATAAACGTATCCTTAATTCCCAAATCACCGCCTCCTCTTTCTTTGGACCTAACCATACGCCGTGGCAAGCACGCCTAAACAATCAAATGATCAATGGCGGCAGTACTGGGTCCTGGTCAGCTCAAACCAGTACCATTGATGAGTGGCTAAAAGTCGACCTTGGCTCAGAGAAGACCATCACCAAAGTTGCCACTCAGGGGAGACCGAATAATCATAATTTTTATCAGTGGGTGAAGAGCTATGCGATACGACACAGTCTGGATCAAGCTACGTGGTCATTCTGCTCAGAAGGAGGGGCCATTAAGGTGACCACGACGTACTTCACACCTTAAGAGGTTACGATACCTAAGTTTCGTACTTAAGTATCGTTAATGTTAATGTTAAGAATGTTTGTTCATGTTAACAATGTTAATCGTTAGTAAAGACGGAGATGTAATTTGCTACCATTCATCTTTCTGGAAGGAAGGATACTGCATAACATTGAATAGTGCAGGAGAGATACTGCATAACATAACACTGAGCTTCGTTCGTACTGTTCGAGTCAAATAAAGACAAGTCTCAGAATCCATTATCATAACACTTGTCCATAACATAAGCTGGAGAAAACTGATAAAAGCTCTGCTTTGTCGGTTATGTGCTTCCTAGAGTATTGTATCCTGCCTTCCGATTGCATCTGTCTCGAAGAGAACTATAACAAAAAAATAGTTTTTGGTTGAAAATTCGTTTAGACCGGGGCCTCTGTTTAAGTCATAGTGTACTTTCTTTTTTTAGGAGTTCCAGGGAAACACGGATCGAAATACTGTGGTGTCCAACTATCTTCCAGAGCCTGTCCGAGCGAGATATGTCCGATTTGTTGTCAAGGCGTGGGAAGGTCATATCTCGATGAGAGTGGAGCTCTATGGGTGTGATAACTGACCGATGGACCAGCATCGACCGAACGATCAGGGCCCATTGTTTGCCAGAAAGTTATAGGTTGTAAAGTTTCGAGCTCAATTTTAAATCGACTTCCTTGAATTAATGGTTTCAATTTCACGAGTATGGCGAATATGCCTTTTGAACTTTTGGAGAAAACCTCACGATAGGTAATGATTTTGAAATTGAATAATCTCGAACTCGAATAAAAGCTCGTAAATGATCATCCATAATAATCCATAATAATATTCTATAAATAATATATTCCAATTCCATTTTTTTTTAATTAATTTAATTCTACTTTCATTTTCTAATTTTATGCATTGTATTTATTACTTTTAAGTATGATAATGTATCTATGAGGACCCTCATAAAAGTCACCCAAGTGGTGATAAGGCCTCCTCTTTAAATATATAATTATTATTATTATCAGGATCATTGGCATTGCCATTGATGCATACATCCAAACAATTGTAATCGAATTTTAGAACAATTGTATCCAAGCACAAGTTTGTTTATACCTGAGTTCTCATCTTTTTTTATAATGACATTACCTTCTTTGAATATTATTCTTTAAACATTTATTGTGTTGATGCTGATATTAATAAAAGTATAAGGTCTAGATATGATTTTGATTTAAAAAAAAAATATTATTGTGATAATAAACATGTGATAATGAAAAATGAATAAACAGTAAAAACACCGAACTGCTTAACCGAGCACTTTTGAGCAACATGAATAAACTGGACTGTAATCAAACAGTCGTATGCACAGCACTTTTCTGCTTTGGGGCAACCTGATAAATTGAACAATATTAACACTCAAAAGCAGTCGATAAGTGCTCCATTTTTATTTTTAATTTTAATTTTTTAAGTAACCTGTACGGCAAGAGTTAGTTTATTGCTTTATTGAGCAGTATAAACACTCAAAAACCATCAAGAAGTGTTCCACAGCATTTTATTTTTATATTTATTATTATATATTTTTTTATTTTGAACAACCTGATAAACTGAACTCAGGGGCGGATCCAGACAAACTGATAGACGGCTTATAACTGATCCAAAGGTTTTCGGTAGGCTCACATACATCTAATACTCTACACTCTCTAATAGATCTAATACAAACAAAGTTATTTTTTAGTCAAAAAAGGGGGTGGATATCCACCCAATTCACCTCCCCCCCCCCACCCCCCTGTATCGGCCACTGGAACCGTAATCGAACAGTATTTTAAACAATGAACTGCTATCGAGCAGCGTTCACAGCATGTTATTTTTGTTGGTTTTAGGCATCCTGGATAAACTGAAATATCCCTGCTAGCAGAGGCCTCTTCTGTATAACTGGGGCGCTACCAAGATAAACTGAGATCATATTGCATATTTTGTGTTTAATATCTTTTTTGTCAGTATGCAGATTTGTCTATTTGAACAGTGCGGTAGCAGGCCTCGAAATTGGGGAAGGAGGCACAATTACAAAAATATTTGGGGGCGCAACAACGCCCCGACTTTACTGGTTTTACGCCCCGACTTTACTTTACTGGGGGGGGGGGGGGGGGGGGCATGCCCCCAGTTCTCCATCCCCTGCTACGGCCCTGTTGAAGCGCCCAGTGCCTTTCTCGCACGACGAAGTCTTACATCCATCTTTAATGACATCACCATAGAAACAACAGGTATCCCGAGATATACCTCTCTGTCCATGGTACTGTAGGTCACAGGGAAACCAGATTCTGAAATATTTTCTTAAAAACTCTGTCAATTTTTACAAAGTTTTAGACTGAGGCCGTTTAAGCTGAATAAAACTGAAATAAGACTGACACGTTTCCCTTTCTGTAGCCGGGATCTGTGCTATAATGAATATTGTGTAAAAAAAAACGAAATTGCGGCAGAATTAATGCTGAAAGATCAGATTGCTAATCTAGAACAAAGACCATTTGGAATACGCATTATCAGATCGCATTTGGAAGATTACTCCGCGCGTACTGTCGTAATTAAACAGACTGAACAGGATCATAGCTATTCACAGGTTAGTCTTACAATGCGTCTTACAGAAAAGAGATAAAAGCGATGTGAACGTAGCCGTATATTAAAATGCGGACAACAAACATGGAGGCCGGATTTTCTGCGAATTGCGCAAGGACTAGCTTCTAAAAAGCCATTATCTGTAATTCATGGAGGATTACCACCCCCGCGCGAATCCTTGATGATGACAGAAAATCTTTCTTCTGAAAACTTTGAAAGTTATTTTAACTTATTTAAAGTCCGAATGCCAATCATAACCAATTAAAAGTACCTTATTATTATAGTTATTATTTCTACTCGTATTAACAGAGTAAAAGCTGAAAGCTGGGGTTTGTCGCCTTTGTTGGGAATATTTAGTGGCAACGTTGGTGTGTTGTTGAAGTTGGGTATTATCATTATCATTATTTCCTTACTTTCGGAATATGTTTGGTGCTGACACGAGCTCGCCAATGGTTCTTTGCCGGAGAGAAAAACGAGGTAGAAGCTCTTCATTTCTAATACATGCAGATAAATAACCTCCCAGATGTATGCTAAAGTTGTACTTATTTCATGAATCTAGAAGGTTATCTTGACCTTACGTTAAGTACCGAGCGTGACAAAGACATCACGTCATCAACTGTTAGCCATTCAAGCGTAGAAGACACCGCTGTTTCGTCTTTTGATAATTCACCTCGGTGTTCATCCGGTATTCATCGTCGCTGTGGACTGACTTTTCATTCGCTTGTTTCTTTGGATTGCGGAGTGGACGATCTTAACATGAATTCATGATTGTAAGTATTATTTCCCTTGTGCTGAATCTGAAAACATCGAGTGAAAACTTCGCTAATTTCCGGGTTCTCTGCAGCGGTTAATTCGAGTAGTACAGCAACAATCACACTACTTTTGGAATTACTTATTCTCGTATTTGAATGAAACTTAGTTTATTATTGCTAATTACTTATGCATGATGAAGTATTTAACCTTTCGATGTAGTGTATTCTATGTTTGAGTTTCACTTTCTGGCTGTGTTATAATGGATTTTGAGTTAGCTATGGATTCCGTGTGTGACACGATTATTTAAAGCGGGTTCAAGCTTGCCAAAAATGTTTATCTGGATATTATCTCATTGCTTATATGCACAGTTCCATTTTATGCTCGTTATCGTGCATGTCCTCTGGTCCTGGGTATTTCGGTTTGTTTTGTATTTTATCGTTGAAATTACAAACTATGATATCATGCTTTTATAATTACGAGTTGAAACTATTTGCAGCAAACGGTTATTTAATTTCAGAATCATAGCAGCATTTATATTCAGGATTATTTTTCACAATCAATACACATATAGTCATGTCTATGTAGTCATTTTATACTAGCGTTGCGTGACAAATACTGAGTCACATGTCTTGGCGAAATTACAATTACTGTAACGCCATGCGCTCTCCAAAATTAAGGAAACCATTTAACTTATCAAGGGAGAAAAAGCTTGTTTGTTTTGTTTTAAATATTTATTTATTTTAATACTTAGCTATTTTATACAAATTTGCAATAATGCTGCATCGAAAGATCATTCATAGCGAGCGCTGCCTTATGGATATCAAGTAAATGATAATTAAACGATAAAATGCACTTGTAAACATTAAGTTTTTTAACCTGTTGTACTGTTATCATTTACTGTAATTGCTCGAATGCCCCAGGCGAGGCGCTTACTTTTGGAGAGGCGCTATTACAGACTATAGGTCTATATCACAAAATCCGTTTCATTTCTAGAGGAAGAGAGCACAAATCCTCCCAGAACCATAGCAGCAATTCAATGACAAAATGTTGTGTAGTGTTATTTGTGCAGTTGAGTCAACTCCCCATTTTACTTACAGTCCCCCTCGTCAACAGAGTCTATTGAGTGCAACACGCTTATGCGAGGCGCTTTTACGGGGGAGAGCCTTATTATCATATTTTCACTCTTAGGCGAGGCGCTTTTACGGGGGAGAGCCTTATTATCATATTTTTACTCTTAGGCGAGGCGCTTATTCGAGCAATTACTGTATGTGCATTTGAGTACCTTCAAAGTTTTTAATAACCGATACATTTCCATATATTACCGGCAAAGCAGGCTACGAGAAATATTAGTAACCTAATTTGAAATTGGTGCACATGTTTTGGTAGGTTATTGTTATTTGCATGATTCCATTTTTTTGTCCTCAGCCTCGTTTTCGCGTCATGCCAGTACAACTGGGACAACATGCTTGCAACATTATGGACGGTCATCCTGTGTGTTTTACTAGACTACGAAGGACTGGTACAAACTGAGCGTGGTAAGCTGGATAGACTGGTTTAGCATAATGAATCATAGAAATGAGAAATAGAAATAAGGGTGGTGAAATACTGAGTCCCCGTTCAAATATATAACTTTTTTACTAATGTAAGTTACAGTGAGGACACAGAAGGCGGGCCACGCTGAACAACTTTGACAAGTCAGATTTGGCTTTAACACCGTAAACATTTTGAAAAATAAGTTCCAGCCAATCCGTTTAGGGTGTTCCCACGCTCAATCGACAGACAAAAATGGTCGGCTACACGTACAAGGTCAAAGAAACAACGTCCGGCGTTTCTCATTCTCTTTTTTTTTTTTCAAAATGTTTACGGTGTTTAAGCCGATTCTGATTGATCAAAGCTGTTCAGCATGGCCCGCTTTCTGTGTCGTCACTGACAAAAGACTAGTCGAGGGAAGTGGATATTTTGCTTGCGCCAATCAAACAAAACCTTAAGAGCCTCATGCAGGACATAACACCATAGGGACAAAAAAGTGCCCCACCCACCCCCCCTGCCGCTCCACCCCACCCCCATTCCTTCCCTCTTATCTCGCACTTCTCCCTCCTCCTTAGTTTTCAACCACTAAATTATACGAGTTTGAGCTAGAATTTAAAAGCTAGCTGGAGTGTTTTAAAAAATGGTGCTTCACTCCTAATGCCCCTAGTGGCAATGATGGTCAATTAAATATTGGAACTATAATGTTTTGTTCTTCTGTTTGTCGTTACGCTGAAAGCCAGGCTTATGATTTTTATAAACATCATTTTCAGTCCCTTTGGCGAATTTCACGAAGACGTGGAGGGGGCAATGGACGGACAGTGGAAGCAGTGTAAGTATAATGGTCCGTGGTAAATAAAACCAAAATATGTTTCATTTTAGCTATGATTTTTCTTTATTGTTTCGTTTTTGTTTTTAGTCCTGGGATTTGAGTAAATCCGAGCTTGTTGCTTGTGACACGTCGCAACCGGACGCGTGGGTGAGAACTTACGTCATCAACACAGGACCCGCCACTAGAATCGAACTCACGGCAACATTCAATGCCAGGGACTGTTCCTCGTTTTCTGGTGGATCGTACTGTAGACATGACTTTGACGTCTACGCGCATCAGTCTGAGACTCAGTACCCGGGTCCAGTCCCTGACCCGAACAACAGTCCATCGGGGACATACAGCAAGATCGGGACGCTGAACGCGACGAAACTTTCACCCAATATTAATGATAAGATAAAAAATGTACAGACATTATCGCTTATTCTAGAAAACAGCAAACCGTACGTCTATCTCGCCCTTTATTACAAAGGCGGGTGTCTTGCGGTGCAGAGCATTTTAGTAGAATATTTTCGATGTGCGAATATGGCGCTACCAAGTTCACTAGTACAACTTGGTGCGACTGTAGCACCTGCTAACAATTCTATCAAAGTAAGTGGAGCATGCGCACCAAACTCCAAGCAAGTGTCAGGGGCGGGGGATCTCTATGGTTACTGTCAATCAGACGGGAAGTGGAGTTCTGGGCTTTTCAGCGGGGAGTGTCAATGTGACGCAGGACATCAAAACACAACCACAGGCGGAGGCGGGGCTGAATGCCAAGGTGAGACCCCACCCCTCTCCTTCTGCTTCTCACTTTTTCTTGATATATTTCTTTAAATTGGTTACATCTAAGGTGATATTGCAGTGTGATATTTTGTGCTACACAATTATCTGTCGGCAAAAAAAAAGACTTGTCAGACTTCAAAGTGAAAAAAAATGATGGCCCCCATCCTCATTTACAGCGTGTCAAGTTGGAACTTACAAAGCCATCGCTGGTGATCTTGGTTGTACCGGTTGCCCTAACAACAGTGTTGCTATTGAAACTGGAAGTAAAGGCTGTACCTGTGTTAGCGGTTTCTACAGGAAGTCTGGCGAGTCTATTAACAACACGTGTACAGGTAACCGCTGAGCTTTATAAAATCCTCATGAGTGAACGAAGCCATGGAGTCTCCTATATTTAGTGCTCTAGGGTGGGGATAGTGCGCATATGCCTTGTAGAAAATCGTATCGGGAAAATGTATGTTCATGAAATTCTTATTTAGCTTTAAGGAGGAATCTGCGAAAAACATCCTGGGAAATGGCATCGAATATAAACGATTTGTGTTTTTGAATTTACCTTTGCATTTGAGAGTGCATCCAGGAGTGGACCAGGCAGGGGTGATACATGCTATCTCACCGATTTCAATGAAACTTGGTCAGATTGAAGTATCCACCCAACAACTCAAACTGCCGAAGTGGTTCAGATTTTGGAATATTCCGGGGGGAGTTATGACCACCCCCCCTGGTTTTTTTCTCCCCCCTGGCTTATTTCATCGCCTGAAATAAGCATGAAATGTTGACCCCACTCCTGGTCACGGATTACAAGGAAATTCCATAATGTTTTATGTGAGTAAAGATCCATCCTTTGTTGGTTCACAACCAAGGTTTCAAATCATTTGGAGTGACGGGTGCCAATCAAGGGCTGCACGTGTCTACCATGTCACGCATAATTTCACTGATCGGGCAAAATAGCTCGATTTCAAACTGTTTATACCATCCCTCAAACTTATCTTTAAACTTAACAAATCCGTAATAAAATTCTCGGGACTTGATATTTTTTCCGACAGTTATTATTTTAATCATCGTACTACTCACTGATTATGGTATATAGAAATTTTCAAATTTCGTATAAAAAAAGCGGTTGTGATTTTTTGGCTAAAATTCGCAGATTATATGTTTGACAATGATACTGCTTATAATAAGAACTGGGTTTCCATGGTTACAACAATAATGCGGGAAAGTCAAATCCCATTTTTTTCTATATAAACAAAACATCTGATATTTCAGTTACCAGGGATCAAATTGTTTACTTAAAAGTTGTTCACGACCGTATTCTTTCCATTTATATAATAACGGCAATAACTACCTTAACCTTCGGTTCGGACGTACACGCCAACGCATACATCCACATCTACATATATTAGGGCGCTGCAGGGGGTCGTGACGTTATCAAGAATGGACGACAAAAAGGCTGGCGCCATCTTTGATTTGTCAGTAAACTAAATTTCCTAAAAAAGCTAGAAAAAGGGACAAGGTATGCTAACAATGCCATTCCAGTTGGGAATTTTAGACAAAAATCAGTCATAGCTGCGCCATGTAACTCATGACGTCATAACTCATTTCAATAGCAGCCTGACACTACACAAAGTAAATAAAATACTAAAACAGCAAGGAGTGAAAGTCTTTGAGACAGTACATAGCTGTGTATCTTTAAAGCTATAGCTCTCTCTGGATCTCGAGTCTTGCCTGCATTTGTTCAGCTTCTTGAACAAAGTCCTCTTTTTCCTGGTCGGGACTCAGATTTGCCTGATCAATGGCTAGTCGCCCACTCCTATAAAGAACGGACAATCTGCTGAAATGTCGAGCAATCTGATCTGTGGAAAGCCACTCTTCCTTTTTGAACAGTTTCTTGCCGCTTGCATCACGAGCTGATCGCATCTTTGCACAGACATCTATAGCAGTCGCCTTTCTTCCGGTCTCCTCCCCTTCCATAAACACTCTTTTCAGATGATTCTTGACACTATCAGAGAATCTTGTTACCTTATGGATTGTCTTGAGCGCCCAACCCTGTACAGCTTGGCATACAGGGCTGCTAGACGTAGATGGTGCACTCTCGGCGACGTTTCCACTTGGCACTACCCTATGCAAGTAGCTACCAGTCATCTCCCTTGTCGTTTCGGCCCACTTCTTCTTTATAAAGTGGTAAGTAGACTCTCTTTCTAGTCGTATCAGATGCTTTCCTGTGTCCAGGTGGTTTTGAAGATTCTCAAAAGACTGGTATGTCTTTATACATCCATCTTCTGGACAGGAGAATGGTGCATCGATTAATGGTTCCTCCGTTGACACAGATGTGCTTGGCTGGTCGCTTGGTTGAGTAGGCAGTGGTTGGTCCTGACGAGGTTGCCTGTGGACCGTTGATCTTAGAATGCCAGTTTGTTGCAGTCTACCAAATGGCTCACAGACAATTAGACGTGTTGCACCCTGGGTCGGCCCGAACCGTCTTAGCTGCTCTGGCGTAAAACGTTTACCAGGCCCTACATTGTAGGCTTTCCAAGCTCGGAGACCTCCAGCTCAAAACAGAAATTGTTAAGAGCCTGGATTCCTGTCATTTTATGGGTTTCATGGTTTGGCTGTCCTCGTTGACCTTAACAACCGCTGCCAGGCATCCTTTGACCCCAACATACGACTCCATTGCAACTTTCATGTCGTCTGCACTTTTGATGTTGTTTCCTTCGTTTATGAACCTTCGCATGTGGCTCTTGATTGTAGCGGTGCGCCTGTCGCATACATCCTTTCCCGCCTGTGGGTCACTAAAATCATACCTGGCTACGGCCGCGAACCAGTTTTGTGTACATTCCTCAAATGCATGTATGTTGATAAAGAGTAAAGTTTTCTATAAGTAAATAATCAACAAGGGTCGTAGCGCCGTGTTGACTATTTTGCTCGTAGAATACTACTCGTAGAATACTACCCTCGCTTTTCAAAGCATCGTTTTCTACCAATATTTTTGTTCGAAAGCTTGTGTTTTTGCTGCTCACCATCTATCAACAAGTAGATAGTAAGTCAAAATCTAGTTTGCTTTTACTACGTATATATTACCTCAATAGCATTACTCTTGGTAATCGCTACGGTTACATGCCATGATTTGCCTTTTTTACCATACCAGTCTCGCTGTGTTTCTCTGGCAGGTAAAAATTTAAGTGCCCAATCCATTATCAGGAGAACCTGGTTTGCGGTTAGTTTGTTAATGATATCGCTCTTCGCTACATCCTGGTGGGCGGATCGGAGGATGTGCCCCTTCCAGTCATAGAGTTTATCAACAGCTTTTTCAACATCATGGACTATTTCTTCTTTTTGGTCATTGCCGCTGAAAGTAAAAAATATAAAAAGAATTTTCATCTTATAGACAGGTATAAATTGTATTGTAGAGAACCCGTGACAATCGCGCATATACAAGGTCCGTGTTGCATACACATGTTGTTTTATAGGCGTGGACTCCTTTTGCATACCTGTGCTTTTTTTTGTTGTTAATAATATGATAACTGCATACCTGTACTTCACAGTAGAAGATGATAACGATAGTTCCAGGTCTACCACTGCATTGCGCAATTCATCACATCGGTCACAGACGATGCTGTGGTCGTGTTCGCATTGTCCTTGATAGTCTAGCTCATCTGTGCTGAGTGCATATAGCTACAATGATCAGCACATGGATCAGCTCTGAAGACATGGATCTTGAAGTCTATCTTGAGGTAATTCTTTGCAGACTTCTGGTACAAGCGAACAAGTCTTAAAGCCACCACAGTACGCACAACATTTGGTATTTCTGTTTTCTGACCATCGGACAGTTTTAACGTCTTCACGCCATAGGCCACATCCTGTAAGAAGGAGGGACTGGAGATAAAATCCAGAAAGTGGTCTATTTTCACTGGATCAAGGCGACACCGCTGTATAACTGGAGGTTCGATCATCTTGCCAGGACTTGTTTGGAATGCATTTTTTCTTGCCTCGTCAATTCTCCACTTGGTAAGTTTCTAAATAAAGCCTAACAACTCAGATTTCGAGTAGTCGTTTACAAAAACAGAGAGAATCTGTTGTTTGTGTACAACGATGATGCTTCATTGTATAGTGTGATCAGCCTTGAAAGAAGGGTCTTCTCTGGGATGTTGTCAGAGGAGTCAGCGGCGTAACTACACTTCTGGATTACTTTCTGCAGCAGCCAAGTAGATTGCCCTGGGGCTATAGCTTCTAGCGTCGCCTCCAAAGCTTGGACACCTTTCCGCTTATAATAACGTTCAGTTGCGTTTGAAATATCATTGACGCTATTACACGGCTGGGAGCTCACTCTTCCAACAAAATGCCGTAAAAAGTTGTTTAAAGAGAAGAGCTTCATTTGCAGTTGTGGAGTCGGTTGCCATTCCATAGAGGTCTCCCCAGCGGTAGCAGACTCCTGAGATTCAGATGAGAAAACGTCTGAGCTTTCACTTTGCTGGCCCTCTATTTCTGCTCTGGCTAGAGGCAGCTCGTATGGCATTGGTTGAAGTGGCGATAACTATAAAATGTTAAAGTAGGTAAAACGTCAATGTGCTATTCCAGTCACGCTAGAGGAGCAATTCATAGATCCGACGAGCGCACGAATAACCAATCAGAAAGCAGCAAATAGAAGCCAGCGAAGTGCAATCCAAATGTCCCACAAAAGTCCCACAAATTGTACAACATGTCGGATGAGGTCTGTGAATCCTGCTCGGGATTATCTAAAATATAGACGTTTATAGGGGTTTTCCTGCGACTTGGGAAATAAAAGACGGTCACCTAACATGATAGAAATTCATTTTTTGTCCAAGTTTGGTGAAAATCTTGAAGAGAAGCATAGAAAGAGATTACTACAAGTTTGGTTGTTGAATGGAAACTACCCGAATCCAGCTCGAAATACGAAAACTTGGAAGTGATAAGATAAAGCGGTGCTCTCTTCGGTAGGTACTATGTGTTTATGTGCTTTCGTAGCTAATTTTGTCAACTTGCAGTGATTTAAGTGCGGGAAAAAGTAGAAGAGAATGCCGAATTTGCTGTTTACGCTTGACTTTAGAATATTAAGTTTTATCGGCAAATGTCAAGATTTACAGCAATAATACAAACGACAGTCTTATCATTCTTATATGTAATTGAAGTAACCTAGGATAACATCAAACACAAGTTTAATGGTAGGACTTACACTGTTCTTGTCTTATATGTGGTTTGTTTGCTTTTTGTTTTTCGTTTTTCGCAGAAATTTTACGTGTTTTTCTGCAACTTGAGTCCCAACTCTACGCTAAAAGTGGCCGGTCAAAGAAAACAAGACTATCACTTTCTACGCTGACCGGAAGATGCTTATTTTGCTTGTCCAGATTCGCAAAAAAATTTTTCAAACCAATCTTTTTGCCGTCGATTGCCGACTTTTTGTAGGACCACATGGCTGTTATTGCATCATCTTTTTCCTGATTGGCTATTCGTGCGCGCGTGATTGACATGTCGGATCTATGAATTCCATCAGTCAGCCATTACTATTGATTAAAAATTCCAGAGAGGTGGGTCATAATGGAACAGTTTCTTTAAGTATACATTGTTATATTCAAATTACAATTCTCTTTTTTTAGAGACACACCAGGGAGTGCGTGTGTTAATATTCAAGCACTTTGGCTATACAGTAAAGCCCCGCTAACTCGAACTCTGAAGGGAAGCAAAAATCAGTTCGAGTTAGCGGGGAATACGAGTTAGCAGAGTTAAAATGTCTCAAAATTAGGTCCAAGGAAAATCGAACTTAGTTCGAGTTAGCGGGGAATACGAGTTAGCCGAGCTCTAACAGTAGAACCCCGCTAACTAAAACTCGGCTAACTCGTATTCCCCTCTAACTCGAACTAAGTTCGATTTTCCTTGGACCTAATTTTGAGGGCGTGCGTTTGCCCCCTACCCCTCTGGTATTTCCAGCCCCTTGGAAAAAAAATAATATAGTAACTGTTAAGGAAAAGGGCATTTCACCCCCCCCCCCCCCCCCCCCTTCTGGAAATTCCTGGGCGTTCGACCCCCCTACCCCTCTGGAATTTCTAATCCCTGGAACTAAACCTTACCTCATCTGTGAGGACACTTGTGGAGTCACTTCCGGTATCTGATAACGTTTCTGGATCCATGGGGGCATGGACTTCGATCTGCGGGGGAGCGATAGCCAAGTCTGCTTGCGTTTCCCTGGAGGGCCCTTCTTGTGGCGAAACTCGAACAGCGGATGCGTGTTCAACCCTACACGATTTACAAATGCCTGAAAACAAAGACAAAATAAAATAATCTCGTCAATAAAAACACATCACAGTTTTGTGTATTTTATAACGGATCTGTGAAAAACGAGATTGTTTATGAATATCATTCAGTGTCATGCTGCGTGATATGCAATGACTGGATCCACTTATTTGCCATCACAGCTCTTACTGACCTTACTGGTAACACAGAGTTGCCTTTCAATAGTAATACGTAATAATTCGAATAAGCCTTTCAACAGTTATACCGTAATAATTCGAATAAGCCCCCCTCCCCCCCTAAAAAAAACATAACATAACATAACGTAATAACATAAGCGCTTATTCAAATCATTACGGTAAGCGTCCCTCTACTAATAAGCGTCCCCTCACCAATAAGCGCCCCTTCTGAATAAACGCCCTCTTTCTAATAAGCGTCCTCCACAGCCAAGAAAAGCCCCGAAAAAAGCGCCCCGCTTATTCGAATTATTAGTGTACTCATGTAATACATTACATCAAATATAATGTAATGTACTTCTCATCAAAATCTTATGCCAACCTACCGGCGCCTATAGGGACAAGGACTTTCCATTTTGCCATGATTTCCCTACATATTATCTCTCGCGCTCCTCGGACTTTCACTGGTTTTCCTTTTTTAATTCCGTGAAGAGGATGGCTACATTTCCGGCTAGGTCTCCACATTTCTCCAAACTTTGCTCTGTGACGTGGACAGATAGTCATACTTGCACCATCTGCATCAAATTGACCAGTCCGTGCAAGTATCAATACGTTTTCTGACGCAACACTTCTTGATCTTTCTCAGGCAAGATGTTAGCGGGGTAAATTCGGTGACCCCTTTCTGACGTGAGGAGATGGAGCATTCCGTTTCTAAAAAAGAGGCAAATGAACAAACTAGCGAAGCCATAGCGTATTCACATACTCGCCACAATCAGTCGCCTGTACCATGCGCTACGGATTAGTGTCATGGATAGGTTTCATGTAACCCAACCCTGTGTATAGGATAACAACTTAGTCAATCAAACCAAACAATCAAAACCCGATGAACCACCCCCAAAGCTTGTGTCTGACTACGCGCTATTCCCCAACGAGCCATGGATTTTGAATTCGCAGAGGTCGCTCAACAACGAATTTGGCTGTAAAAAAAATTGAAAATACGCAATGATCAGTGAATCGTTCTAGTGTGGACCCCTGGTGTTGACCCACCTAGTACTTATTGTTTATAAAGAAAGCTGCTTTTTGAAGTTATTATAAGCCATACATTCGGTTACTGGCACAAATGCACTTTTTACTGAAATGTCGATTTGAAACTGACATTGTTGCAGTAACGTGACGGATATTTATTCGGATACCTTCAGTCAACACAGCTTCATAGCTTATAGTTTCTATCATTTTAAAACATATAGGCTGCTAATTGTAGCCCAAGAATCACTACCGCAATATTTTTTAATACGAAATGTGATTTTTTTATGTACCAGAAACAATGAGTAGTAAGGTGATTAGAATAATTTCTGTCGGAAAAAAATATCAAGTCCCGAGAATTTTATTACGGATTTGTTAAGTTTAAAGATAAGTTTGAGTAATGGTGTAAACAGTTTGTGAAAAGAAAGTTGCGCATCGAAGATATTGACACTGAAGTCGAGCTATTTTGCCCGATCAGTGAAATCATGCGTGACATGCTAGACACGTGCTGCCCTTGATTGGCACCTGTCACTCCAAATGATTTGAAACCTTGGTTGTGAACCAACAAAGGATGGATCTTTACTCACATAAAATATTATGGAATTCCCTTGTAATCCGTGATCAGGAGTGGAGTCAACATGTCATGCTTATTTCAGGCGATTTTCCCGTATTTTTGGCCAAAAACCAGGGGGTGGTCATAACTCCCCCCGGAATATTTCAAAATCTGAACCACTTCGGCAGTTTGAGTTGTTGGGTGGATACTTCAATCTGACCAAGTTTAATTGAAATCGGTGAGATAGCATGTATCACCCCTGCCTGGTCCACTCCTGGATGCACTCTTGAATGTTAAATGAAAAGCATCAAAACGGAGCAAACGAGGATTACATTAAGGCTTCCTCAACGCTTGGCGAGTCTTTATAAATGAATTTCATGCTTTGGCTTCAGGACCACCTTCAGCCCCTACAAGCCTTGATACAAATTTCTTGAACGACTCCGTGGTAACTCTATCCTGGTCACTCCCAAATAACACGGGCGGTCGGTCTGACGTGTTCTACCGGGTTGAATGCTCCACGTGTAATGGTAACGGTACGGTGTGCGTAAAGGCCTGTGGAGGCACGGTTACACAGCACAGGACGTCGGCGCGGGTCAGCGGTCTGTCTGCCTTTACGTACTATATGTTCAGAGTGTATGCGCGTAACGGAGTCAGTGATCAAGCCGAGAGTGGAGGTCAAGAGGCCGAGTTTGCCAACTTGGTCATACAAACACATGACGCGGGTACGATCAGTTTATCTATTTTAGTTAATTCAACATTTTCCTTTTTGTTTGTTCAAGCAGAACACAATTCAGTTGCTACTGAAAGAGGCAAAACATAATGAGAGGGACCTAGTGTTTAGCCTGTGGGACACCCTTTGCTAGTCGTGTATATAGTACCCTCTTCAGAAGAGATTACTCATCACAAGCCATGTTGTTCTGTTTTTCACGAAGCATGTTGCTTACATGTCTTGCATATTGACTGTATCTTTATACAGTTTTGGGGTGATTCAAATATTTCTTAATAAAAGTTAATCTTTTTTAATCTTCAGTTCCGGGTAAGCCTGAGATAGTAAGTATAACCGAGCGCAGTCCTACTGAGGTTTTTGTGCAATGGAAACTTGAAGAGCCAAATGGTATCATTACGTCATACGAGTTGACGTACCACGTGGCCGGTGAGGTAGATGATGCACAGTCTGTTGAGACAAACGCTACCGAGGCGATAGTGGAAGTCAATGCAAGGAAAGGATACGAGTTCAAGGTATATCATCGGATTATAAATGTTGTCATCTCTAGTATCTTTTTTTATTTCCATTTATCATCATCGTCATCTTGATCATCATCGGTACCATTATCATCATCGCTTTCAAAAAGACTTCCATCATCATCGCAGCCATCACAACAATAATTTTCATGGCGCCATCATCATTATCGTCTATGATGTTTAACCTTGATTTACAAGACGGTTTTAAGACATAAAGTGAAAACTTGAAAGATAAATAAAGATAATTGAAAATCTGTTATCCTATGCAGCCAAAAGGAAATATGGCACATTTTGTCCCGTTTATTTGTATCCTAGCCACGCGTTCAAATTTGGCGCACACAAACTGTGTTAGCCACCTGCCATCGCGCCGGTAACTAAATTGACAACTCGAAAATGTCCATTCATTTATCTTTACTAAGTCAAAATCGTCATCATCATTACGTCCATAATTATCAAAATAAACATCATCATGTTCAACAGCACTGTCATGCTTGACCGCTCATTCCTAGCATATCATTATCAAATCCATTGAACTTCATGATCATTAATTGAGCGATGTTATCTTGTTTATCTGTCTCGTGGATTATTCTAGGTGCGTGCTCGTACCCGCCGTGGACTTGGGCCGTACAGCGAGACCTTCCCCTTTAAACCGACTAAAGCCTCAGGTAACAACAGGGACGTAGCACGGGGTGGGCATGGAGGCACGTGTAACCCCATAGTATACCCAGTATACCCCTTCTGCCCCCCCCCCCCCCAAAAAAAATACTTTCTTAATATTTCTGTACCGTCATAATTCAAGGCCTCCTACGGCTCTGAACTATCAGATGCACATATATTGCCTCATAGAATACTGATAAAAAAATCTTCAGATTACGACCTTAGTCATCACTGATATTACCCTCCTCGTTATCATCATTTTCCTCTATTGTCTTACTTTATTTTATCTCTTTTTTTGTTGCCTATCGACAGCATTTCCATGCTGATTCCAAGATTACCTATTCATAAACTTTACAAAGACAAACATGTCAGTTTCTATACCATACACCGTTTTGTTTGGTCGCCTGTTCAGCTATGTTTTCCCTCTTCTTCAGGCGTATCAACGGCCGTCATCGGCGCCGTCGCTGGCGCAGCTCTGGCACTATTGTTAGTTGTCATTATCATCTTCGTCGTCGTTAGTGTTCGCCGAAGGTATGTGTACAATTAAATTAGTCATAATCGACTATTCTACTGGATTGAAAGTTTCAACTAGCGTTCTTTACATTTGTACCAACCTTTTTCTCCTCTGTGTAAAAAGGCTTGAATCTTTTCCTCTATGTTTTGCTGTCTTACCTGGGTAACTGATAAAAGCTTCTTTGTGATGACATTTTCTAGGAAAAAGTACACGAAGCATGCAAACGGCAGTATGCACGGTTTTGAAATGGGTATGTACACATGAATCTCTGATACCAATTAGTCATTGTGTTAGCTGGGCACTTTAGAGTTGTCGTCTCAGACTAAGATCCCGCAAAATCTATCTTGGAGATACTATGATTTCTCGCAAACTCTTTTCATAAAACTAGAACATTTCTCATTTTGAAAAACAACAGGAAATTCTGAGGGACTTTTTTATCTCCTAGACGGTTCAACCGTGCTGCCAACCTGTGGTCAGCGGATGTATATAGACCCAAGTAACTATGGTGACCCGATGGAGGCGCTGATGAGCGTTGCTAAGGAAATCAACAAGGATGACCTTAAGCTGGAAATCATTATTGGCGGAGGTATTTCAGGGGTTGAGAACGGGCAGCATCAATTTCTGTGATATAATTGCAAGCTTAACATTTTCGGAGGGACGACTTGGCGCACAAGTGAGATTTCTCCGCGCGCTTGAGGAACCATGTGGTAGTTTGCGCTAAATTCTTGCGTGTTCGCCGTCGTAGACTCTCCGTCCTCGTTAATCTGCACCCGTTAATGTCATTTGTGAATGTATTTCAGGTGAGTTTGCGGATGTGTACAGAGGTGTTCTTACAAATGAAGACAAGACACAAGAGAAGGTGGCTGTTAAGATACTTAAGGTAACTCAAAAGACTATTCACTATTGATAAAACCATATCCAGAAGATTTCCTGATTTTCAAACTAAGATAGCACTTTTTGGGATTGGAATTGATATTTTGTCCTACCTGTTCTTCGTCTTTAGCCCGGTTCATCACATAAGAATCGTGAGGACTTCTGTGTCGAGGCTTCTATTATGGGCCAGTTTGACCATCCGAACGTCATTGCACTTAAAGGCGTCATCACTAGAACTCGTCCTATGATGATCATTACTGAGTTTCTGGAGAATGGCTCTCTAGACAACTTCCTCAAGGTAATGGGAAAAATGCCCTCTTAGCATGGTTTGCTAGTAAAAGGATCACTTTCACACCTTCCCCCAAAATGATCTTTACTGAGTTTCTGGAGAATGGCCCACTAGACAACTACCTCAAGGTAATGGGTGAAATGTTCTCTTTGTAATGGTCCGCTAGTTAAAGGGTATGCGTCAATCCTCGCACATGTCTTATCATTACCGGAATGGCTCACTAGATAAATACTTCATGATGGTTGGGGAAATGCTCTCTTTATATAGTTGGCTAGTGTAAAAGGATCGGTCACCTGCAGACATCCTAGGATGATCATTACCCCCCCCCCCCCCCCCTCCGATAATGATCATCACCAAGCCACTGGATAAGACTCACTAGAACAAATAACTCAAGGTAAGTGGATGATCATCCACTTAGAGCAATACTTAATGCTATTGGAGGATCGATGTCGTCTTGACATTGTATCATAACGCTGGTAGGTACGCGACACGCGAGATTCCTCATCATACATGCTCTCTATTTTCTTGTGAGCCTTTTGAAAAAAGGTGTAGATACTCGCAGTTTTATGTTTCACCCTTCAGTGACTTGCTAATATAAATACCTATCCTTAAAGAAAAAAATCGACGTCTGATAGTATCATCAGATTTTGCTTGACGCGCAAAAGGTAACGCCGGTAACCTAATTATAGCTTTCGGGTTTGGTAGGCGTATGTTTGATAATCTTATTCTTTGCAGTCTAATGACGGTCACCTGACCACTCTCCAGCTGGTCGGGATAGGGAGGGGCGTGGCAGCAGGCATGGCGTACCTGTCCGAGATGAACTTCATTCACAGGGTGAGCTTTTCTGTACAAGGAAGATTGGAAGGGCCATCTGCTTAGCTTATTTGTAGCTATAAAATGTATTGGTGGTTAAAAGGAACAACTCGTACAGCTATTGACGCATTTAAAATTTAAGAGCAGAAAAATAACTGTGAAACTTGTATTTTTTTCTTCGTATGAAAGGACTTGGCTGCAAGAAATATCCTTGTCTCGGACAATCTGGCTGCCAAAGTGTCCGACTTTGGGCTGTCACGTGAGCTGGATGATAGTCCGGAAAATGAGCAGTCTGAATACCAGACGCAGGTGAGGATACACTACCTAGACTGACAACTCTCCCCCCCCCCCCCCTAGAAAAAATGGAATAGCCATAAATCAAACGAAATAAATAGCCTAACGAAGAACAATTATGTAACTATTATGAAAATCTGTTGAACACTTTTGGGTTTAGGCTTAAAGAACCTTGAACCTTCTGAACACGTTGTTGTTAAAGTTTGTCGTATTCCTTATCCGCTCTGGCTATAGTACTAAGGCATATTTTTGTCGCAAGCTCTGCAAAATATCACTATTTGAGTCTGCCCTGAAGAATATTAAAGACGAAGTTTCAAAGAATCGAATAACAGTGTTGCCGTATTACCCTGTTACACTTATGACGCACTTATCTTACACATGCATCCCTATTTACGCGACACTACGTTGTTTTGAATTGCAATGTTCTGATAAGCTGTCTCATTTTTCCAGGGTGGTAAGATACCAGTCCGATGGACAGCGCCGGAAGCGATCCGATACCGGAAGTTCAGCTCGGCAAGTGACGTGTGGAGTTACGGGATCTTGCTGTGGGAGATCATGTCTTTTGGGGAGAGGCCCTACTGGACTTGGGACAACTTCCAGGTTAGGCTTTTATCTTTTTACACAAGCTGGTCCACAAGACACCTCGTTTTTTTAACCTTTTTTACCACGCCCAATACCCCCAGGCCATCAGAAACTCGCTTTATTGCTCTTGTGCTTGTTATTATTTGTAGGAAACTGGAAAGATCGTGTCCTTTCCAGTGTATGGAGATAAATAGATTAGAAATAGTCTGTAAATCGGATTTAAAGACTCATAAACAAACCCTGGAAATGTCAAATTTGTCTGTAAATTGGTAGAGGGTCTCACAATTACATAGTAAAATGTTATATTATGAGATCTAGAAACTACAAAAGAAGAATTATGTTTATTTTTCAGATATTTTTATAGAGAAGGATATGTTTTTATTTAAACAATGTATATTGCCATACATGCTGCATTTGGACAAAAAAAAGGCAAACGTTGCAGAAATCTTTTTTAGTGATCTACATGCTATTTTCAGACTATACAAACAAATTCCAGGCTATTTCAAAGGTTCTCTAGGCACTTTTACAGTTTATTTTCAGCGTAGTTGTGCCGTATATATTTATAGACTATTTACAGACCAGCCGCTTCAAGGTTTCTTTGGGCATCGTCTTGATTCTAATTTACAGACTATTCAGAGTTATGTTGTCTGTAAAAGATTTACATAGTCTGTGAATATTTACAGTGCATGTAAATACTGTGTAAATCTGTATTTACGGACTTTTTCTTTAGACTTGATAGGACACGGTTTTTCCAACAATCCCCCATCCCTTTCCACAATGCCAACCTACTTTGGTTTGCTCCTGATCGTCTCACTTCTTCCCGCAGGTTATGGACAGAGTGGAGGGGGGATATCGTCTTCCGGCGCCTATGGTAAGAAATAATCGTTATCCTGAGCGGTTTCTTTGCGGTTTTCGCAACCCCTTTACGCCCCCTTCTTTTATAAAGACGGTTCAACCAATTCAACAACAAACGTCTTTATGTTTTTCCCATTGTCTGCGTTGATCTTTCGTTCCTGCATGTTCATTTGTTAGACCTTATGTGCCAATAGGCGCGTAGAAGATAGGTAACATGTTACACTGTCAATCGGAAGTTCTTGACTTATTGCATTAGTGAGTAAAATGAGACAAATAGTCTACTGTCTCGAAGTATTTTATCGTCCTTTTTGATTTTCGCTATCTGTCTATTTTTCCTATCTGTCATATAGAAATGTCCCAAAGTGATTCATAATCTGATGCTTGACTGCTGGGATAAGGAGAAGACAAGCCGACCCAAGTTTGCTGATATCGTGCGAAGGCTCGACGAGGTGATCAGGTCCCCGGACAAGATGAACGATGAATTCGCTGGATCG
This sequence comes from Nematostella vectensis, assembly GCF_932526225.1. NCBI lineage: Eukaryota > Metazoa > Cnidaria > Anthozoa > Actiniaria > Edwardsiidae > Nematostella > Nematostella vectensis. Next base: position 11,454,832 of record NC_064040.1, on the reverse strand, counting down.
CGAATAAGGTATGTAGAATTCAGTGTTTTGTGTGATTCAGGGTAAACATTCGTACCCCCCCCCCCCCCCCCACACACACACACACACACACACACCTCCCCCCCACCCCTTCTTACCAGAAGCCCAAATTTAAACCCAACACTCAACGCGTTTCCATTTGTCGTAGCCAAGAATTGAGAAAAATAGATTGTTTGGGGTTGATAACATATTTTTCTTTCAGTCGTGCTGAGGCTACCAACATTGCTATGGTGAAATCCGTGGAGGAATGGCTCGAGAATATAAACATGGGACGGTACGCGGACGCTTTTGTGGGCAGCGGTTACGTGGATATCGATCACATCCGAAACCTTGAGGATGACGACCTGCTAATGATGGGGATCAATCTGATTGGACACAGGAATAAGATACGGAAAAGCATCAAACATATAAACCAGAAGCTTGAGACGGGCGAGCTAGCTATCTAAATTCTAAAGTCTGAAGTCTTTACAGTGATTAGATACGCGAGCTGGCCATCTAGACCAAGCCTTCAAAGAGAGTAGATATCCGAGCTGGCCATTTGAATCAAGTCAGGGATTAGATACGCGAGATGCCCATCTGAATCAAGCGCTTCCAGGGATTAAATACGAGAGCTTGTCATCTAAATCAAGCTTTTACAGGGATTAGATACGCGAGATGGCTATCTGAATATCAAGCCTACAAAAGGATTAGATACGCGAGATGCCCATCTGAATAAAAGCGCTTCCAGGGATTAGATACGCGAGCTTGCCATCTGAACATCAAGCCTACACAGGGATTAGATACGCGAGATGCCCATCTAAAACAACCCTTCACAATATGATTAGATACGCGAGCTTTGCATCTGAATCAAATCTTTACAGGGATTAGATAGTTACGCGAGGTGCCCATCTGAATCAAGCCTTCACAGCGATTAGATACGCGAGGTGCCAATCTGAATCAAGCCTTCACAGCGATTAGATACGCGAACTTGCCATCCAGCTCAAGCCTTCACAGCGATTAGATACGCGAGCTTGCCATCTGAATCAAGCCTTCACAGCGATAAGATACGCGAGCTTGCCATCTGAATATCAATCCTACACAGCGATTAGATAAGCGAGCTTGGCATCTGAATATCAAGCCTACTCAGCGATTAGATACGCGAGATGGCTATCTAGATCAAGCCTACAGAGGGAGTAGATACGCGAGATGCCCATCTAAAACAAGCCTTCACAAAATGATTAAATACGCGAGCTTGCCATCTGAATCAATCCTTCACAGCGATAAGATACGAGAGCTTGCAATCTGAATCAAGCCTTCACAGCGATAAGATACGAGAGCTTGCAATCTGAATCAAGCCTTCACAGCGATTAGAACCGGAAAACACTTGTTTTTTTTATTTTCATTTTATTTTACATAGATTGTGCGTTCGCGTTAGGAATGGAGAATGAACGTATCCTTAATTCCCAAATCACCTCCTCCTCTTCCTTTGGACCTAACCATACGCCGTGGCAAGCACGCCTTAACAATCAAATGATCAATGGCGGCAGTACTGGGTCCTGGTCAGCTCAAACCAGTACCATTGATGAGTGGCTACAAGTCGACCTTGGCTCAGAGAAGACCATCACCAAAGTTGCCACTCAGGGGAGACCGAATAATCATAATTTTTATCAGTGGGTGAAGAGCTATGCGATACGACACAGTCTGGATCAAGCTACGTGGTCATTCTGCTCAGAAGGAGGGGCCATTAAGGTGACCACGACGTACTTCACACCTTAAGAGGTTACGATACCTAAGTTTCGTACTTAAGTATCGTTAATGTTAATGTTAAGAATGTTTGTTCATGTTAACAATGTTAATCGTTAGTAAAGACGGAGATGTAATTTGCTACCATTCATCTTTCTGGAAGGAAGGATACTGCATAACATTGAATAGTGCAGGAGAGATACTGCATAACATAACACTGAGCTTCGTTCGTACTGTTCGAGTCAAATAAAGACAAGTCTCAGAATCCATTATCATAACACTTGTCCATAACATAAGCTGGAGAAAACTGATAAAAGCTCTGCTTTGTCGGTTATGTGCTTCCTAGAGTATTGTATCCTGCCTTTCGATTGCATCTGTCTCGAAGAGAACTATGACCAAAAAAATAGTTTTTGGTTGAGAATTCGTTTAGACCGGGGCCTCTGTTTAAGTCATAGTGTACTTTCTTTTTTTAGGAGTTCCAGGGAAACACGGATCGAAATACTGTGGTGTCCAACTATTTTCCAGAGCCTGTCCGAACGAGATATGTCCGATTTGTTGTCAAGGCGTGGGAAGGTCATATCTCGATGAGAGTGGAGCTCTATGGGTGTGATAACTGACCGATGGACCAGCATCGACCGGACGACCAGGGCCCATTGTTTGCCAGAAAGTTATAGGTTGTAAAGTTTCGAGCTCAATTTTGAATCGACTTCCTTGAATTAATGGTTTCAATTTCACGAGAATGGCGAATATGCTTTTTGAACTTTTGGAGAAAACCTCACGATAGGTAATGATTTTGAAATTAAAGAATCTCGAACTCGAATGAAAGCTCGTAAATGATCTTCCATAATAATCCATAATAATATTCTATAAATAATATATTCCAATTCCATTTTTTAATTAATTTCATTCTACTTTCATTTTCTAATTTTATGCATTGTATTTATTACTTGTAAGTATAATAATGAGGACCCTCATAAAAGTCACCCAAGTGGTAATAAGGCCTCCTCTTTATATATATAATTATTATTATCATTATTATTATTAGGATCATTGGCATTGCCATTGATGCATACATCCAAACAATTGTAATCGAATTTTAGAACAATTTTATCCAAGCACAAGTTTGTTTATACCTGAGTTCTCATCTTTTTTTATAATGACATTACCTTCTTTGAATATTATTCTTTAAACATTTATTGTGTTGATGCTTGTGTTGATGGTCTAGATTTGATTTTGATTTAAAAAAATTTATTATTGTGATAATAAAAATGTGATAATGAAGAATGAATAAACAGTAAAAACACCGAACTGCTTAACCGAGCACTTTTGAGCAACATGAATAAACTGGACTGTAATAAAACAGTCGTATGCACAGCACTTTTCTGCTTTGGGGCAACCTGATAAATTCATATCAAACATATTCTCCACGGATAGTGTCCTTTGTATGTATTGCAAAGGGTAGGGTCACGTAGATCTAATACTCTACAGTCTCTAATAGATCTAATACGAACAAAGTTATTTTTTAGTCAAAAAAGGGGGGTGGATATCCACCCAATTCACACCCCTCCCCCTGTATCGGCCACTGGAACCGTAATCGAACAGTTTTTTAAACAATGAACTGCTATCGAGCAGCGTTCACAGCATGTTATTTTTGTTGGTTTTAGGCATCCTGGATAAACTGAAATATCCCTGCTAGCAGAGGCCTCTTTTTCTGTATAACTGGGGCGCTACCAAGATAAACTGAGATCATATTGCATATTTTGTGTTCAATATCTTTTTTGTCAGTATGCAGATTTGTCTATTTGAACAGTGCGGTAGCAGGCCTCGAAATTGGGGAAGGAGGCACAATTACAAAAATATTTGGGGGCGCAACCACGCCCCGACTTTACTGGTCATTACCTTATAATTTAAAAATATTGTGTGACGGGGGGGGGGGGGCATGCCCCCAGTTCCCCATCCCCTGCTACGGCCCTGTTGAAGCGCCCAGTGCCTTTCTCGCACGACGAAGTCTTACATCCATCTTTGATGACATCACCATAGAAACCACAGGTATCCCGGGATATACGTCTCTGTCCATGGTACGGTAGGCCACAGGAAAGCGGATTCTGAAATATTTTCTTAAAAACTCTGTCAATTTTTACAAAGTTTTAGACTGAGGCCGTTTAAGCTGAATAAAACTGAAATAAGACTGACACGTTTCCCTTTCTGTAACCGGGATCTGTGCTATAATTAATGTTGTGTAAAAAAAAAACGAAATTGCGGCAGAATTAAGGCTGAAAGATCAGATTGCTAATCTAGAACAAAGACCATTTGGAATACGCATTATCAGATCGCATTTGGAAGATTACTCCGCGCGTACTGTCGTAATTAAACAGACTGAACAGGATCATAGCTATTCACAGGTTAGTCTTACAATGCGTCTTACAGAAAAGAGATAAAAGCGATGTGAACGTAGCCGTATATTAAAATGCGGACAACAAAGATGGAGGCCGGATTTTCTACGAATTGCGCAAGGACTAGCTTCTAAAAAGCCATTATCTGTAATTCATGGCGGATTACCACCCCGCGCGAATCCTAGATGATGACAGAAAATCTTTCTTCTGAAAACTTTGAAAGTTATTTTAACTTATTTAAAGTCCGAATGCCAATCATAACCAATTAAAAGTACCTTATTATTATAGTTATTATTTCTACTCGTATTAACAGAGTAAAAGCTGAAAGCTGGGGTTTGTCGCCTTTGTTGGGAATATTTAGTGGCAACGTTGATGCGTTGTTGAAGGTGGGTATTATCATTATCATTATTTCCTTTCTTTCGGAATATGTTTGGTGCTGACACGAGCTCGCCAATGGTTCTTTGCCGGAGAGTAAAACGAGGTAGAAGCCTTTAATTTCTAATACATGAAGATACATAACCTCCCAGATGTATGCTAAAGTTGTACTTTTTTCATGAATCTAGAAGGTTATCTTGACCTTACGTTAAGTACCGAGCGTGACAAAGACATCACGTCATCAACTGTTAGCCATTCAAGCGTAGAAGACACCGCTGTTTCGTCTTTTGATAATACACCTCGGTGTTCATCCGGTATTCATCGTCGCTGTGGACTGACTTTTTATTCGCTTGTTTCTTTGGATTGCGGAGTGGAGGAGCTTAACATGAATTCATGATTGTAAGTATTATTTCCCGTGTGCTGAATCTGAAAACTTCGCTAATTTCCGGGTTCTCTGCAGCGGTTAATTCGGGTAGTACAGCAACAATCACACTACTTTTGGAATTATTTATTCTCGTATTTGAATGAAGCTTAGTTTATTATTTCTAAATACTTATGCATGATGAAGTATTTAACCTTTCGATGTAGTGTATTCTATGTTTGAGTTTCACTTTCTGGCTGTGTTATAATGGATTTTGAGTTAGCTATGGATTCCGTGTGTGACTCGATTATTTAAAGCGGGTCCAAGCTTGCCAAAAAGGTTTATCTGGATATTATCTCATTGCTTATATGCACAGTTCCATTTTATGCTCGTTATCGTGCATGTCCTCTGGTCCTGGGTATTTTGTTTTGTTTTGTATTTTATCGTTGAAATGACAAACTATGATTTCATGCTGTTACCGCTTTATAATTTGAATTGAACCTATTTGCAGCAAACGGTTATTTTATTTCAGAATCATAGCAGCATTTATATTTAGGATTATTTTTCAGCGTTCAATACACATATAGTCATGTCTATGAGGCAACCACCCTTGAGCTAACCCTATTGCACTTGTAGTTCTTTTATGTACGAACTGTGTACTTCAGAAAGACTAGCGTTGCGTGACAAATACTGAGTCACATGTCTTGGCGAGATTGCAATTACTGTAACGCCACGCCCTCTCCAAAATTAAGGGAAACCATTTAACGTATCGAGGGAGAAAAATCTTGTTTGTTTTGTTTTAAATATTTATTTATTTTAATATTGAGCTATTTTATACAAATTTGAAATAATGCGGCATCGAAATATCATTCATAGCGAGCGCTGCCTTATGGGTATCAAGTAAATGATTATTAAACGATAAAATGCACTTGTAAACATTAAGTTTTTTAACCTGTTGTACTGTTATCATTTACTGTAATTGCTCAAATGTCCCAGGCGAGGCGCTTACTTTTGGATAGGCGCTGTTACAGACGATAGGTCTATATCACAAAATCCGTTTCATTTCTAGAGGAAAAGAGTACAAATCCTCCCAGAACTATAGCAGCAATTCAATGATAAAATGTTGTGTATTGTTATGTGTGCAGTTAACTCAACTACCCTTTTTACTTACATTCCCCCTCGTCAACAGAGTCTATTGAGTGCAACACGCTTAGGCGAGGCGCTTTTCCGGGGGGAGAGCCTCATTATCATATTTTCACTCCTAGGCGAGGCTCTTTTACGGGGGAGAGCCTTATTATCATATTTTTACTCTTAGGCGACGCGCTTATTCGAGCAATTACTGTATGTGCATTTGAGTACCTTCAAAGTTTTTAATAACCGATACATTTCCATATATTACCGGCAAAGCAGGCTACGAGAAATATTAGTAACCTAATTTGAAATTGGTTCACATGTTTTGGTAGGTTATTGTTATTTGCATGATTCAATGTTTTTGTCCTCAGCCTCGTTTTCGCGTCATGCCAGTAGAGGGACAACATGCTTGCAACATTATGGACGGTCGTCCTGTGTATTTTACTAGACTACGAAGGACTGGTACAAACTGAACGTGGTAAGCTGGATAGACTGGTTTAGCATAGCGAATCTTTGAAATGAGAAATAGAAATAAGGGTGGGGAAATACCCCGTTTCAATAAATAACTTTATTACTAATGTAAGTTATAGGACTAGTCGAGAGAACTGGATATTTTGCTTGCGCAAATCAAATATAACCTTAATAGCCTCATGCAGGGCATAACACCAATAGAGACAAAATAGTGCCCCCACCCCCCGCCGCCGCTCCACCCCACCCCCATTCCCTCCCTGTTATCTCGCACTTCTCCCTCCCCCTTAGTTCTCAACCACTAAATTATACGAGTTTGAGCTAGAATTTAGAAGCTAACTGGGATGTTTTAAAAAATGGTGCTTCACTCCCAATGCCCCTAGAGGCAATGATGGTCAATTAAATATTGGAACTAAAATTTTTGTTCTTCTGTTTGTCGTTACGCTGAAAGCCGGCCTTGTGATTTTTATGAACATCATTTTTAGTCCCTTTGGCGAATTTCATGGATGGTAAGCCGTGGTGGGAACGATGGACATCCAGTGGAAGCAGTGTAAGTACAATGGTCCGCGGCAAATAAAACCAAAATATGTTTCATTCTAGCTGAGATTATAAATTATAACTAGAGAAATGCATTTCTATGATTTTCGTTTATTGTTTCGTTTTTGTTTTTAGTCCTGGTATTTGAGTAGTACCGAGCTTACTCTTTGTGACACTTCATCGTCGCAACCGAACGAGTGGGTGAGAAGTGACGTCATCAACACTGGACCCGCCACTAGAATCGAGCTCACGGCAACATTCTCTGCCAGGGACTGCTCCTCGCTTTCTGATGGATTGTACTGTAGACATGACTTTGACGTCTACGCGCATCAGTCTGAGACTCAGTACTCGGGACCAGTCCCTGACCCGAACAACAGCCCATCGGGGACATACAGCAAGATAGGGACGCTGAACGCGACGAAACTTTCCAGTCTTGGGAATAAGACACAAAATGTGCAGACATTATCGCTTATTCTAGAAAACAGCAAACCGTACGTCTATCTTTCCCTTCATTACAAAGGCGGATGTCTTGCGGTGCAGAGCATTTTAGTAGAATATTTTCGATGCGCGGATATGGCGCTACCAAGTTCACTGGTACAACTCGGTGCGACTGTAGCACCTGCTAACAATTCTATAAAAGTAAGTGGAGCATGCGCACCAAACTCCAAGCAAGTGTCAGGGGCGGGGGATCTCTATGGTTACTGTCAATCAGACGGGGAGTGGAGTTCTGGGCTGTTTAGCGGGGAATGTCAATGTGACGCAGGACATCAAAACACAACCACAGGCGGAGGCGGGGCTGAATGCCAAGGTAAGACCCCCCACCCCCACCCCCTCCTTCTGCTTCCCCCCTTTCCTTGATATATTTCTTTAAATTGGTTACATCTCAAGGTGATACTGTAATGTGATATTTTGTGCTACACAATTATCTGTCGGCAAAAAAAATACTTGCCAGACTTCAAAGTGAAAAAAATGATGGCTGCCTTCCTCATTTACAGCGTGTCAAGTTGGAACTTACAAAGCCATTGCTGGTGATCTTGGTTGTACCGGTTGCCCTAACAACAGTGTTGCTATTGAAACTGGAAGTACAAACTGTACCTGTGTCAGCGGTTTCTACAGGAAGTCTGGCGAGTCCATTAACAAGACGTGTACAGGTAACCGCTGAGTGAACGAAGCCATGGAGTCTCCTATATTTAGTGCTCTAGGGTGGGGATACGGTGCGCATATGCCTTGAAGAAAATTGTATCGGGAAAATATATATTTATGAAATTCTTATTTAGCTCTATTTGGGAGGGATTCTGCGAAAAACGTTCATACGTACTGGGAAATAGCATCGAATATAAACGATTTGTGTTTTTGAATTTACCTTTGCATTTGAATGTTAAATGAAAAGCATCAAAACGGAGCAAACAAGGATTACATTAAGCCTTCCTCAACGCTTGGCGAGTCTTTATAAATGAATTTCATGCTTTGGCTCCAGGACCACCTTCAGCTCCTACGAGCCTTGATACAAATTTCTTGAACGACTCCGTGGTAACTCTATCCTGGTCACACCCAAATAACACGGGCGGTCGGTCTGACGTGTTCTACCTGGTTGAATGCTTCACGTGTAATGGTAACGGTACGGTGTGCGTAAAGGCCTGTGGAGGCACGGTTACACAGCACAGGACGTCGGCGCGGGTCAGCGGTCTGTCTGCCTTTACGTACTATATGTTCAGAGTTTATGCGCGTAACGGAGTCAGTAATCAAGCCGAGAGGGGAGGTCAAGAGGCCGAGTTTGCCAAGCTGGTCATACGAACACGTGACGCGGGTAAGATCAGTTTATCTATTTTAGTTAATTGAACATTTTCCTTCTTATTTGTTCAAGCAGAACACAATTATGTTGGTACTGAAAGAAGCAAAAAATAGAGTGGTTTCAATTAATCCGTGAAACAGTTAGTGGTATACTAAACTTTTACATATATAGTAAGTAAAATATTGTGTTCTCTATTTTTTTTTTTTTTTTTTTTTTTGTATATAACGCACTGTTACAAACCAACTAATAGTTAATGTTTCACAGATTAATTGAAACCACTCTAATAAGAGGGGCCTAGTGTATAGCCTGTGGGACACATTACTCATCACAAGCCATGTTTTTCTGTTTCTCACGAAGCATGTTGCTTACATGTCTTGCAAATTGACTGTATCTAGATACAGTTTTTGGGTGATTCAAATATTTCTTTAAAAAACGTGGTATTTTCAATCTTCAGTTCCGGGTAAGCCAGAGATAGTAAGTATAACCGAGCGCAGTCCTACTGAGGTTTTTGTGCAATGGAAACTTGAAGAGCCAAATGGCATTATAACGTCATACGAGTTGACGTACCACGTGGCCGGTGAGGTAGATGATGCACAGTCTGTCAAGACAAACACTACCGAGGCGATAGTGGAAGTCAAGGCAAAGAAAGAATACGAGTTCAAGGTATATAATCGTATTATAAATGTTGTCATATCATCATTGTCATCATTATCATCATCAGCACCATTATCGTCATCGCTTTCAAAATGACTTCTATCATTATCGCAGCCATCACAAAAAAACATTTTCATGGCGCCATCATCATTATCGTCTATGATGTTTAACCTTGATTTACAAAACGGTTTTAAGACGTAAAGTGAAAACTTGAAAGGTAAATAAAGATAACTGAAGATCTGTTATCCTATGCAGCCAAAAGGATATATGGCACATTTTGACCCGTTTCTTTGTTTCTTAGCCACGCGTTCAAATTTGGCGCACACAAACTGTGTTAGCCACCTGCCGCCGAGCCGGTAACTAGATTGAAAACTCGAAAATGCCATTCATTTTTCTTTGCTAAGTCAGAATCGTCATCATTATGATCATTATTTGAGCGATGTTATCTCGTTTATCTGTCTCGTGGATAATTCTAGGTGCGTGCTCGTACCCGCCATGGACTTGGGCCGTACAGCGAGACCTTCCCCTTTAAACCGTCTAAAGCCTCAGGTAACAACAGGGCCGTAGCACGGGGTGGGCATTGGGGCACGTGTTACCCCAGTATACCCCTTCTGCCCCCCCCCCCGAAATACTTTCTTAATATTTCTGTACCGTCATAATTCAAGGCCTCCTACGGCTCTGAACTATCAGATGCACATATATTGCCTCATAGAATACTGATAAAAAATCTTCAGATTACGACCTTAGTCATTACTGATATTACCCTCCTCGTTATCATCATTTTTTTCTATTGTCTCACTTTATTTTATCTCTTTTTTTTTTGTTGCCTATCGACAGCATTTCCATGCTGATTCCAAGATTACCTATTCATAAACTTTACAAAGACAAACATGACAAACATGTCAGTTTCTATACCATACACCGTTTTGTTTGGTCGCCCCTTCAGCTATGTTCTCCCTCTTCTTCAGGCGTATCAACGGCCGTCATCGGCGCCGTCGCTGGCGCAGCTCTGGCACTATTGTTAGTTGTCATTATCATCTTCGTCGTCGTTAGTGTTCGCCGAAGGTGTGTGTACAATTAAATTAGTCATAAATCGACTATTCTACTGGATTGAAAGTTTCAACTAGCGTTCTTTACATTTGTACCAACCTTTTTCTCCTCTGTGCAAAAAGGCTTGAATCTTTTCCTCTATGTTTTGCTGTCTTATCTGGGTAACTGATAAAAGCTTCTTTGTGATGACATTTTCTAGGAAAAAGTACACGAAACATGCAAACGGCAGTATGCACGGTTTTGAAATGGGTATGTACACATGAATCTCTGATACCAATTAGTCGTTGTGTTAGCTGGGAACTTTAGAGTTTTCGTCTCAGACTAAGATCTCGCAAAATCTTGGAGATACTATGATTTCTCGCAAACTTTTTTCATGAAACTAGAGCATTTCTTTTTGTGAAAAACAACAGGAAATTCTAAGGGACTTTTTTATCTTCTAGACGGTTCAACCGTGCTACCAACCTGTGGTCAGCGGATGTATATAGACCCAAGTAACTATGGTGACCCGATGGAGGCGCTGATGAGCGTTGCTAAGGAAATCATCAAGGATGACCTTAAGCTGGAAATCATTATTGGCGGAGGTATTTCAGGGGTTGGGAACGGGCAGCATCACTTTCTGTGATATAATTGCAAGCGTAACATTTTCGGAGGGATGACTTGGCGCACAAGTGAGATTTCTTCGCGCGCTTGAGGAACCATGTGGTAGTTTGCGCTAAATTCTTGCGTGTTCGCCGTCGTAGACTCTCCGTCCTCGTTAATCTGCACCCGTTAATGTCATTTGTGAATGTATTTCAGGTGAGTTTGCGGATGTGTATAGAGGTGTTCTTACAAATGAAGACAAGACACAAGAGAAGGTGGCTGTTAAGATACTTAAGGTAACTCAAAAGACTATTCACTATTGACAAAACCATATCCAGAAGATTTCCTGATTTTAAAACTACGAAAGCACTTTTTGGGATGGGAATTGATATTTTGTCCTACCTGTTCTTCGTCTTTAGCCCGGTTCATCACATAAGAATCGTGAGGACTTCTGTGTCGAGGCTTCTATTATGGGACAGTTTGACCATCCGAACGTCATCGCACTTAAAGGCGTCATCACTCGCACACGTCCTATGATGATTATTACTGAGTTTCTGGAGAATGGCTCTCTAGACAACTTCCTCAAGGTAATGGGAAAAATGCCCTCTTAGCTTTATTTGCTAGTAAAAGGATCACTTTCACACTTTCCCCAAAAATGATCTTTACTGAGTTTCTAGAGAATGGCCCACTAGACAACTATTTCAAGGTAATGGGTGAAATGTTCTCTTTATAATGGTTCGCTAGTTAAAGGGTATGCGTCAATCCCCGCACATGTCTTATCTTTACCGGAATGGCTCACTAGATAAATACCTCATGATGTTGGGGAAAATACTCTCTTTATATGGTTGGCTCATTACCCAGCTCCCCCCGCCCTCCGATAATGATCATCACCGAGCCACTGGATAAGGCTCACTAGAACAACTAACTCAAGGTAATTTGATAATCATCCACTCAGAGCAATACTTAATGCTATTGGAGGATCGATGTCGTCTTGACATTGTATCATAACGCTGGTAGATACGCGACACGTGAGATTTTTCATCATACATGCTCTCTATTTTCTTGTGAGCCTTTTGAAAAAATGTGTAGATACTCGCAGTTTTTATGTTTCACCCTTCAATGACTTGCTAATATAAATACCTATCCTTAAAGAAAAAATCGACGTCTGATAGTACAATCAAGTTTCGCTTGACACGCACAAGGAAATACACCGCCGGTAACCTAATTATAGCTTTCGAAATTGGTTGGCGTATGTTTGATTATTTTATTCTTTTCAGTCTAATGACGGTCACCTTACCACTCTCCAGCTGGTCGAGATAGGGAGGGGCGTGGCAGCGGGCATGGCGTACCTGTCCGAGATGAACTTCATTCACAGGGTGAGCTGTTAGCTGTCTGCTTAGCTTATTTGTAGCTATAAGGGTGGTTTGAGAGTAGAAGAATAACGGTGAAACGTGTTTTTTTTTTGTATTAAGGACTTGGCTGCAAGAAATATCCTTGTCTCGGACAATCTGGCGGCCAAAGTGTCCGACTTTGGGCTGTCACGTGAGCTGGATGATAGTCCGGAAAATGAGCAGTCTGAATACCAGACGCAGGTGAGGATACACTACCTAGACTGACAACCCCCCCCCCCCCCCTCCAAAAAAATGGAATAGCCATAAATCAAACGAAATAAATAGCCTAACGAAGAACAATTATGTAACTATTATGAAAATCTGTTGAACACTTTCGGGATTAGGCTTGAAGAACCTTGAACCTTCTGAACGCGTTGTTGTTAAAGTTTGTCGTATTCCTTATCCGCTCTGGCTATAGTACTAAGGCATATTTTTGTCGCAAGCTCTGCAAAATATCACTATTTGAGTCTGCCCTGAAGAATATTAAAGACGAAGTTTCAAAGAATCGAATAACAGTGTTGCCGTATTACCCTGTTACACTAATGCCGCACATATCTTACACATGCATCCCTATTTTCGCGACACTACGTTGTTTTAAATTGCAATGTTCTGATAAGCTGTCTCATTTTTCCAGGGTGGTAAGATACCAGTCCGATGGACAGCGCCGGAAGCGATCCGATACCGGAAGTTCAGCTCGGCAAGTGACGTGTGGAGTTACGGGATCTTGCTGTGGGAGATCATGTCTTTTGGGGAGAGGCCCTACTGGACTTGGGACAACTTCCAGGTTAGGCTTTTATCTTTTTACACAAGCTGGTCCACAAGACACCTCGTTTTTTTAACCTTTTTTACCACGCCCAATACCTCCAGGCCATCAAAAACTTGCTTTATTGCTCTTGTGCTTGTTATTTTTGTAGGAAACTGGAAAGATCGTGTCCTTTCCAGTGTATGAAGATAACTAGATTAGAAATAGTCTGTAAATCGGATTTAAAGACTCATAAACAAACCCTGGAAATGTCAAATTTGTTTCTAAATTGGTTAGAGGGTCTCTTACAATTACATAGTAAAAGCTATATTATGAGATCTAGAAACTACAAAAGAAGAAATTGTGTATTTCTCAGGTATTTTTATAGAGAACGAGATGTTCGAATTAATTAATGTATATTGCCATACATGCTGCATTTGGCCAAAAAAATATAAAGGCAAACGTTGTAAAAATCTTTGCATCAGCGGTCTACATGCTATTTTCAGACTATATACTTCTTCCAGGGTTCTCTGGGCCCCTTTTTGCACATTTACAGACCATTTCCAGGATAGCTGTAGCTGCATCGCACAGCTTTTCTTACTATTTTCAGACTATTTACAGGCAACCTCAAGGGTTCTCTGGGCCCCCATTCTGCACTTTTCCAGAGTACATGTAGCTGCATCGCGTAGGATTTACAAACAAATTCCAGGCTATTTCAAAAGTTCTCTTGGCACTTTTACACTTTATTTCCAGCGTAGTTGTGCCGTATATATTTACAGACTATTTACAGACCAGCCGCTTCAAGGTTTCTTTGGGCATCGTCTTGATTCTAATTTACAGACTATTCAGAGTTATGTTGTCTGTAAAAGATTTACATAGTCTGTAAATATTTACAGTGCATGTAAATACTGTGTAAATCTGTATTTACGGACTTTTTCTTTAGACTTGATAGGACACGATTTTTCCAACAATCCCCCATCCCTTTCCACAATGCCAACCTACTTTGGTTTGCTCCTGATCGTCTCACTTCTTTCCGCAGGTTATGGACAGAGTGGAGGGGGGATATCGTCTTCCGGCGCCTATGGTAAGAAATAATCGTTATCCTGTGCGGTTTCTTTGAGGTTTTGCGGTTTTCGCAACCCTTTAAGCCCCCCTCTTTTATAAAAACAAAAGCAGTTCAACAAATTCAACAACAAACTTCTTTATGTTTTGTCCCATTGTCTGCGTTGATCTTTTGTTCCTGGCATGTTGATTCTTAGACTTTATGCGCCACTAGGCGTGTAGAAGAAAGGTAACATGCTACACTGTCCATCGGAAGTTCTTGACTCATTGCATTAATGAGTAAAATGAGGCAAATTGTCCACTGTCTTATAGTAATTTATCGTCCTTCTTGATTTTCGCTGTCTGTCGCTATCTGTCTATATTTCCTATCTGTCATATAGAAATGTCCCAAAGTGATTCATAATCTGATGCTTGACTGCTGGGATAAGGAGAAGACAAGCCGACCCAAGTTTGCTGATATCGTGCGAAGGCTCGACGAGGTGATCAGGTCCCCGGACAAGATGAACGATGAATTCACTGGATCGCGAATAAGGTATGTAGAATTCAGCGTTTTGTGTGATTCAGGGATAACATTCGTACCCCTCCCCCACCCCTTCTTACCAGAAGCCCAAATTCAAACCCAACACTCAACGCGTTTCTATTTGTCGTAGCCAAGAATTGAGAATAATAGACTGTTTGGGGTTGATAACATATTTTTCTTTCAGTCGTGCTGAGGCTACCAACATGTCTATGGTGAAATCCGTGGAGGAATGGCTCGAGAATATAAACATGGGACGGTACGCGGACGCTTTTGTGGGCAGCGGTTACGTGGATATCGATCACATCCGACACCTTGAGGATGACGACCTGCTAAAGATGGGGATCAATCTGATTGGACACAGGAATAAGATACGGAAAAGCATCAAACATATAAACCAGAAGCTTGAGACGGGCGAGCTAGCTATCTAAATTCTAAAGTCTGAAGTCTTTACAGTGATTAGATACGCGAGCTGGCCATTTGAATCAAGCCAGGGATTGTATACGCGGGTGGCAATCTGAATCAGGCCTTCACAGGGATTAGATACACGAGATGCCCATCTGAATCAAGCGCTTCCAGGGATCAGATACGAGAGCTTGTCATCTAAATCAAGCTTTTACAGGGATTAGATACGCGAGCTTGCCAGCTTAATAAAGCTTTTACAGGGATTAGATACGCGAGATGGCCATCTGAATCAAGCCTTCACAGGGATTAGATACGCGAGCTTGCCATCTGAACATCAAGCCTTCACAGGGATTAGATACGCGAGCTTGCCATCTGAACATCAAGCCTTCACAGGGATTAGATACGCGAGCTTGCCATCTGAACATCAAGCCTACACAGGGATTAGATACGCGAGATGGCTATCTGAATATCAAGCCTACACAAGGATTAGATACGCGAGATGCCCATCTAAAACAAGCCTTCACAATATGATTAGATACGCGAGCTTGGCATCTGAATCAAGTCTTTACAGGGATTAGATAGTTACGCGAGGTGCCCATCTGAATCAAGCCTTCACAGCGATTAGATACGCGAGGTGCCAATCTGAATCAAGCCTTCACAGCGATTAGATACGCGAACTTGCCATCCAGCTCAAGCCTTCACAGCGATTAGATACGCGAGCTTGCCATCTGAATATCAATCCTACACAGCGATTAGATACGCGAGCTTGCCATCTGAATATCAATCCCACACAGCGATTAGATACGCGAGCTTGCCATCTGAATATCAAGCCTACACAGGGATTAGATACGCGAGATGGCTATCTAGATCAAGCCTACACAGGGATTAGATACGCGAGATGCCCATCTAAAACAAGCCTTCACAAAATGATTAGATACGCGAGCTTGCCATCTGAATCAAGCCTTCACAGCGATAAGATACGAGAGCTTGCAATCTGAATCAAGCCTTCACATCGATAAGATACGAGAGCTTGCCATCTGAATCAAGCCTTCACAGCGATTAGAAACAGAAAACACTTGTTTTTTTATTTTCATTTTATTTTACATAGATTGTGCGTTCGCGTTAGGAATGGAGAATGAACGTATCCTTAATTCCCAAATCACCGCCTCCTCTTTCTATGGACCTAACCATACGCCGTGGCAAGCACGCCTTAACAATCAAATGATCAATGGCGGCAGTACTGGGTCCTGGTCAGCTCAAACCAGTACCATTGATGAGTGGCTACAAGCCGACCTTGGCTCAGAGAATACCATCACCAAAGTTGCGACTCAGGGGAGACCGAATAATCCTCATAATTTTTATCAGTGGGTGAAGAGCTATGCGATACGGCACAGTCTGGATCAAGCTACCTGGTCATTTTGCTCAGAAGGAGGGGCCATTAAGGTGAGCACGACGTACTTCACACCTTAAGAGGTTGCGATACCTAAATATCGTATTTAAATATCGTTAATGTTAAAAATGTTTGTTCATGTTAACAATGTTAATCGTTAATAAAGACGGAGATGTAATTTGCTACCATTCATCTTTCTGGAAGGAAGGATACTGCATAACATTGAATAGTGCAGGAGAGATACTGCATAACATAACACTGAGCTTCGTTCGTACTGTTCGAGTCAAATAAAGACAAGTATCAAAATCCATTATCATAACACTTGTCCATAACATAAGCTGGAGAAAACTGATAAAAGCTCTGCTTTGTCGGTTATGCGCTTCCTAGAGTATTGTATCCTGCCTTCCGATTGCATCTGTCTCGAAGAGAACTATAACAAAAAAATAGTTTTTGGTTGAGAATTCGTTTAGACCGGGGCCTCTGTTTAATTCATAGTGTACTTTCTTTTTTTAGGAGTTCCAAGGAAACACGGATCGAAATACTGTGGTGTCCAACTATCTTCCAGAGCCTGTCCGAGCGAGATATGTCCGATTTGTTGTCAAGGCGTGGGAAGATTATATCTCAATGAGAGCGGAGCTCTATGGGTGTGATAACTGACCGATGGACCAGCATCAACCGGACGACCAGGGCCCATTGTTTGCCAGAAAGTTATAGGTTGTAAAGTTTCGAGCTCAATTTTAAATCGACTTCCTTGAATTAATGGTTTCAATTTCACGAGAATGGCGAATATGCTTTTTGAACTTTTGGAGAAAACCTCACGATAGGTAATAATTTTGAAATTAAAGAATCTCGAACTCGAATGAAAGCTCGTAAATGATCTTCCATAATAATCCATAATAATATTCTATAAATAATATATTCCAATTCCATTTTTTAATTAATTTAATTCTACTTTCATTTTCTAATTTTATGCATTGTATTTATTACTTGTAAGTATAATAATGTATCTATGAGGACCCTCATAAAAATCACCCAAGTGGTAATAAGGCATCCTCTTTATATATATAATTATTATTATCATTATTATTATTATTAGGATCATTGGCATTGCCATTGTACATAAATGATGCATACATCCAAACAATTGTAATCGAATTTTAGAACAATTGTATCAAAGCACAAGTTTGTTTATACCTGAGTTCTCATCTTTTTTTATGATGACATTACCTTCTTTGAATATTATTCTTTAAACATTTTTTGTGTTGATGCTTTTTGAACTGATTCTAAGGTCTAGATTTGATTTTGATTTAAAAAAAATTATTATTGTGATAATAAACATGTGATAATGAAAAATGAATAAACAGTAAAAACATCGAACTGCTTAACCGAGCACTTTTGAGCAACATGAATAAACTGGACTGTAATCAAACAGTCGTATGCACAGCACTTTTCTGCTTTGGGGCAACCTGATAAATTCATATCAAACATATTTCCCAACGGATAGTGTCCTTTGTATGTATTGCCTTATATGGGCACAGATGCTCATATTTGGAAGAGCTAAAGTTTTCCCGCTCCCCGATCCCCAGAAAACATGGTGAAAAATACTGATTCCTTTCAATTTGAGACTCGCGGCAAAAATTATTAAGCAAAACTTGCTCGCTTGGTCAATTCTTTTTCTTACTAATCCTATAAATTCTTTAGACCCAGGCCTCCAAGAGATTGACCGAGCGGTGAAGAAGAATATGGAGAATATTAACACTCAAAAGCAGTCGATAAGTGCTCCATTTTTATTTTTAATTTTTTAAGTAACCTGTACGGCAAGAGTTAGTTTATTGCTTTATTGAACAGTATAAACACTCAAAAACCATCAAGAAGTGTTCCACAGCATTTTATTTTTATATTTATTATTATATTTTTTTTAATTTTGAACAACCTGGATAAACTGAACCCAGGGGCGGATCCAGACAAACTGGCCGCCCTATAGACCGCTTATAACTGATCCAGAGGTCACATACATCTAATACTCTACCTGTCTACTCTCTCTAATAGATCTAATACAAACAAAGTTATTTTTTAGTCAAAAAAAGGGGGGTGGATATCCACCCAATTCACCCCCCTCCCCCTGTATCGGCCACTGGAACCGTAATCGAACAGTTTTTTAAACAATAAACTGCTATCGGGCAGCGTTCACAGCATGTTATTTTTGTTGGTTTTAAACTGAAATATCCCTGCTAGCAGAGGCCTCTTTTTCTGTATAACTGGGGCGCTACCAAGATAAACTGAGATCATATTGCATATTTTGTGTTCAATATCTTTTTTGTCAGTATGCAGATTTGTCTATTTGAACAGTGCGGTAGCTGGCCTTGATATTGGGGGAGGAGGCACAATTACAAAATATAAAGAAAATATTTGGGGGCGCAGCCACGCCTCGACTTTGCTCGTCATTACCAAATAATTTAAAAATATTGTGTGTGTGGGGGGGGGGGGGGGGGGGGACATGCCCCCATTTTCCCATTCCCTGCTACGGCCCTATTGAAGCGCCCAGTGCCTTTCTCGCACGACTAAGGCTTACATTCTGCCGACATCACCATAGAAACCACAGGTATCCCGAGATATACTTCTCTGTCCATGGTACGGTAGGCCACAGGAAAGCGGATTCTGAAATATTTTCTTCAAAACTCTGTCAATTTTTACAAAGTTTTAGACTGAGGCGGTTTAAGCTGAATAAAACTGAAATAAGACTGACACGTTTCCTTTTCTGTAACTGGGATCTGTGCTATAATGAATATTGTGTAAAAAAACGAAATTGCGGCAGAATTAATGCTGAAAGATCAGATTGCTAATCTAGAACAAAGACCATTTGGAATACGCATTTGGGAGATTACTCCTCGCGTACTGTCGTGATTAAACAGAATAAACGGGATCACTAGCTATTCACAGGTTAGTCTTGCAATGCGTCTTACAGAAAAGCGGTAAAGCGATGTTAACGTAGCCGTATATTAAAATGCGGACAACAAAGATGGAAGCCGGATTTTCCGCGCTTTGCGCAAGGACTATCTTCTAAAAAGCCATTATCTGTAATTCATGGCGGATTACCACCTCGCGTGTATCCTTGATGATGACAGAAAATCTTTCTTCTGAAAACTTTGAAAGTTATTTTAACTTATTTAAAGTCCGAATGCCAATCATAACAAATTAAAAGTACCTTATTATTATAGTTATTATTTCTACTCGTACTAACAGAGTAAAAGCTGAAAGCTGGGGTTTGTCGCCTTTCTTGGGAATATTTAGTGGCAATGTTGATGTGTTGTTGAAGGTGGGTATTATCATTATTATTTTTTTCCCTTTCTTTCGGAATATGTTGCTGACACGAGCTCGCCAATGGTTCTTTGCCGGAGAGTAAAACGAGGTAGAAGCCTTTAATTTCTAATACATGCAGATAAATAACCTCCCAGATGTATGCTAAAATTGTACTTTTTTCATGAATCTAGAAGGTTATCTTGACCTTACGTTAAGTACCGAGCGTGACAAAGACATCACGTCATCAACTGTTAGCCATTCAAGCGTAGAAGACACCGCTGTTTCGTCTTTTGATAATTCACCTCGGTGTTCATCCGGTATTCATCGTCGCTGTGGACTGACTTTTCATTCGATTGTTTCTTTGGATTGCGGAGTGGACGATCTTAACATGAATTCATGATTGTAAGTATTATTTCCCGTGTGCTGAATCTGAAAACATCGAGTGAAAACTTCGCTAATTTCCGGGTTCTCTGCAGCGGTTAATTCGAGTAGTACAGCAACAATCACACTACTACTTTTGGAATTACTTATTCTCGTATTTAAATGAAGCTTAGTTTATTATTGCTAATTACTTATGCATGATGAAGTATTTAACCTTTCGATGTATTGTATTCTATGTTTGAGTTTCACTTTCTGGCTGTGTTATAATGGATTTTGAGTTAGCTATGGATTCCGTGTGTGACACGATTATTTAAAGCGGGTTCAAGCTTGCCAAAAAGGTTTATCTGGACATTATCTCATTGCTGATTTGCACAGTTCCATTTTATGCTCGTTATCGTGCATGTCCTCTGGTCCTGGGTATTTCGGTTTGTTTTGTAACTATGATTTCATGCTGTTCCCGCTTTATCAATTTATAATTATGAATTGAACCTATTTGCAGCAGACGGTTATTTTATTTCAGAATCATAGCAGCATCTATATTTAGGATTATTTTTCAGCTTTCAATACACATATAGTCATGTCTATGAGGCAACACCCTTGAGCTAACCCTATTGCACTTGTAGTTCTTTTATGTACAAACTGTGTACTTCAGAAAGACTAGCGTTGCGTGATAAATACTGAGTCACATGTCTTGGCAAATTGCAATTACTGTAACGCCACGCGCTCTCCAAAATTAAGGGAAACCATTTAACGCATCGAGGGCGGAAAAAGCTTGTTTGTTTTGTTTTAAATATGTATTTATTTTAATACTGAGCTATTTTATACAAATTTGAAATAATGCTGCATCGAAAGATCATTCATAGCGAGCGCTGCCTAATGGGTATCAAGTAAATGATAATTAAACGATAAAATGCACTTGTAAACATTTAGTTTTTTAACCTGCTGTACTGTTATCATTTACTGTAATTGCTCGAATGCCCCAGGCGAGGCGCTTACTTTTGGAGAGGCGCTTTTACAGACGATAGGTCTATATCACAAAATCCGTTTCATTTCTAGATGAAAAGAGTACAAATCCTCCCAGAACCATAGCAGCAATTCAATGATAAAATATTGTGTAGTGTTATGTGTGCGGTTAACTCAACTCCCCTTTTTACTTACATTCCCCCTCGTCAACAGAGTCTATTGAGTGCAACACGCTTAGGCGAGGCGCTTTTACGGGGGAGAGCCTTATTATCATATTTTTACTCTTACGCCAGGCGCTTATTCGAGCAATTATAGTATGTGCATTTGAGTACCTTCAAAGTTTTTAATAACCGATACATTTCCATATATTACCGGCAAAGCAGGCTACGAGAAATATGAGTAACCTAATTTGAAATTGGTGCACATGTTTTGGTAGGTTATTGCTATTTGCATGATTCAATGTTTTTGTCCTCAGCCTCGTTTTCGCGTCATGCCAGTACAACTGGAAGTAGAGGGACAACATGCTTGCAACATTATGGACGGTCATCCTGTGTATTTTACTAGACTACGAAGGACTGGTACAAACTGAGCGTGGTAAGCTGGATAGACTGGTTTAGCATAACGAATCATAGAAATGAGAAATAGAAATAAGGGTGGGGAAATACCCAGTTTCAATAAATAACTTTATTACTAATGTAAGTTAAAGGACTAGCCGAGAGAACTAGATATTTTGCTTGCGCAAATCAAATAAAACCTTAAGAGCCTCATGCAGGGCATAACACCAATAGAGACAAAATAGTGCCACCCGCTGCCGCTCCAACCCACCCCTATTCCCTCCCTCTTATCTCACACTTCTCCCTCCTCCTTAGTTCTCAACCACTAAATTATACGAGTTTGAGCTAGAATTTAGAAGCTAGCTGGAATGTTTTAAAAAATGGTGCTTCACTCCCAATGCCCCTAGAGGCAATGATGGTCAATTAAATGTTGGAACTAAAATGTTTTGTTCTTCTGTTTGTCGTTACGCCTTGTGATTTTTATGAACATCATTTTTAGTCCCTTTGGCGAATTTCATGAATGGTAAGCCGTGGAGGGAACGATGGACGGCCAATGGAAGCAGTGTAAGTACAATGGTCCGCGGTAAATAAAACCAAAATATGTTTCATTTTAGCTAAGATTTTAAATTAAAACTAGAGAAATGCATTTCTATTTTTCTTTATCGTTTCGTTTTTGTTTTTAGTCCTGGGATTTTAGTAAATCCGAGCTTACTGTTTGTGTCACTCCATCGTCGCTACCGAACGGATGGGTGAGAAGTGACGTCATCAACACTGGACCCGCCTCTAGAATCGAGCTCACGGCAACATTTTATGCCAGGGACTGCTCCTCGTTTCCTGGTGGATCGTACTGTAGACATGACTTTGACGTCTACGCGCATCAGTCTGAGACTCAGTACTCGGGACTAGCCCCTGACCCGAACAACAGCCCATCGGGGACGTACAGCAAGATCGGGACGCTGAACGCGACGAAACTTTGGACCAGTCTTGGAAACAGGATACCAAATGTACAGACATTATCGCTTATTCTACAAAACAGCAAACCGTACGTCTATCTTGCCCTTCATTACAAAGGCGGATGTCTTGCGGTGCAGAGCATTTTAGTAGAATATTTTCGATGCGCAGACATGGCGCTACCAAGTACACTGGTACAACTTGGTGAGACTGTAGCACCTGCTAACAATTCTATCAATGTAAGTGGAGCATGCGCACCAAACTCCAAGCAAGTGTCAGGGGCGGGGTATCTCTATGGTTACTGTCAATCAGACGGAGAGTGGAGTTCGGGGCTGTTCAGTGGGGAGTGTCAATGTGACGCAGGTCATCAAAACACAACCACAGGCGGAGGCGGAGCTGAATGCCAAGGTGAGACCCCCCCACCCCCACCCCCTCTCCTTCTGCTTCTCCCCTTTCCATGATATATTTCTTTAAATTGGTTACATCTCAAGGTGATATTGTAATGTGATATTTTGTGCTACACAATTATCTGTCGGCAAAAAAAGAGACTTGTAAGACTTCAAAGTGAAAAAAATGATGGCCCCCTCCTCATTTACAGCGTGTCAAGTTGGAACTTACAAAGCCATCGCTGGTGATCTTGGTTGTACCGGTTGCCCTAACAACAGTGTTGCTATTGAAACTGGAAGTACAGGCTGTACCTGTGTCAGCGGTTTCTACAGGAAGTCTGGCGAGTCCATTAACAAGACGTGTACAGGTAACCGCTGAGCTCTATATGAACGAAGCCATGTAGTTTCCTATATTTAGTGCTCTAGAGTGGGGATACGGTGCGCATATGCCTTGAAGAAAATCGTATCGGGAAAATATATATTTATGAAATTCTTATTTAGCGAAAAACGTTCAAACGTACTGGGAAATGGCATCGAATATAAACGATTTGTGTTTTTGACTTTACCTTTGCATTTGAATGTTAAATGAAAAGCATCAAAACGGAGCAAAGGAGGATTACATTAAGGCTTCCTCAACGCTTGGCGAGTCTTTATAAATGAATTTTATGCTTTGGCTCCAGGACCACCTTCAGCCCCTACAAGCCTTGATACAAATTTATTGAACGACTCCGTGGTAACTTTATCCTGGTCACCCCCGAATAACACGGGCGGTCGGTCTGACGTGTACTACCGGGTTGAATGCTTCACGTGTAATGGTAACGGTACGGTGTGCGTAAAGGCCTGTGGAGGCACGATTACACAGCACTGGACGTCGGCGCGGGTCAGCGGTCTGTCTGCCTTTACGTACTATATGTTCAGAGTGTATGCGCGTAACGGAGTCAGTGATCAAGCCGAGAGTGGAGGTCAAGAGGCCGAGTTTGCCAAGCTGGTCATACAAACACATGACGCGGGTACGTTCAGTTTATCTATTTTAGTTAATTGAACATTTTCCTTCTTGTTTGTTCAAGCAGAACACAATTCAGTTGCTACTGAAAGAGGCAAAACATAATGAGAGGGGCCTAGTGTTTAGCCTGTAGGACACCCTTGGCTAGTCGTGTATATAGTACCCTCTTCAGAAGAGATTACTCATCACAAGCCATGTTGTTCTGTTTTTCACGAAGCATGTTGCTTACATGTCTTGCATATTGACTGTATCTTTATACAGTTTTTGGATGATTCAAATATTTCTTAATAGAACTTAATCTTTCTTAATCTTCAGTTCCGGGTAAGCCTGAGATAGTAAGTATAAGCGAGCGCAGTCCTACTGAGGTTTTTGTGCAATGGAAACTTGAAGAGCCAAATGGCATTATTAAGTCATACGAGTTGACGTACCACGTGGCCGGTGAGGTAGATGATGCACAGTCTGTTGAGACAAACGCTACCGAGGCGATAGTAGAAGTCGAGGCAAAGAAAGAATACGAGTTCAAGGTATATAATCAGATTATAAATGTTGTCATCTCTAGTATCTTTTTTATTTCCATTTATTATCATCGTCATCTTTATCATCATCAGCACCATTATCGTCATCGCCTTCAAAATGACTTCTATCATTATCGCATCCATCACAAAAATCATTTTGGCGCCATCATCATTATTGTCTATGATGTTTAACCTTGATTTACAAGACGGTTTTAAGACGTAAAGTGAAAACTTGAAAGATAGATGAAGATAATTGAAGATCTGTTATCCTATGCAGCCAAAAGGAAATATGGCACATTTTGACCCGTTTCTTTGTATCTTCGCCACGCGTTCAAATTTGGCGCACACAAACTGTGTTAGCCACCTGCCGCCGCGCCGGTAACTAGATTGACAACTAGAAAATGTCCATTCATTTTTCTTTGCTAAGTCAAAATCGTCATCATCATTACGTCCATAATTATCAAAATAAACATCATCATGTCCAGCAGCACTGTCGCGCATGACCGATCATTCCTTGCATATCATTATCAAATCGATCTATTTTCATAGTCTGCCCCCCCACCCCCCCAATGACCATTATTTGAGCGACGTTATCTCGTTTATCTGTCTCGTGTATAATTCTAGGTGCGTGCTCGTACCCGCCATGGACTTGGGCCGTACAGCGAGACCTTCCCCTTTAAACCGTCTAAAGCCAAAGGTAACAACAGGGCCGTAGCACGGGGTGGGCATGGGGGCACGTGTAACCCCAGTATACCCCTTCTGCCCCCCCCCCCCCCCCCAAATACTGTTTCTGTACCGTCATAATTCAAGGCCTCCTACGGCTCTGAACTATCAGATGCACATATATTGCCTCATAGAATACTGATAAAAAATCTTCAGATTACGACCTTAGTTATCACCGATATTACCCTCCGCGTTATCATCATTTTTCTCTATTGTCTCACTTTATTTTATTTATTTTATTTTTTTTTTGTTGCGTATCGACAGCATTTCCATGCTGATTCCAAGATTACCTATTCATAAACTTTACAAAGACAAACATTCTATACCATACACCGTTTTGTTTGGTCGCCTGTTCAGCTATGTTTTCCCTCTTCTTCAGGCGTATCAACGGCCGTCATCGGCGCCGTCGCTGGCGCAGCTCTGGCACTATTGTTAGTTGTCATTATCATCTTCGTCGTCGTTAGTGTTCGCCGAAGGTGTGTGTACAATTAAATTAGTCATAAATCGACTATTCTACTGGATTGAAAGTTTCAACTAGCGTTCTTTACATTTGTACCAACCTTTTTCTTCTCTGTGTAAAAAGGCTTGAATCTTTTCCTCTATGTTTTGCTGTCTTATCTGGGTAACTGATAAAAGCTTCTTTGTGATGACATTTTCTAGGAAAAAGTACACGAAACATGCAAACGGCAGTATGTACGGTTTTGAAATGGGTATGTACACATGAATCTCTGATACCAATTAGTCATTGTGTTAGCTGGGCACTTTAGAGTTGTCGTCTCAGACTAAGATCTCGCAAAATCTATCTTGGAGATACTATGATTTCTCGCAAACTCTTTTCATAAAACTAGAACATTTCTCATTGTGAAAAACAACAGGAAATTCTAAGGGACTTTTTTATCTTCTAGACGGTTCAACTGTGCTACCAACCTGTGGTCAGCGGATGTATATAGACCCAAGTAACTATGGTGACCCGATGGAGGCGCTGATGAGCGTTGCTAAGGAAATCAACAAGGATGACCTTAAGCTGGAAATCATTATTGGCGGAGGTATTTCAGGGGTTGGGAACGGGCAGCATCTTTTTCTGTGATATAATTGCAAGCTTAACATTTTCGGAGGAACGACTTGGCGCACAAGTGAGATTTCTCCGCGGGCTTGAGGAACCATGTGGTAGTTTGCGCTAAATTCTTGCGTGTTCGCCGTCGTAGACTCTCCGTCCTCGTTAATCTGCACCCGTTAATGTCATTTGTGAATGTATTTCAGGTGAGTTTGCGGATGTGTACAGAGGTGTTCATACAAATGAAGACAAGACACAAGAGAAGGTGGCTGTTAAGATACTTAAGGTAACTCAAAAGACTATTCACTATTGATAAAACCATATCCAGAAGATTTCCTGATTTTCAAACTAAGATAGCACTTTTTGGGTTTGGGAATTGATATTTTTTCCTACCTGCTCTTCGTCTTTAGCCCGGTTCATCACATAAGAATCGTGAGGACTTCTGTGTCGAGGCTTCTATTATGGGCCAGTTTGACCATCCGAACGTCATCGCACTTAAAGGCGTCATCACTAGAACTCGTCCTATGATGATCATTACTGAGTTTCTGGAGAATGGCTCTCTAGACAACTTCCTCAAGGTAATGAGAAAAATGCCCTCTTAGCATGGTTTGCTAGTAAAAGGATCACTTTCATACCTTCCCCCAAAATGATCTTAGCTGAGTTTCTGGAGAATGGCCCACTAGACAACTACCTCAAGGTAATGGGTGAAATGTTCTCTTTATAATGGTTCGCTAGTTAAAGGGTATGCGTCAATCCTCGCACATGTCTTATCATTACCGGAATGGCTCACTAGATAAATACTTCATTATGGTTGGGGAAATACTCTCTTTATATGGTTGGCTAGTGTAAAAGGTTTTGTCACCTGCTGATATCCATAATCATTACCCAGCTCCCCCACCCCCCCCCTCCCCCTCCGATAATGATCATCACCGAGCCACTGGATAAGGCTCACTAGAACAACTAACTCAAGGTAAGTGGATGATCATCCACTCAGACCAATACTTAATGCTATTGGAGGATCGATGTCGTCTTGACATTGTATCATAACGCTGGTAGGTACGCGACACGTGAGATTCCTCATCATACATGCTCTCTATTTTCTTGTGAGCCTTTTGAAAAAATGTGTAGATACTCGCAGTTTTTATGTTTGATTATTTCCTTCAATGAATTGCTAATATAAATACCTATCCTTAAAGAAAAAATCGACGTCTGATAGTATCATCAGGTTTTGCTTGACGCGCAAAAGGAAATACACCGCCGGTAACCTAATTATAGCTTTCGGGTTTGGTTGGCGTATGTTTGATTATTTTATTCTTTGCAGTCTAATGACGGTCGCCTGACCACTCTCCAGCTGGTCGGGATAGGGAGGGGCGTGGCAGCGGGCATGGCGTACCTGTCCGAGATGAACTTCATTCACAGGGTGAGCTTTTCTGTACAAGGAAGATTGGAAGGGTTATCTGCTTAGCTTATTTGTAGCTATAAGGGTGGTTTGAGAGTAGAAGAATAACGGTGAAACGTGTTTTTTTTTGTATTAAGGACTTGGCTGCAAGAAATATCCTTGTTTCGGACAATCTGGCTGCCAAAGTGTCCGACTTTGGGCTGTCACGTGAGCTGGATGATAGTCCGGAAAATGAGCAGTCTGAATACCAGACGCAGGTGAGGATACACTACCTAGACTGACAACTCCCCCCCCCCTCCAAAAAAAATTGAATAGCCATAAATCAAACGAAATAAATAGCCTAACGAAGAACAATTATGTAACTATTATGAAAATCTGTTGAACACTTTTGGGATTAGGCTTAAAGAACCTTGAACCTTCTGAACACGTTGTTGTTAAAGTTTGTCGTATCCCTTATCCGCTCTGGCTATAGTACTAAGGCATATTTTTGTCGCAAGCTCTGCAAAATATCACTATTTGAGTCTGCCCTGAAGAATATTAAAGACGAAGTTTCAAAGAATCGAATAACAGTGTTGCCGTATTACCCTGTTACACTAATGACGCACTTATCTTACCTATGCATCCCTATTTACGCGACACTACGTTGTTTTAAATTGCAATGTTCTGATAAGCTGTCTCATTTTTCCAGGGTGGTAAGATACCAGTCCGATGGACAGCGCCGGAAGCGATCCGATACCGAAAGTTCAGCTCGGCAAGTGACGTGTGGAGTTACGGGATCTTGCTGTGGGAGATCATGTCTTTTGGGGAGAGGCCCTACTGGACTTGGGACAACTTCCAGGTTAGGCTTTTATCTTTTTACACAAGCTGGTCCACAAGACACCTCGTTTTTTTATCCTTTTTTACCACGCCCAATACCCCCAAGCCATCAGAAACTCGCTTTATTGCTCTTGTGCTTGTTATTATTTGTAGGAAACTGGAAAGATCGTGTCCTTTCCAGTGTATGGAGATAAATAGATTAGAAATAGTCTGTAAATCGGATTTAAAGACTCATAAACAAACCCTGGAAATGTCGAATTTGTCGGTAAATTGGTTAGAGGGTCTCTCACAATTACATAGTAAAAGCTATATTATGAGATCTAGAAACTGCAAATGAAGAATTTGTGTATTTTTCAGGTATTTTTATAGGGAAAGAGATGTTTTTCATTAATTAATGTATATTGCCATACATGCTGCATTTTGCCAAAAAAAAAATAAAGGCAAACGTTGCAAAAATCTTTGCATCAGCGATCTACATGCTATTTTCAGACTATATACTTCTTCCAGGGTTCTCTGGGCCCCTTTTTGCACATTTACAGACTATTTCCAGGATAGCTGTAGCTGCATCGCACAGCTTTACATACTATTTTCAAACTATTTACAGGCAACCTCAAGGGTTCTCTGGGCCCCCATTCTGCACTTTTCCAGAGTAACTGTAGCTGCATCTCGTAGGATTTACAAACAAATTCCAGGTTATTTCTAAGGTTCTCTTGGCACTTTTACAGTTTATTTCCAGCGTAGTTGTGCCGTATATATTTACAGACTATTTACAGACCAGCCGCTTCAAGGTTTCTTTGGGCATCGTCTTGATTCTAATTTACAGACTATTCAGAGTTATGTTGTCTGTAAAATGATTTACATAGTCTGTAAATATTTACAGTACATGTAAATACTGTGTAAATCTGTATTTACGGACTTTTTCTTTAGACTTGATAGGACACGATTTTTCCAACAATCCCCCATCCCTTTCCACAATGCCAACCTAATTTGGTTTGCTCCTGATCGTCTCACTTCTTCCCGCAGGTTATGGACAGAGTGGAGGGGGGATATCGTCTTCCGGCGCCTATGGTAAGAAATAATCGTTATCCTGAGCGGTTTCTTTGCGGTTTTTGCAACCCCTTTACGCCCCCTTCTTTTATAAAAACGGTTCAACCAATTCAACAACAAACGTCTTTATGTTTTTCCCATTGTCTGCGTTGATCTTTCGGTCCTGCATGTTCATTGTTAGACCTTATGTGCCAATAGGCGCGTAGAAGATAGATAACATGTTACACTGTCAATCGGAAGTTCTTGACTTATTGCATTAGTGAGTAAAATGAGACAAATAGTCCACTGTCTCATAGTATTTTACCGTCCTTTTTTATTTTCGCTATCTGTCTATTTTTCCTATCTGTCATATAGAAATGTCCCAAAGTGATTCATAATCTGATGCTTGACTGCTGGGATAAGGAGAAGACAAGCCGACCCAAGTTTGCTGATATCGTGCGAAGGCTCGACGAGGTGATCAGGTCCCCGGACAAGATGAACGATGAATTCGCTGGATCGCGAATAAGGTATGTAGAATTCAGTGTTTTGTGTGATTCAGGAAAAACATTCGTACCCCTCCCCCGCCCCCCCCCCCCCCACACACACACACACACACACCACCCCTTCTTACCAGAAGCCCAAATCCAAACCCAACGCTCAACGCGTTTCTATTTGTCGTAGCCAAGAATTGAGAATAATAGACTGTTTGGGGTTGATAACATATTTTTCTTTCAGTCGTGCTGAGGCTACCAACATTGCTATGGTGAAATCCGTGGAGGAATGGCTCGAGAATATAAACATGGGACGGTACGCGGACGCTTTTATGGGCAGCGGTTACGTGGATATCGATCACATCCGAAACCTTGAGGATGACGACCTGCTAAAGATGGGGGTCAATCTGATTGGACACAGGAATAAGATAAGGAAAAGCATCAAACATATAAACCAGAAGCTTGAGACGGGCGAGCTTGCTATCTAAATTCTAAAGTGTGAAGTCTTTACAGTGATTAGATACGCGAGCTGGTCATCTAGACCAAGCCTTCAAAGAAAGTAGATATCCGAGCTGGCCATTTGAATCAAGCCAGGGATTGTATACGCGGGTGCCCATCTGAATCAGGCCTTCCCAGGGATTAGAAACGCGAGTTTGCCATCTGAATCAAGCCTTTACAGGGATTAGATACGCGAGCTTGCCATCTGAATCAAGTCTTTTCAGGGATTAGATACGCGAGCTTGCCATCTGAATCAAGTCTTTACAGGGATTAGATACGCGAGCTTGCCAGCTGAATCAAGCCTTCACAGGGATTAGATACGCGAGATGCACATCTGAATCAAGCGCTTCCAGGGATTAGATACGAGAGCTTGTCATCTAAATCGAGCTTTTACAGGGATTAGATACGCGAGCTTGCCATCTGAATAAAAGCGCTTCCAGGGATTAGATACGCGAGCTTGCCATCTGAATATCAAGCCTACACAAGGATTAGATACGCGAGATGCCCATCTAAAACAACCCTTCACAATATGATTAGATACGCGAGCTTGGCATCTGAATCAAATCTTTACAGGGATTAGATAGTTACGCGAGGTGCCCATCTGAATCAAGCCTTCACAGCGATTAGATACGCGAGGTGCCAATCTGAATCAAGCCTTCACAGCGATTAGATACGCGAACTTGCCATCCAGCTCAAGCCTTCACAGCGATTAGATACGCGAGCTTGCCATCTGAATCAAGCCTTCACAGCGATAAGATACGCGAGCTTGCCATCTGAATATCAATCCTACACAGCGATTAGATAAGCGAGCTTGCCATCTGAATATCAAGCCTACTCAGCGATTAGATACGCGAGATGGCTATCTAGATCAAGCCTACAGAGGGAGTAGATACACGAGATGCCCATCTAAAACAAGCCTTCATAAAATGATTAAATACGCGAGCTTGCCATCTGAATCAATCCTTCACAGCGATAAGATACGAGAGCTTGCAATCTGAATCAAGCCTTCACAGCGATAAGATACGAGAGCTTGCAATCTGAATCAAGCCTTCACAGCGATTAGAACCGGAAAACACTTGTTTTTTTATTTTCATTTTATTTTACATAGATTGTGCGTTCGCGTTAGGAATGGAGAATGAACGTATCCTTAATTCCCAAATCACCGCCTCCTCTTCCTTTGGACCTAACCATACGCCGTGGCAAGCACGCCTTAACAATCAAATGATCAATGGCGGCAGTACTGGGTCCTGGTCAGCTCAAACCAGTACCATTGATGAGTGGCTACAAGTCGACCTTGGCTCAGAGAAGACCATCACCAAAGTTGCCACTCAGGGGAGACCGAATAATCCTCATAATTTTTATCAGTGGGTGAAGAGCTATGCGATACGGCACAGTCTGGATCGAGCTACCTGGTCATTCTGCTCAGAAGGAGGGGCCATTAAGGTGACCACAACGTACTTCACACTTAAGGGGTTGCGATACCTAAGTATCGTATTTTTAAATTAAAAGTATCGTTAATGTTAATGTTAAGAATGTTTGTTCATGTTAACAATGTTAATCGTTAATAAAGACGGAGATGTAATTTGTTACCATTCATATTTCTGGAAGGAAGGATACTGCATAACATTGAATAGTGCAGGAGAGATACTGCATAACATAACACTGAGCTTCGTTCGTACTGTTCGAGTCAAATAAAGCACAAGTCTCAGAATCCATTATCATAACACTTGTCCATAACATAAGCTGGAGAAAACTGATAAAGCTCTGCTTTGTCGGTTATGTGCTTCCTAGAGTATTGTATCCTGCCTTCCGATTGCACCTGTCTCGAAGAGAACTATAACAAAAAAATAGTTTTTGGTTGAGAATTCGTTTAGACCGGGGCCTCTGTTTAAGTGTACTTTCTTTTTTTAGGAGTTCCAGGGAAACACGGATCGAAATACTCTGGTGTCCAACTATCTTCCAGAGCCTGTCCGAGCGAGATATGTCCGATTTGTTGTCAAGGCGTGGGAAGGTCATATCTCAATGAGAGCGGAGATCTACGGGTGTGATGACTGACCGAACTACCAGCTTCGACCGGACGACCAGGGCCCATTGTTTCGAGCTCAATTTTAAATCGACTTCCTTGAATTAATGGTTTCAATTTCACGAGTTTGGCGAATATGCCTTTTGAACTTTGGAGAAAACCTCACGATAGGTAATGATTTTGAAATTGAAGAATCTCGAACTCGAATAAAAGCTCGCAAATGATCTTCTATAATAATCCATAATAATATTCTATAAATAATATATTCCAATTTCATTTTTTAATTAATTTAATTCTACTTTCATTTTCTAATTTTATGCATTGTATTTATTACTTGTAAGTATAATAAAGTATCTATGAGGACCCTCATAAAAATCACCCAAGTGGTAATAAGGCCTCCTTTTTGAATATATAATTATTATTATCATTATTATTATTAGGATCATTGGCATTGCCATTGATGCATACATCCAAACAATTGTAATCGAATTTTAGAACAATTGTATCCAAGCACAAGTTTGTTTATACTATCTTTTTTTATAATGACATTACCTTCTTTGAATATTATTCTTTAAACATGCTGGGTAGGGTCACGTAGATCTAATACTCTACACTCTCTAATAGATCTAATACAAACAAATTTATTTTTTTAGTCAAAAAAGGGGGGTGGATATCCACCCAATTCACCCCCCCCCCCCCCCCCCCGGTGTATCGGCCACTGGAACCGTAATCGAACAGTTTTTTTAAACAATGAACTGCTATCAAGCAGCGTTCACAGCATGTTATTTTTGTTGGTTTTAGACATCCTGTATAAACTGAAATATCCCTGCTAGCAGAGGCCTCTTTCTCTGTATTACTGGGGTGCTACCAAGATAAACTGAGATCATATTGCATATTTTGTGTTCAATATCTTTTTTGTCAGTATGCAGATCTGTCTATTTGAACAGTGCGGTAGCTGGCCTTGATGTTGGGGGAGGAGGCACAATTACAAAATATAAAGAAAATATTTGGGGGCGCAGCCACGCCCCGACTTTGCTGGTCATTACCTTATAATTTAAAAATATTGTGTGTGGGGGGGGGGGGGGGGAGGGGGGACATGCCCCAAGTTCCCCATCCCCTGCTACGGCCTTGTTGAAGCGCCCAGTGCCTTTCTCGCACGACGAAGGCTTACATTCTGCCGACATCACCATAGAAACCACAGGTATCCCGAGATATACCTCTCTGTCCGGTACGGTAGGCCACAGAAAAGCGGATTCTGAAATATTTTCTTCAAAACTCTGTCAATTTTTACAAAGTTTTAGACTGAGGCGGTTTAAGCTGAATAAAACTGAAATAAGACTGACACGTTTCCCTTTCTGTAACCGGGATCTGTGCTATAATGAATATTGTGTAAAAAAACGAAATTGCGGCAGAATTAATGCTGAAAGATCAGATTGCTAATCTAGAACAAAGACCATTTGGAATACGCATTATCAGATCGCATTTGGGAGATTACTCCTCGCGTACTGTCGTGATTAAACAGAATAAACGGGATCACTAGCTATTCACAGGTTAGTCTTGCAATGCGTCTTACAGAAAAGCGGTAAAGCGATGTTAACGTAGCCGTATATTAAAATGCAGACAACAAAGATGGAAGCCGGATTTTCCGCGCATTGCGCAAGGACTAGCTTCTAAAAAGCCATTATCTGTAATTCATGGCGGATTACCCCCTCGCGTGTATCCTTGATGATGACAGAAAATCTTTCTTCTGAAAACTTTGAAAGTTATTTTAACTTATTTAAAGTCCGAATGCCAATCATAACAAATTAAAAGTACCTTATTATTATAGTTATTATTTCTACTCGTATTAACAGAGTAAAAGCTGAAAGCTGGGGTTTGTCGCCTTTCTTGGGAATATTTAGTGGCAACGTTGATGTGTTGTTGAAGGTGGGTATTATCATTATCATTATTTCCTTTCTTTCGGAATATATTTGGTGCTGACACGAGCTCGCCAATGGTTCTTTGCCGGAGAGAAAAACGAGGTAGAAGATATTCATTTCTAATACATGCACATACATAACCTCCCAGATGTATGCTAAAGTTGTACTTTTTTCATGAATCTAGAAGGTTATCTTGACCTTACGTTAAGTACCGAGCGTGACAAAGACATCACGTCATCAACTGTTAGCCATTCAAGCGTAGAAGACACCGCTGTTTCGTCTTTTGATAATACACCTCCGGTGTTCATCCGGTATTCATCGTCGCTGTGGACTGACTTTTCATTCGTTTGTTTCTTTGGATTGCGGAGTGGACGAGCTTAACATGAATTCATGATTGTAAGTATTATTTCCCTTGTGCTGAATCTGAAAACTTCGCTAATTTCCGGGTTCTCAGCAGCGGTTAATTCGAGTAGTACAGCAACAATCACACTACTTCTGGAATAACTTATTCTCGTATTTAAATGAAGCTTAGTTTATTATTGCTAATTACTTATGCATGAAGTATTTAACCTTTCGGTGTAGTGTATTCTATGTTTGAGTTTCACTTTCTGGCTGTGTTATAATGGATTTTGAGTTAGCTATGGATTCCGTGTGTGACACGATTATTTAAAGAGGGTTCAAGCTTGCCAAAAAGGTTTATCTGGATATTATCTCGTTGCTTATATGCACAGTTCCATTTTATGCTCGTTATCGTGCATGTCCTCTGGTCCTGGGTATTTCGGTTTGTTTTATATTTTATGGTTGGAATGACAAACTATGATTTTATGCTGTTCCCGCTTTATAGATTTATAATTATGAATTGAACCTATTTGCAGCAAACGGTTATTTTATTTCAGAATCATAGCAGCATTTATATTTAGGATTATTTTTCAGCGTTCAATACACATATAGTCATGTCTATGAGGCAACACCCTTGAGCTAACTCTACAGCACTTGTAGTTCGTTTATGTACGAACTGTGTACTTCAGAAAGACTAGCGTTGCGTGACAAATACTGAGTCACATGTCTTGGCAAATTGCAATTACTGTAACGCCACGCGCTCTCCAAAATTAAGGGAAACCATTTAACGCATCGAGGGCGGAAAAAGCTTGTTTGTTTTGTTTTAAATATGTATTTATTTTAATACTGAGCTATTTTATACAAATTTGAAATAATGCTGCATCGAAAGATCATTCATAGCGAGCTCTGCCTAATGGGTATCAAGTAAATGATAATTAAACGATAAAATGCACTTGTAAAAATTTAGTTTTTTAACCTGTTGTACTGTTATCATTTACTGTAATTGCTCGAATGTTCCAGGCGAGGCGCTTACTTTTGGAGAGGCGCTTATACAGACGATAGGTCTATATCACAAAATCCGTTTAATTTCTAGATGAAAAGAGTACAAATCCTCCCATAACCATAGCCAGATAGCAATTCAATGATAAAAATGTTTTGTAGTGTTATGTGTGCAGTTAACTCAACTCCCCTTTTTACTTACATCCCCCCTCGTCAGCAGAGTCTGTTGAATGCAACACGCTTAGGCGAGGCGCTTTTACGGGGGAGAGCCTTATTAACATATTTTCACTCTTAGGCGAGGCGCTTTTCCGGGGGAGAGCCTTATTATCATATTTTCACTCTTAGGCGAGGCGCTTATTCGATCGATTACGATATGTGCATTTGAGTACCTTCAAAGTTTTTATAAACAACCTATACATTTCCATATATTACCTACAAAGCAGGCTACGAGAAATATGAGTAACCTAATTTGAAATTGGTGCACATGTTTTGGTAGGTTATTGTTATTTGCATGATTCAATGTTTTTTTGTCATCAGCCTCGTTTTCGCGTCATGCCAGTACAACTGGAAGTAGAGGGACAACATGCTTGCAACATTATGGACGGTCATCCTGTGTATTTTACTAGACTACGAAGGACTGGTACAAACTGAGCGGAGTAAGCTTGATAGTGTGGTTTAGCATAACAAATCATAGAAATGAGAAATAGAAATAAGGGTGTTGAAATACTGAGTCCCCGTTTAAATATATAACTTTTTTACTAATGTAAGTTACAGTGAGGACACAGAAAGCGGGCCACGCTGAACAACTTTGACCAGTCAGATTCGGCTTTAACACCGTAAACATTTTGAAAAATAAGTTCCAGCCAACCAGTTTAGGGTGTTCCCACGCTCAATCGACAGACAAAAAATGGTTGGCTACACGTACAAGGTCAAAGAAACAACGTCAGGCGTTTCTTATTCTCTTTTTTTTTTCAAAAAATTTTACGGTGTTCAAGCCGATTCTAATTGATCAAAGCTGTTCAGCATGGCCCGCTTTCTGTGTCGTCACTGACAAAGGACTAGTCGAGGGAAGTGGATATTTTGCTTGCGCCAATCAAACAAAACTTTAAGAGCCTCATGCAGGGCATAACACCCATAGAGACAAAACAGTGCCCCCCCACCCCCCCCCCCCCCCGCCGCTCCACCCCACCCCTATTCCTTCCCTCTTATCTCGCACTTCTCCCTCCCCCTTAGTTCTCAACCACTAAATTATACGAGTTTGAGCTAGAATTTAGAAGCTAGCTGGAATGTTTAAAAAAAAATGGTGCTTCACTCCCAATGCCCCTAGAGGCAATGATGGTCAATTAAATATTGGAACTATAATGTTTTGTTCTTCTGTTTGTCGTTACGCTAAAAGCCGGCCTTGTGATTTTTATTAACATCATTTTCAGTCCCTTTGGCGAATTTCATGAATGGTAAGCCGTGGAGGGAACGATGGACAGAGAGTGGAAGCAGTGTAAGGCTATGAATTCTGAAGTTGTATTGGATATTCTCGAGCTTTATTCTTGTTTTGAAATCGCTAACTGGTTAAATATTTCTATAGTCCTGGGATTTGAGCAGATCCGAGCTTGGTGCTTGTGACACTTTTTCTTCGTCGCAACCGAACGGATGGCTGAGAAGTGACGTCATCAACACAGGGCCCGCAACTAGAATCGAGCTCACGGCAACATTCAATGCCAGGAACTGCTCCTCGTTTCCTCGTGACCCTTACTGTAGACATGACTTTGACGTCTACGCGCATCAGTCTGAGACTCAGTACTCGGGACCAGTCCCTGACCCGAACAGCAGCCCATCGGGGACATACAGCAAGATCGGGACGCTGAACGCGACGAAACTTTGGACCGGTTTTGGGAATAAGACACAAAATGTACAGACATTATCGCTTATTTTAGAAAACAGCAAGCCGTATGTCTATCTTGCCCTTCATTTCAAAGGCGGATGTCTTGCGGTGCAGAGCATTTTAGTAGAATATTTTCGATGCGCAGACATGGCGCTACCAAGTACACTGGTACAACTTGGTGAGACTGTAGCACCTGCTAACAATTCTATCAATGTAAGTGGAGCATGCGCACCAAACTCCAAGCAAGTGTCAGGGGCGGGGTATCTTTATGGTTACTGTCAATCAGACGGGGAGTGGAGTTCTGGGCTTTTCAGCGGGGAATGTCAATGTGACGCAGGACATCAAAACACAACCACAGGCGGAGGCGGGGCTGAATGCCAAGGTGAGCCCCCCCCCCCCCCTCTTTCTTCTTCTGCTTCTCCCCTTTCCTTGATATATTTCTTTAAATTGGTTACATCTCAAGGTGATACTGTAATGTGATATTTTGTGCTACACAATTATCTGTCGGCAAAAAAGAGACTTCAAAGTGAAAAAAATGATGGCCCCCCCTCCTCTTTTACAGCGTGTCAAGTTGGAACTTACAAAGCCATCGCCGGTGATCTTGGTTGTACCGGTTGCCCTAACAACAGTGTTGCTATTGAAACTGGAAGAACAGCCTGTACCTGTGTCAGCGGTTTCTACAGGAAGTCTGGCGAGTCCATTAACAACACGTGTACAGGTAACCGCTGAGCTCTATAAAATCCTCATGAGTGAACGAAGCCATGGAGTCTCCTATATTTAGGGCTCTCGGGTGGGGATAGTGCGCATATGCCTTGAAGAAAATCGTATCGGGAAAATATATGTTCATGAAATTCTTATTTAGCTTTGGGAGGGATTCCGCGAAAAAACATACTGGGAAATGGCATCGAATATAAACGATTAGTGTTTTTGAATTCTTCACCTTTGCATTTGAATGTTAAATGAAAAGCATCAAAACGGAGCAAACGAGGATTACATTAAGGCTTTCTCAACGCTTGGCGAGTCTTTATAAATGAATTTCATGCTTTGGCTCCAGGACCACCTTCAGCCCCTACAAGCCTTGATACAAATTTCTTGGACGACTCCGTGGCAACTCTATCCTGGTCACTCCCAAATAACACGGGCGGTCGGTCTGACGTGTTTTACCGGGTTGAATGCTCCACATGTAATGGTAACGGTACGGTGTGCGTAAAGGCCTGTGGAGGCACGGTTACACAGCACGGGACGTCGGCGCGGGTCAGCGGTCTGTCTGCCTTTACGTACTATATGTTCAGAGTATATGCGCGTAACGGAGTCAGTGATCAAGCCGAGAGTGGAGGTCAAGAGGCCGAGTTTGCCAAGCTGGTCATACAAACACATGACGCGGGTACGTTCAGTTTATCTATTTTAGTTAATTGAATATTTTCCTTCTTGTTTGTTCAAGCAGAACACAATTTAGTTGCTACTGAAAGAGGCAAAACATAATGAGAGGGGCCTAGTGTGGGACACCCTTTGCTAGTCGTGTATATAGTACCCTCTTCAGAAGAGATTACTCATTACAAGCCATGTTATTCTGTTTTTCACGAAGCATGTTGCTTACATGTCTTGCATATTGACTATATCTTTATACAGTTTTTGGGTGATTCAAATATTTTTAAATAAAACTTAATCTTTCTCAATCTTCAGTTCCGGGTAAGCCTGAGATAGTAAGTATAACCGAGCGCAGTCCTACTGAGGTTTTTGTGCAATGGAAACTTGAAGAGCCAAATGGCATTATTAAGTCATACGAGTTGACGTACCACGTGGCCGGTGAGGTAGATGATGCACAGTCTGTTGAGACAAACGCTACCGAGGCGATAGTAGAAGTCGAGGCAAAGAAAGAATACGAGTTCAAGGTATATAATCAGATTATAAATGTTGTCATCTCTAGTATCTTTTTTATATCCATTTATTATCATCGTCATATTTATCATCATCAGCACCATTATCGTCATCGCCTTCAAAATGACTTCTATCATTATCGCAGCCATCACAAAAATCATTTTGGCGCCATCATCATTATTGTTTAACCTTGATTTACAAGACTGTTTTAAGACGTAAAGGGAAAACTTGAAAGATAGATAAAGATAATTAAAGATCTGTTATCCTATGCAGCCAAAAGGAAATATGGCACATTTTGGCCCGTTTATTTGTATCCTAGCCACGCGTTCAAATTTGGCGAACACACCTGCCGCCGCGCCGGTAACTAAATTGACAACTCGAAAATGTCCATTCATTTTTCTTTGCTAAGTCAGAATCGTCATCATCATTACATCCATAGTTATTAAAATAAACATCATCATGTCCAGCAGCACTGTCGCGCATGACCGATCATTCCTAGCATATCATTATCAAATCGATGGAACTTCGTATATTTTCATAGTCTGCTCCCCCCCCCCCCCCCCCCCCCACAATGATCATTATTCGATCGATGTTATCTCGTTTATCTGTCTCGTGTATAATTCTAGGTGCGTGCTCGTACCCGCCATGGACTTGGGCCGTACAGCGAGACCTTTCCCTTTAAACCGTCTAAAGCCTCAGGTAACAACAGGGCCGTAGCATGGGGTGGGCATTGGGGCACGTGTAACTCCAGTATATCCCTTCTGCCCCCCCCCCCCCCCCCCCCGAAATACTTTCTTAATGTTTCTGTACTGTCAAAATTAAAGGCCTCCTACGGCTCTGAACAATCAGATGCACATGCATTGCATCATAGAATACTGATGAAAAATCTTCTTACGACCTTAGTCATTCTCTTTATCATCATTTCTCTCTATTGTCTCACTTTATTTTATCTTCTGTATTTTTTCTGTTGCCTATCGATAGCATTTCCATGCTGATTCCAAGATAGCCTATTCATAAACTTTACAAAGAAAAACATGATAAAGTTTCTATACCATACACCGTTTTGTTTGGTCGCCCCTTCAACTATGTTCTCCTGCTTCTTCAGGCGTATCAACGGCCGTCATCGGCGCCGTGGCCGGCGCAGCTCTGGCACTATTGTTAGTCGTCATTATCATCTTCGTCGTCGTTAGTGTTCGCCGAAGGTGTGTGTACTATTAAATTAGTCGGAAATCGACTATTCTACTGGATTGAAAGTTTCAAATAGCGTTCATTTACATTTGTACCAACCTTTTCCTCCTCTGTGTAAAAACGTTTGAGTCTTTTCCCCTATGTTTTGCTGTCTTATCTGGGTAACTGATAAAAGATTCTATGTGATGACATTTTCTAGGAAAAAGTACACGAAACATGCAAACGGCAGTATGCACGGTTTTGAAATGGGTATGTACACATGAATCTCTGATACCAATTAGTCGTTGTGTTAGCTGGAAACTTTAGAGTTGTCGTCTCAGACTAAGATCTCGCAAAATCTATCTTGGAGATACTATGAATTCTCGCAAACTTTTTTCATGAAACTAGAACATTTCTCTTTGTGAAAAACAACAGGAAATTCTGAGGGACTTTTTTTATCTCCTAGACGGTTCAACCGTGCTACCAACCTGTGGTCAGCGGATGTATATAGACCCAAGTAACTATGGTGACCCGATGGAGGCGTTGATGAGCGTTGCTAAGGAAATCAACAAGGATGACCTTAAGCTGGAAATCATTATTGGCGGAGGTATTTCAGGGGTTGCAAACGGGCAGCATCTTTTTTTGTGATATAATTGCAAGCTTAAGATTTTCGGAGGGACGACTTGGCGCACAAGTGAGATTTCTGCGCGCGCTTGAGGAACCATGTGGTAGTTTGCGCAAAAATCTCTCCGTCCTCGTTAATCTGCACCCGTTAATGTCATTTGTGAATGTATTTCAGGTGAGTTTGCGGATGTGTACAGAGGTGTTCTTACAAATGAAGACAAGACACAAGAGAAGGTGGCTGTTAAGATACTTAAGGTAACTCAAAAGACTATTCACTATTGATAAAACCATATCCAGAAGATTTCCTGATTTTCAAACTAAGATAGCACTTTTTGGGATGGGAATTGATATTTTGTCCTACCTGTTCTTCGTCTTTAGTCCGGTTCATCACATAAGAATCGTGAGGACTTCTGTGTCGAGGCTTCTATTATGGGCCAGTTTGACCATCCGAACGTCATCGCACTTAAAGGCGTCATCACTCGCACACGTCCTATGATGATTATTACTGAGTTTCTGGAGAATGGCTCTCTAGACAACTTCCTCAAGGTAATGGGAAAAATGCCCTCTTAGCATGGTTTGCTAGTAAAAGGATAACTTTCACACCTTCCCCAAAAATGATCTTTACTGAGTTTCTGGAGAATGGCCCACTAGACAACTACCTCAAGGTAATGGGTGAAATGTTCTCTTTATAATGGTTCGCTAGTTAAAGGGTATGCGTCAATCCTCGCACATGTCTTATCTTTACCGGAATGGCTCACTAGATAAATACCTCATGATGGTTGGGGAAATGCTCTCTTTATATGGTTGGCTAGTGTAAAAGGTTTGGTCACCTGCAGACATCCATGATCATTACCCAGCTCCCCCCCCCCCCCCCCCCCATCCAATAATGATCATTACCGAGCCACTGGCTCACTACAACAACTAACTCAAGGTAAGTGGATGATCATCCACTCAGACCAATACTTAATGTTATTGGAGGATCGATGTCGTCTTGACATTGTATCATAACGCTGGTAGGTACGCGACACGTGAGATTCCTCATCATACATGCTCTCTATTTTCTTGTGAGCCTTTTGAAAAAATGTGTAGATACTCGCAGTTTTTATGTTTCATTATTTCCTTCAATGAATTGCTAATATAAATACCTATCCTTAAAGAAAAAATCGACGTCTGATAGTATCATTAAGTTTCGCTTGACACGCAAAAG
The DNA here is from genome assembly GCF_932526225.1 of Nematostella vectensis. Lineage (NCBI taxonomy): Eukaryota > Metazoa > Cnidaria > Anthozoa > Actiniaria > Edwardsiidae > Nematostella > Nematostella vectensis. The sequence goes on along the minus strand of NC_064040.1, from coordinate 11,412,150 downwards.
GAAATACACCGCCGGTAACCTAATTATAGCTTTCGGGTTTGGTTGGCGTATGTTTGATAATCTTATTCTTTGCAGTCTAATGACGGTCACCTGACCACTCTCCAGCTGGTCGGGATAGGGAGGGGCGTGGCAGCAGGCATGGCGTACCTGTCCGAGATGAACTTCATTCACAGGGTGAGCTTTTCTGTACAAGGAAGATTGGAAGGGCCATTTGCTTAGCTTATTTGTAGCTATAAGGGTGGTTTGAGAGTAGAAGAATAACGGTGAAACGTGTTTTTTTTTTGTATTAAGGACTTGGCTGCAAGAAATATCCTTGTCTCGGACAATATGGCTGCCAAAGTGTCCGACTTTGGGCTGTCACGTGAGCTGGATGATAGTCCGGAAAATGAGCAGTCTGAATACCAGACACAGGTGAGGATACACTACCTAGACTGACAACCCCCCCCCCCCCCCTCCAAAAAAATGGAATAGCCATAAATCAAACAAAATAAATAGCCTAACGAAGAACAATTATGTAACTATTATGAAAATCTGTTGAACACTTTCGGGATTAGGCTTAAAGAACCTTGAACCTTCTGAACACGTTGTTGTTAAAGTTTGTCGTATCCCTTATCCGCTCTGGCTATAGTACTAAGGCATATTTTTGTCGCAAGCTCTGCAAAATATCACTATTTGAGTCTGCCCTGAAGAATATTAAAGACGAAGTTTCAAAGAATCGAATAACAGTGTTGCCGTATTACCCTGTTACACTAATGCCGCACTTATCTTACACATGCATCCCTATTTACGCGACACTACGTTGTTTTAAATTGCAATATTCTGATAAGCTGTCTCATTTTTCCAGGGTGGTAAGATACCAGTCCGATGGACAGCGCCGGAAGCGATCCGATACCGGAAGTTCAGCTCGGCAAGTGACGTGTGGAGTTACGGGATCTTGCTGTGGGAGATCATGTCTTTTGGGGAGAGGCCCTACTGGACTTGGGACAACTTCCAGGTTAGGCTTTTATCTTTGTACACAAGCTGGTCCACAAGACACCTCGTTTTTTCAACCTTTTTTACCACGCCCAATACCCCCAGGCCATCAGAAACTCGCTTTATTGCTCTTGTGCTTGTAATTATTTGTAGAACTGGAAAGATCGTGTCCTTTCCAGTGTATGGAGATAAATAGATTAGAAATAGTCTGTAAATCGGATTTAAAGACTCATAAACAAACCCTGGAAATGTCAAATTTGTCTCTAAATTGGTTAGAGGGTCTCTCACAATTACATAGTAAAAGCTATATTATGAGATCTAGAAACTACAAAAGAAGAATTTGTGTATTTCTCAGGTATTTTTATAGAGAAGGAGATGTTTTTAATTAATTAATGTATATTGCAATACATGCTGCATTTGGCCAAAAAAAATAAAGGCAAACGTTGCAAAAATCTTTGCATCAGCGATCTTCATGCTATTTTCAGACTATATACTTCTTTTAGGGTTCTCTGGGCCCCTTTTTGCACATTTACAGACTATTTCCAGGATAGCTGTAGCTGCATCGCACAGCTTTTCTTACTATTTTCAGACTATTTACAGGCAACCTCAAGGGTTCTCTGGGCCCCCATTCTGCACTTTTCCAGAGTAGCTGTAGCTGCATCGCGTAGGATTTACAAACAAATTCCAGGCTATTTCAAAGGTTCTCTTGGCACTTTTACAGTTTATTTTCAGCGTAGTTGTGCCGTATATATTTATAGACTATTTACAGACCAGCCGCTTCAAGGTTTCTTTGGGCATCGTCTTGATTCTAATTTACAGACTATTCAGAGTTATGTTGTCTGTAAAATAATTTACATAGTCTGTAAATATTTACAGTGCATGTAAATACTGTGTAAATCTGTATTTACGGACTTTTTCTTTAGACTTGATAGTACACGATTTTTCCAACAATCCCCCATCCCTTTCCACAATGCCAACCTACTTTGGTTTGTCCCTGATCGTCTCACTTCTTCCCGCAGGTTATGGACAGAGTGGAGGGGGGATATCGTCTTCCGGCGCCTATGGTAAGAAATAATCGTTATCCTGAGCTGTTTCTTTGCGGTTTTCGCAACCCCTGTACGCCCCCTTCTTTTATAAAAACGGTTCAACCAATTCAACAACAAACGTCTTTATGTTTTTTCCATTGTCTGCGTTGATCTTTCGTTCCTGCATGTTCATTGTTAGACCTTATGTGCCAATAGGCGCGTAGAAGATAGGTAACATGTTACACTGTCAATCGGAAGTTCTCGACTTATTGCATTAGTGAGTAAAATGAGACAAATAGTCCACTGTCTCATAGTATTTTATCGTCCTTTTTGATTTTTGCTATCTGTCTATTTTTCCTCTCTGTCATATAGAAATGTCCCAAAGTGATTCATAATCTGATGCTTGACTGCTGGGATAAGGAGAAGACAAGCCGACCCAAGTTTGCTGATATCGTGCGAAGGCTCGACGGGGTGATCAGGTCCCCGGACAAGATGAACGATGAATTCGCTGGATCGCGAATAAGGTATGTAGAATTCAGTGTTTTGTGTGATTCAGGGTAAACAGTCGTACCCCTCCCCCCCCCCCCCCCCCACCCCTTCTTACCAGAAGCCCAAATTCAAACCCAACACTCAACGCGTTTCTATTTGTCGTAGCCAAGAATTGAGAATAATAGACTGTTTGGGGTTGATAACATATTTTTCTTTCAGTCGTGCTGAGGCTACCAACATTGCTATGGTGAAATCCGTGGAGGAATGGCTCGAGAATATAAACATGGGACGGTACGCGGACGCTTTTGTGGGCAGCGGTTACGTGGATATCGATCACATCAAAAACCTTGAGGATGACGACCTGCTTAAGATGGGGATCAATCTGATTGGACACAGGAATAAGATACGGAAAAGCATCAAACATATAAACCAGAAGCTTGAGACGGGCGAGCTAGCTATCTAAATTAAAGTCTGAAGTCTTTACAGTGATTAGATACGCGAGCTGGCCATCTAGACCAAGCCTTCAAAGAGAGTAGATATCCGAGCTGGCCATTTGAATCAAGCCAGGGATTGTATACGCGGGTGCCCGACTGAATCAGGCCTTCCCAGGGATTAGATACGCGAGTTTGCCATCTGAATCAAGCCTCCACAGGGATTAGATACGCGAGCTTGCCATCTGAATCAAGTCTTTACAGGGATTAGATACGCGAGCTTGCCAGCTGAATCAAGTCTTTACAGGGATTAGATACGTGAGCTTGCCAGCTGAATCAAGTCTTTACAGGGATTAGATACGCGAGCTTGCCAGCTGAATCAAGTCTTTACAGGGATTAGATACGTGAGCTTGCCAGCTGAATCAAGTCTTTACAGGAATTAGATAGTTACGCGAGGTGCACATCTAGATCAAGCCTTCACAGGGATTAGATACGAGAGATGCCCATTTGAACCATCTCTTCACAGGGAGTAGATACACGAGTGGGGATAACCGAATCAAGCATTCAAGGAATAAAATACGCGAGATGCTTATCGAATTCATTAGCTTATTGAAGGCAGAAGTAAGTAACGGAAAAGTATTCAGAGCATGAGGTTTTTGCCGCTATCAATGTTTCATTCGCATAAGAATTAACCAGCTTTTATGCAGAAAACAGCTTTTGTGGCTACAATATACGTAATATACGTAATATTAGATTATATTCTTTGATGATATACTTTTTGCATATAGAATATATAGTCTTCGATGATATACTTTTTGCATATAGAATATATAGTCTTTGATGATATACTTTTTGCATATAGAATATGTTTTATATTGTACACGTTTGTAACTATGTTAGAATTTGTAGCCATCGTTCGCGATATATTTTCTATGGTATATTCGTTTGTCGCCTTATTATACAAACTAGATGGTAAATGTGAATAAACGTATATAGCAACTCGATACCCCGCTACAATATACAATAAGACTCGTCAAATTTCTAATAAATGTGGGAACATGTGAATAACTCCCTGCGATGATATATTACTTATCATCGTTATTCTTACAAATAATTATACCCAAAGCCAGTGATTGGTCTTAGAACTGCCATTTACCATTTGCTCCGACAACGTTTATTGAATTATAGGTATGGCTTGAATGTATGTTGGCTCTGCTTTTAGGAAGTGCCTTAATCTATATATTATTAATCTTGTGATGATTTGTATGATAGAGATTATGATGTCTTATTATTATTATAATTAAAATACAAACAATTGCCTGCGACAAAAGTTGGTTTGCCGGTAGCAAAACACGCAATATCGCTTTCGAGGTTTGTTTTGCAGCAATATTGCGATTTTGCTACTCGTATTACCGAAAGTTAAATACTAAAAAAGGTGGCAATAAAAAAGCTTTCTTCTGGTGGTATATCACCCTTATAGTGATAGTCACCTTGCTCAGGGTATAAAGACCTTTATTGTCCCCAGGGTGTATACATTCTTATTTTTAAAAATGTGTTAATTATTGTGCTGAGCATGTAAGCTGGTGAAACACGAAATCGAGTATTGCTATGAGTATTCTTAACAAGAAGCAAGAAGCCAAGAAAAGGAGCGTGCTGAAATAATCTAGGGAGGCAATAGGAGTTTTTCCTCGGCGGCACATGGTTGTGCCCGAGCGGCGTCGTCGTATTCACAGCTAGTGAGGTTACTGTGGATATTGTTGCTGATTGTCGCATTTTCCTTCTGCTTCTACCACAACTCTGTCTCCATTGGAAAATATTACAATTTTCACACTAATACTGATGTGCGGTTCTCTGCTGCTTGGTTCTCGATTAAATACCCAGCGATAACCATGTGTAACATAAACAACCTGAAAAAGTCGTCAGCTTCTGTAAAAACAGTGGTATGTCTTATTCATTTTTTTAAGAATGATGACGTACACTTTTTCAACAGTCAAAATCTGATAATAAATAACTCAACTTAAATATAATTGTGAAGGGCATAATTCCCTTTCGATAAATTAAAGCCAACCTTATCGATGACATGTAGAAGTCACCCCTGCTGTTGACACGAATCAATCTCGATTTCCCTTGGGGGCTCAATTACAAGGAGACAACTGTAATGAATTGTTATCTATAACTAGAAACTTTAATTATCTATAACCGGTTTTCCCCGCTTTATTGGCAACATATTCATGAAGAAGGACTTTCAATCTGGAAGTCTAAAAAGTTCTGAAAAGGCATTCGTGATTCATGGGATTTAATTTGAGTGAAACTAAAACCAATTTCTCATTATAATGGCTAAAGAGGCAAAATACATAAGGTCCAAAATAAGTCGTTATATATAGATTTAGGCACTGCCTGAAAGCGGAGCCAGCATACATTAACTAATACAAAAAGCCCAAATTGTCGTGAACTAGGAGAATAAATACAATACTGCAAAAACTGGAATTCGACTCCGAAAAATTTTCGTCTTAGACTTCTTCAGGGCAGACCTCTTATTAAAGACGAAAATTTGGAATCGAATACCAGTTTTTACAGCTATTTTTATGCGCTATTTAGCGGACTTAGGTTAAATTTCTATTTCAGTTATCACTACGTGTGAAAATTCAAAAGGCGATCCTACACATATACATAGTTCAATACAACTGAATCTAAAATACGGGGCATTTGTTAGTATAAATAGCAGCTGGGTAGGAACATTTTTTTTCCCTTTTTTTGTTTGAACAGATCAGAAACTTGGTACAAAAAATTATGCATATCTCAAAAGAAAAAAATCCCCTCGTTTCGGATGATTTGATTTTTTCCCAATTCGAATCCAGTTTATATTTAGGGATGGTGCAATAATTATCATGATGGGGGAGTCCGTAAAATCAGCTTCGAATAATGAAAAATTACGTAGGATTCCCCCCCCCCCCCTCCAACAGCGTAATTTTTAAAGAACAGGAGGGGGTTCAGAAATTAACCTTACTTGAACAGATCAGAAACTGGTCCAAAAAATGATGCATATCTCAAAAGAAAAAGGTTCTCAAATTCTACCTGTTGTCACTTGTTTCCTAATGCATTCTACTTCAGCATGAGGATAAACATCAGCACCTCACAGCTTAGTTCGACTAAACCGCCCAATGTCCGGGAAACAATTGTTAAAAAATATATATTTTGCCTATATACAATTAAGGACCAAAAAGCCCAAAGCTTTTCATTGGATAATCTGAGAATTTCTTTTTCTTGAAATGCTTCAAATGAAATGGATTGAGTAATTATAAATGGTTTAACACCAGCCAATAGACCTGAGATTGTTGTATCTGTTTAGTATCTGTTTAGTATCTGTTTAGTATCTGATTAGTATCTGTTTAGTATCTGTTTAGTATCTGTTTAGTATCTGTTTAGTATCTGTTTAGTATCTGTTTAGTATCTGAGGCCACACAGGGTACCTGCACGATGACCAAAAAAGTTGGTTGAGTCGCATAGTTATATACAATTTCTCTATACCTATGGAGCTACGCGCCGCTATAACCTAGACTTTTCACTTAAATGTTCATAGAGATATTAGAGTAACAGCACAAATATTGGCATGCTTGATTGTTCTGGTTGCTAGCTTTCATAAGCTTGCTTTTTCTGCTGTCTGGTACAAGTCTATGCACTTTTGAAGCATTATCAAGCGTTCCCATTCGCTACTTATGTAAGGGTGGACCAAGAAGTGGGTGCGACATTTCCCGCAATCACCATCTATATGGGAAAGTTCATCATTTATTTTATTATATTGAGAATTTAAACAATTGCTGGGGCAAAAGTTGGTTTCGCAGGTAGTAAAACACGCAACATCACTTCCGAATTTTTTTGCAGCAATATTGCCATAAAGGCTTAATGATTTTGCTGCTCGTATTACCGCACCTTACGTCGAAAGTTAAATACTGAGAAAGGAGGCAATAAAACATCTCTCTAGTGGTAATATACCAACCTCTTATAGTGATGGTCACCTGGCTCAAGGTAAGATCCATTAATGTCCCCGGAGGTGTATTCATTCATATCTTTAAAAAGGTGTTAATTATTGATACTGAAAATATAAGCTCGTCAAACACGAGTTCACGTATTGCCACGAATACTCTGTTTGGGAACAAACATGCTGGTTGTGGGAGGAGCGTGTATTTAGTTGTGTGACATTTCATTCGATCCGTTAAATTGAGTCACGTGACTTAATAACTGCTCTTTCTTGAAATCGTTTTCTGTTTTGTTTTCATTTTTGTTTCTTTTGTTGTTGTTCTTGAAGGCTGTTATTTGTCCAGTCATGAAAGCAATGGCAAAATCAGGAAACTATACAATCAATAGAAACGTAAGGCTTAACGAAGAGCAAGAAGCCAAGAAGAAGAGCGTGCTGAAGGAATCTAAGGAGGCAATTAAGGAGTTTTTCCTCGAAACAACGGCACACGGTTTTGCCCGAGCGGCGTCCTCATATTCACGACTAGCGAGGTCATTGTGGATATTGTTGCTGATTGTGGCATTTTCCTTCTGCTTCTACCACAACTCTGTCTCCATTGGAAAATATTTCAATTTTCCCGCTAAAACTGATGTGCGGTTCTCTGATGCTTGGTTCTCGATTAAATACCCAGCGATAACCTTGTGTAACATAAACAACCTGAAAAAGTCGTCATTTTTTGTAAAAACAGTGGTAAGTTTTGTATATCCTTTTCAAGAAAGATAATGTTTAATACAAGTGATACACACCCTATGATAATATACCCCATCGCCCATGCCCGTACGATACAAGGTAACTCAATCATTCAACTTATATATTTGAGCGTAGAATCCCATTTTCGATAATTTAAAGCCAAACGTACCAATGATGACGGTTTTCAAGTGATTCGAGTAGTTTGGAATTAAAAATTAAAATTAAAAATATATCTGTAAATACTATGGATGAGAAACGTAGTATCCGGTCTTTTTATACTTTTCTCTAAGGTTTTTGTTTGTTAGAAATATGTGCTAATAAGTATATGGGTTCCCGGACTCCCCGTCGACAACCATTTTGCCATTTACCTGTTTCGTTTGTTCGAAGAAGGTGCTTCGGGGCGGCATTTACTTCATTACGCGGCAGTGCGAGCGAACTTCTGTATGATGAGGCAGTCTTTTTGAGATGTCGTTAAGACGAGTAAATACGGTTAACTGTTTTACAAACGAATATATAGGTATATATTTTTTTGTATTTACGCGGCATTTTATTAAAGTTGTTGAAGCTTCAGAGGACTTGAGAAATAGAAACTGAAACGCAAGGCAATACAAAGCGTCCAGCAATTGTTTATAGAAAATTAGAAAATAAAAAAATTATATTATGCATCAAACACAATATTCATTAAACAAATAATATGTTCTTTCACTAACACTGCTGAAAAACGCAAGACTAGTTCCAGTACCGCGCGGTTAAACTAGCCTTTTATGTTTTGAAATGGCGGCGTTTTACCGGCGAACTGTCACATTTCGACGAATGCTAAGAAAACTAGACCAAACCTAAGGCTATAATTTTCTTTATGACTCCCTTATTATCAAACAAATGTGTGATCTTTTGTACAGTATGGTTTTAATGCTGTACAGTTAGTCAAAACAACGACTAAAGTCATCCTTTGTACCTTTACTCGAACGAGTCAACACTACGATTGTGTTTGTTTTTGCTGGAACCAGGCGCTTGCGCATACGTTATTCAGCAGTGGCTCTTTCACTTTATTTATGGATACAATGGAAAATCAGCAGTTGGGGGCGGGGTTTCATAAGAAACATGACGTTGGACGAACCAATCATATGAAAGGACTAGAACTGTTCCGAATCGAAAATTTTTTGTTTGTCGCTATTTGACCAGCTACAAAAACATGCCAGGAAAAATAGGCGATGTAAGAAGTCCAACTGGTGATTTACCCCAAGAGCTTGAAGATAAAAAGACAACTTCTCAAGAGCTCGCGGAGACGATAAAACACTTCTCTCTTGAGACAACAGCACATGGCTTCGCTCGAGCGGCGTCGACAAATTCACGGCTTTCCAGATGGTTGTGGATATTGTTGCTATGGGTTGCCTTTGGCTTTAGTTGTTATCATATTTTTGTTTCATTTCGGAAATTCCTCAATTTTCCCGCCAAGACAGACGTATGTATATCTCTTGGCGACTTCTCGGTTAAATTTCCGGCGATAACTTTTTGTAATACAAACTACTTAAAAAAGTCATCACAGGGTGTGATAAACGTGGTAAGTTCTTAAACTTCAGCTTTGAAAGCACTCGAACAAAACACTCATTTTATTTTAATTTGATAGGTTTGGGGGGATTATATATGTTTGAACATTTGAGCTGTTGATTTTTTACACTAGATACTAATACTTGGCAATTAACAAAACCTTTGTTTTTCACAGCTTTTTTCCTAGTTATAGATAGGGTTATAGTTATAGCTAATGACGGTTCCAGATTTTGAAAAAAAGGTCCCTGACTGAACTTTTTAAAAGGTTTCTGTATGATAGAGTAAAGCCGCGAAAATATTAATTATATTTTTTTTGTTTATCAAAGTGTACTCTCAATATAGATTTTTTTTAGAATATGTAAAATTATGGACTTGGCCAAAAGCCAATAATTACTGCAATACAGGTAGGTATATGCTTATTCCATTGAGAATGATTTTAAACATTTTTTTCAACAGAAAATAAACGAATTATACAGAATTATACAAAAAATGAAATAACTTTAAAGACTTCCATTAAGAGGGGGCGTAATTGGTTTGCGATGCTGCGGTTTTGCCTTAAATCTGGTGAGGTTTTTCGGTTTTTCGTTCTTTATTCTGCTGTACTGCGGTTTTTTAATTATTTGACAGTTTTGCTGTTTTTGGCGTTTTCCTGTGCGGTTCTGCGGTTTTCGCTCCCCCCTCCATTAGATTATGTGGTAATAAAGACACTTTGATGGACTTTTCAAGACCTTCGCTTAAATTTTTCCAAAATGCATTGACTATGACCGATTTGCTGGGTATACTCCTCCTTTACTAACTTCACCCTCTGTTTTCTTCAGGTAAAAGAGCTAAACAAGACAAGAGATGCCTTTGGTAAGCACACAGGCTCTCTCATAATACTGTTGACTTAAAAACTTAAATTAAAAAATGCATACTAGGTAGAATATATGTTTATCTTTTTCATCGTTTATTTTCAATGTTTGTCGGTCACTCACTCGCTCAACCCCTTTTCCTAGTGGGAAATAGGGCCGCGACACGGTGACGCCATTCTTTGCAGCCTTTTGCAACCTTGCCTCGTCCCAGGCCCCATATCCCCTGCTTCTACAGTTCTTCTCCAGGTTTGCTTTGGCCGCCCGGGTTTACTTTTCCCATTTGGGGTCCATCGTGCTGAAGTTAGGGGAATTCGTTCTTGTCCAATCCTGAGAACATGGCAAAACCGTCGAGTACAGTCGGTGCATGAAAATAAATATAGATACCAGCAGATCTATGGGAAAATTTATCTAATAGTAATGTTATACTCTCTACTCTACCATGATTCACTCAACTACCTTTCATTAGAGATACGAAAGCTGGCCTGGAGAATTCCACATTAATCTTAACGGTTCTGTTGGTCATCAGTTTGCTGTATTGACAGAATAATAGCTTAGCTTGTCCCCACACATAACTTTATACGTAACTTCGATGCGCATCAATGAAATAGCCCTACAAAATGGCGATCAACCACTTCATTTAATATATATATATATTTAAACAAAATTTCGCATTCATCCCAAGAGCTAATTTAGCTCATCAAGGGAACTTGGCTTGTTATTGCTTACTGTTTATTGCGGTTCATTTGCACAAAAACTTTTAAATAACCTTCCAACATTGAAGTTTGTGTACTTATTTATTTTACAGGAGATACTTCTAACAAGCGCCGAGAGAACCTTGAGCGCGTGTTGTATTTTATGTCGGGTTACAAGGAGGAGCAAGTGAAGGATTTCGGTCATCAGGCAAAGGACATGATCATCGCATGCAATGCCCCGGGACGATGGGCACAGTACCCATGTGACTACAGGTGGAAAAACCACGCCCACAAGGCGCATTTGCATATAAACCTTATTGTTCTGAATTCTAATAGGCTAACTGATTGTCATTCATTTATATCAGGAACTTCACCTGGTTCTATGACCAAATTCATGGCAATTGCTACACGTTCAATGCGGCCAGAAACCAGTCAGAACCTGTTTATATCGAGGACGCCGGACACAGACATGGTGCGTACTTGGTGAGCTTGAGTCTCACAAAGTAAATGAGACATCTCCACTCTTAAAAAACACATGAATGGACGGTTTGTATCGAGCGTATTCTATACAGAGAAATAGAGTTGCTGGCTGTGGTACAGTAGGATTTCTACGCTTGGTGGGTAGCGACTTTTTTCCTCTGGTTTTGTAGGCCTTTATTCACTCTTTGTATTCTTGTATTTCGTTTTAAATATACGTAGCAATTGTATTTTCATTCATGGTTTTTGTCTTTTCTGCGCCAAGAGCCGTCATTTCGGTGTTTTGGTTTGACTTTCGTCAGCGTTTCCTACTCGCAACAATCAAAGTCAAATTCAGACTAAATCTTCGAGTGAAAGTTTCTTCATAAACAAATCGATTTATCCATACCAAAATTGGTTTATTAGAACTTTGATTTTCTCAGGCGAAAATTTAAAAGATATGATTCGCGTTGGGAAAAATTTCGCGGTACACCTCTGTGCTACTTTTCAACTATTGAATTCTACAAAAAATCTCACTCTTTTTTGACCAATGAGAGCGCGCGTAAGAATTTGTCATTGTTTGTGTTTGTGCTTGAGTGCTAATAACAGCCAGCTTAAGGATCTCACTCTCTGAACCAGGCTTACATCTGACTCTTTTCGTGGAGGCCGAGGAGTACTGGTCCTACCTCAGTGACAGTCTTGGCTTCGTCATCTCTATCCACGACCGGGAGCAACTCCCCTTCCCTGCGGAGACTGGGTACTTCATCTCTCCTGGCATGGCTACTTCTGTAGCCCTACAATCAGTGAGTCAAAATATTAATGGAGGAGAGAAGGGGGGACGGCAGATTCTAAAGCATTACAATCTTAGAGTCTTAAAGAAGGGAAGAGTTACGGTTGCAATGGAATTCTAGTCGCGCCGTCTTCTACTTCTCTCCAGTCAAATGGCTTGGGAATCCACTTGAGATCAGGGACGGCCAAATTCCACGTGGTACACTGCGGAAACTTTTGGCCGTCAGTGCATTTATGTTTCGTTTTTTTATATAGAAAGTATTGAAGCGACTGCCATGGCCTTACGACCACAAAGAGTGTGAAACAAAACGTGGGATTCCTGGTGTGACCCCATCAAACACGATCTACTCTGAAGAAGTACGAGTAAAGTTATTATTTACCATCATCTTCTTTGAAGTGGTCATAAGTTGTGTTCTTTACTATCCCCTGGTGTGTGACCATATCTAACACGATCAATTCTTGGAATTTCACTCCAAGATGCTTTTATCATTAAAGTGATGCTCCTTTTCGCCCTAGAATCGCTTTTATTTTTCCCGCTCGCGTTTGAATTGGTTTGACAGCAAATTTTAGAACATGGAACTCCCTTGTGGGTTATCTATTTATGCACCGCCTTTGACAAAACCTATTTTATTTGATTTATTCCAGGGCTGTAGGAAGAGCTGTGTCGCACGCATGATGCTAGATAAGTGCAAATGTGTGTCCCTGCTCTACCGCCTAAAGCCTAGTTGTAACCCTTTCAACAAAACCCAAGGTAACGTCGTTTGTTTGTTTGCTTGCTCGCTTGCTCGCTTGCTGGCTTGCTGGCTTGCTGGCTTGCTGGCTTGCTCGCTTGCTCGCTCGCTTGCTTGCTTGCTTTTCAATTTACCTGCATCCGTAGTTTGGGACTCGATAACACTGGTTTAACGGTGTTAGTTCTTCTAATATTCACTGATTGCGAGGTACTAGCTTTTTAGTCTCGCGAGCGGCTGCAAAACCTTGGTCGTGTGGCTCGAGGAAAAAATATATTTGCTTGTGATGTACAATTAATAGATTTTAACAGATGCTATCAGCATGGTACCAAGTTCTGGGCTACTTCGCTAGCGTTATCATGACGTCTGTTATATTAAATTTCTCCGTCTGTGTTTCTGTTTCTGCAGGTTCTTGTATAGAGGACGTTCTACGATCGCGCTCAAAGGAAAGCATGTCTTCTTGTAACTGCCCACCGGCCTGTAGGTAAGTCAAGGAGGAAAACAGAGCACAATTATTCAAATTGTTCATAGACGGCTTGCTTTATACTATAATCAATTTGTGTGTGTGATTTTCATTAAAGGGAAGATGTCTTTACTACATCGATGTCATCGTCAGTGTGGCCCACTCGCTCTTACATGGTCAGTATGGAGGAAAGACTGATTTTTTTTGCTGTCTTGAACAAAACAAATTTTGTAGATGTTTCTCGAGTGAGTAAAGGATGTAGAGATGAAATGAAAGGAGGGATTAGAGTGGGAGGGTTGGAAAGGAGGGAGGAGGGGGGGGGGGGGGTTAGAGAGGAGGAGGGAGGGAGGGAGGGAGGAAGGGAGGGAGGGAGGGAGGAGGAGGGTGGAAAGAAGAGAAGGGGGGTGCAGTAAAGGGCAAAGTGAGTTGAGGGAGAGGGATAGGTTGGCCTGGGTTTAGGGTAAGAAGAGTGATGGCGGTAGAGTAGGAGGAAGGGATAAAGGAAAGGGTTACTAAAAGAAGGAAAGAAGGGGGGAGATGGGAGGGTAGGATATAATTTAAAAGAAAGGAGCGGAGGGGGGCTTCTGTCAATTCAAACCTGTCTGGTTCAAATAACTGAACGTTTGTTTTTTAGTCCAGACCTGGGACTTTCTTTGCGCTCGACATTCTGGCTCCAGTATACACCACATATATGTGGTGTGGCGTGGTTTCTTAGTTCTAAATGGCTGCAAAAGGGACGAGCGTGGGTTTATTTCAGAAATAATACGCTAATTGTTGGTCTAATTTTTGTCGTGGGTAAATACTTGATTGTCGATCTTTTCTGAATGCAGGACAGATAATAATTAGAAAGTCTGAAAAAAAATAAATGAGCTTTTCAGTTTTCGTTATTTTCACGCGCGCGCTTTAGTACATATATATAACCATCTTGAATCACTGGGTTGAATTTTTTTCGACGTTTCGACAATGCTGCCTTCATCAGGTCGAAACGTCGAAAAAAATTCAACCCAGCGATTCAAGAAATGGTTATATATATAAGTACAATAGCGTCATTTCAAACGAGCGCGCGCCTTTTTGGAATTTGATTTTCAATCACATTTTATCGCGTTGTTATAAAACAAGTCCAACGCAGTTGGCCGATATTCCTGGACATGTATAAAGCATTATTTTCAACTAAGCGATGATCGATTTTCGGTGCTCTGCAATCGACAAGGTCTAGCGGAAATCGACTCACCTTTGGCACGTCTACTATTGCGCACGCTCGTATTTTAATTTTTGCCGCATAGATCGCTGGTTGGTACATGTATCGCATGCGCACGCAATAAATACTGGACCATCTTTCCAGCGAGCCAGAATGTCGGACGCAAACAGAGTCCCAGGTCTGGACTAGTCCGTTCTCCTGAGTAGTTTACTGATTTACATTCACTTGGCTGACAGTCAAATGTTCTTAATACACTACCGCAAGGAAGCCAAGCACAGAAAGTGGTGACGAATCTTAGTAGCGCAAGGCAAGTGTGTGTATGTGTACGAAACAAACTTCTTATAATAATATAATACCATTTTTAATCCCGATTAATCGTCCCTTCAATCAAGTTGGTTTAAAAGAGACTGTTTTTCAGGAATTAAAATCAAGGATAAAAAGGCAAAAAAAACTAATGTGAAAATGTTTTAAAAGTGCCTGCGAGCATTAAAAGGTGTTTCAGCGTACCCTTTTCCCCTGGGCCTACCTGTAAGGTCTACCTCTATTACCACTTATACGACGAGTAAATACGATATAGTACCAAATATCCCCGGGGGGGGGGGGGGTACTCCCTTATATGGGAAGCCAGCCAGCCAGCAAGCACATAAACGAACGACGTTACCTTGGGTTTTGTTGAATGGGTTACAACTAGGCGGTAGAGCAGGGACACACATTTGCACTTTTCTAGCATTATACGGGGACGTGCCGCTGGACAAGGTATGGTTTTTTACCTCTCTGTCCTGAACAGGGTATATATTTCAGGCCTCTCTGTCCTGAACAGGGTACATAATTTTAAGCAAGGCTGTCCTTAACAGGGTACCGATTTGGTTGCCTTGCTAAAACTTGTAACCGCTGATCCCGCTGCCGATCTGATTGCCTTGCTTGCTCTCACGTGCTAACAGGGTCCTAAAATTGAGGGTTTTGTCCTAAACAGGATCCTTAACTCAAGAGTGTTGTCCTTAACAGGGTATGGTTTTTCAGAATTTTTGTCCTAAACAAGGTCAGGTTTCAAAACCCCAAGCGGCACCCCTATACCCAAACATAGGCCGAGTACCCCCACCCCCCCAGGGGCAAATAAATATCTAACATGGTTGACTCCGCAGGGAAAACATGGCTCACGTGATGGTGTACTTTCCCACATTGATGCAAGAGTCCATCGTACAAAAACCTGCTTATCAGGTTT
This sequence comes from Nematostella vectensis, assembly GCF_932526225.1. Classification (NCBI taxonomy): domain Eukaryota; kingdom Metazoa; phylum Cnidaria; class Anthozoa; order Actiniaria; family Edwardsiidae; genus Nematostella; species Nematostella vectensis. Next base: position 11,396,581 of record NC_064040.1, on the reverse strand, counting down.
GTACCTGTTCTGTATCAGCTCTTTTTTTGCAGTTCCCTGTGTCGAGGGATTTTAGTCTTAAATCTTTAGGCCTCGCATGCGCGTAGCCTGGATAAGTTCAAGCGGGTTGCCAAAGGAGTGAAGCACATGTGCATCCAAATTTGAGATTCAACTCGGTGATAGTTTGTAGCATTTACTTTTGCAAGACACCCTAAGCCTTCGAAATGCCTGTGGTTGCGAGTGGGGGGTAGGGGGTATTGGTAAGTTCATTCTAAACTTATCCCAATTTTAAAGTTACAGTCATGTGCAGACAGCTATTACCTTATTTGGTATAATTTTCTTAGCATTTGGTTAAGCATAAGGCTGGAGGCAGGCACCCTTTATATAAAAAAAAGAAATTAGTTTGCCGCCGTTTGCTTAACTGACTTTTTTCCCCGTGGTTACAAATATATTTTTCCTTTTCACAAGACAAACTCACCTAACAAGTTTCATGCAATTATGCTTAAACCCATTGAAGATACACGATGAGATTTTGCCATATGAATCCTGAGAGCCATGCCTTTAGATTTCCTGCGGAGAATAGAGAGCAAGGGGCAGTCCAATGAGGCGTAACTCCCACTTATCCCCTCCCACATGTATGTGAATGCATGTTTCTGGTACCACGTGGGCATTGGTTCCTCTCCCTCTTTGTGTCCTCCAACCTATGACTACACTTCTAAGGAAGCGTGAAAATAAACAAACATGGCCCAGCTCCTGGCCGTCCCATTGTAGATCATGAGCCTATTTCTTGACATAGGTCCTTGATTTTGCCATAACATCCCATTAACATTTGATACTAAGGGACACTGGGTAAAAAAGATATTGCTCACCCCTTGCCTTTATATTTGTAGATCGAAAGCCTTCTCGGAGATATCGGCGGGCAAATGGGGCTGTTCATAGGAATCTCCGTATTGACTCTGGTAGAGTTTATCGCTCTCCTGTGGGATCTCATTGCCATCGTCATCTTCAAAAACAAGAAGAATACCGCTGCCCCGGATGGTGAAAAGCCATGACATTTGAAAGAAATATAGACTAAGAAAAAGTCAAGCAAAACAAATAAATTTTGTCGGTCTCACAATTTTGAAGAGAGGCAGCCCTGGATTTCACTTTTTTAAGGAAAATATTCGAAGAGCCGCAACGATATAAGCATAAAAATTGGATTTTACAAAGTTGAGGCGGATTCAATTTACTGTATATTATTTGCTATTATTTAAAAGTAATGCCTTCAGTGCATTTTGTAATCAGAGCCCCAGTAAGCCACACCTTTGTAATTATTTTCTTTCAATGGTAACAGATGGTTTCGCCCACGTTGTTGTATCGCCCACGTCTATAAGACTAGTTTCGCCCACGCATCAAGAGTTGCCTCGCCCACGCATCAAGGTGTTTCGCCCACGGATAAAAATACGAGTTACTCTCGGGCTATCTAATCAGAAAACATTTTGTTCGAATGTATATCGCGCTGCTTTAGAAAAATCAAAACTAATGGAATACTCTATCGATCGCAACGATCTTTATGGCAAAAAAAAGCTCAGATATATGGGATTCTTTTCGCCATAAAATATAGCTCTCATAACTGGAATTATGTTGGATTCTGTGGGATTTTGCCTGATTCTGTTTAATGCGCTTGTTTTATGAGCGAGCGTAAACCGGCATATTTCAGTCGCTACCGACATATAAACATGCTGTTGTTTTACAAAGACTTGAACAACAATAGTGAACTCGCTCCTTCGGCGTGCGCACGGCTATAACTATTCCAATGCTCTCCCGATTGCCACGATCTTTATGTCAAATTAAAGCTCACATATAGGGTAATCGTTTCCGGCGTGGGCGAAGCAACTTTTGATGCGTGGCCAAACTACTCTTATAGATGTGGGCGATACTGACTACAACGTGGGCGAAACCACCGCAATTCCTTTCAATATTGGAATAAATAATTGATGTTATCTCGAAATAACCATCTAAAAACAAAGTTGAATATTTCACTTACAAAATCAAATAGAAAATATAGCAATAACTTACATAAAACAGCCGCTGGAGATGGATTCTTTCTCAGACTAGGATGACAAAATGGCGGCTGACAGAGACAGTGTCATGGTAAGAGCTTTGCAATAGCTCTCCGGCCCGGACCCAATTTAGAATTTCAGCCAAATTATAATATTGACTTATGAGCCTTTGGTACATATGGGATACTTAAATTTAAAGGAAATGACCACAAAATGTCAATAAACTAAGTTTTCAATAAAATATTGCATATTATTTTAGGCATTGACTTGAAGTCCAACTGTTTGTGGACAATTGAAAGCCTACAATAGACACTGACTCCAGACATGCGCAGTACCTGATGGAGATTACAAATCGCACGAATTATCATTCGAACCCCAATAAATTTGTTAAGAAAAATAACACAATATGGATATCCATCAAATTCATGCATCAAAAGTTCCGATTGCACTATATATAACCATTAAAAGATGTTGCACATGATAATTAAAACAATTATTAGTAATATAAGTAAAAACAAAGAGTAAATACTATCTGAAGACCAGATAGTGACCGATATCGCATTTATTGCTCCACCAACTGGTTGCTAGTGACACGCGTGCAAATAGGATCGTGCTATTTATTGCTTTATGTTGAGACATATGTACATATTTTCTCCGTTATTTTTTAGATTGGATTAAACAAAACTATATATAACCACATGAACATAAATGTGTCATTAGAGCACGGGCTATAGGATAATACAGCCTTAAACCTGGAAATAATCTGCCTTGTGTTGAATGAGAGAAATCAGCCACGGACTTTAAACTTGATCAACTTTATAACAATGCTAGGACATCGATTTAATCGTACAATCATTTAATTATTTTGTAGCCAATTCATCAAACGTCAACACCAGAGGGGTTGGTTGCAGAAAGCCTGATTAAGTTATTCGCCGGATAGGCGCTAACCGCCGGATAAAATCCCTATCCAGTAGATAGTTATCCGGCGGAAAAAATAGCGTTGCACAAAGCGTGGATAGAACGCTGGATAACTATCCGCTGAATAGCCATCATTTGCCACTAAATGTCTTCACGTTTCCATGGTAAATATGCAAAGCGCGCACTGTTTTTTTTCTTCAAAGGAGACGATAGCAAGAATTTGAAAAAGTGCCAGAAACCAAACGGTTTTTCGAAGCAAGGTACACGTAAATCACGGAATGATCAAAGGGGATAGTGCTTAGCTTCTCCCTATCTTTTGGGAGTCACATTTCTAGACAGAACGGACAATATAGTTTGATTCCAATCTGCCAGAGCTGCATGTAAGTTCGTTGTAGTTTATTGTAAATTTACCAACCGTAAAATTCGTCTTTTGCATGTGTTTCAACTTACACGGTGTCTGAAATTAATCTAAATTCTAACAATAAATTAGAAAGCAAGACGCCATTTTGTTTTTCCTCCATTTATTAGGTGGATAAGATTTTATCCCATATCATCCGGATAACTTTAACCGCTGGATAACTTTTATTCGGGCTTTGTGCAACCGAATCACGCCACTCGGATACGTTTTATCCGCTTGATAAGAATTTATTAACCGGTGGATAAGACTTGTCCAAGCCTTATGCAACTGGCCCCAGGATGTAAATAAATGTCATCCTCTTCGGTTTATAAACAAACGGCTAAAAACTAAAGAGTGTATAAGACGCTCTTATCATAGCGGAGCTCCTACGCACCTGCGCAAAGCTCCGCGTAAAATGTCTTTAAAAAGCTTTCAAGATTCTTGTTATCTGATCCATTCCCTAACCTCTAACAGAAAAAAAACACGATGCTCACTTTATTTCCCACTTAAGGGCCGTAGCAGGGGTTGGGGAATTGAGAACCACATGTCTAAAAAAAACATATGGGGAATTGGCCAGAGAAGGGGGGCTATGCCCTCAATATTTTCTCATATCAAGAAAATTTAGCCAAAAATTGTCGTTTTTGCCAAACGCGGTCACTTCCATATAAGGAAAATAATATATTCCTTATTTGGAAAAACTGCATGATTCTTGTCATTTGTAAGGTTGTCGTACCGCAGGTGCTTCGTAAACATTATGTCTTGTAATCAGAACAGAAAAACAGTGACTATGACCATCTTTAGTCTATGGAGAAAGTCTCTGAAAAGAAACTAAGAGTCCTCGGCATCGTAGATCGTGGATCCTGGATCGTGCCACTACCCCCCCCTCCCCTATCCCCCTCCCTCGCAATATTTTTTTAATATTTTACGCCTGCTACAGCTCCTACCTTGAAAATCATTTTGCCGGATTAGGGTAAGTAGGTCATGGTACAAGGGACTTTAAAGCCTTCATAAAACTACACAACATCCTGAAGCAGTATCAGGCGATTCAAAATTCACGAGGGGATGAAAGAGCGGAGGGCAATATCACGATTTCTAATACACGCACGGCTCTGGGTGGTGGAGGATTCTTAATGCAGGCTTACAAGTATTTTATTATTCTGTATATTTTGCGATTCGTGTCATAAACCGTACATTTTAGTTTAAGTTTAGTTTTATTTTAACTTTAGTCGTACATTTTATCTAAAGTTAAAAGACATGCTATATAAGACTGTTATTTCTATTATTTATTGTTATTTCAATGGCCTTTCGAGAAGAGCTGAGTTCTTTCTTTAGACTATTCTTCTTCGAGGCCTTGCTCGCGGGACGCTTGTCTGTAGATAGCAGCCATCCTTTTTGCGTGATAAAAAGCCTCTCTCGCCGCGTCCACAGTCTGTGTGATAGACAAAATAACATTTACGAAACATAAGTACAGAAGCGTTCCAATCCGCATCTCCGGCCGGCTAAGTTCCCTTCTCCATATTGGACCCATCGTAAAAACACTATACTATAGTCAACTAGGTTACTTTTGTGGGATCTTTAGGCCCTCTTAAATGGCTTTCAATTGCAGGGCCGCCATAGCAGGGATAGTGGCCGGGGGACGGGTGGAGGGGAGGAGGAGAGTATTATAAAAAAATATAACAAAATGAACAGTAAGCGTATGTGTCCCTCTCAAACCCTCCTTGATGCCTCTGTAACATACCCCTCCCCCTCTCCTCTATATTCGGGCCTGCTACTAGAATACTCGTGTATCTTATGCTCTCTTGATCTTACCCGTCTCATCCAAGTCGTACGCGTGGCGGCTGTATCTGGTTTGGGGGTGTTGCGATTATCTATTGTCGACGAGAACGCGACACTTTCACCTAGAAATCCAGCAATAAACAGGAAACAAACAGCGAAAGATACAAATCCCTTCATGTCTTGTGATGACTATGTGAGGTCAGTTCTAATCAATGTTCAGAATACTGTAAATTACATAGAGGAGCATCCGTTTTATAAGGCATTGCAACCTACATTATTCAGAAGCTTCAAACAGCGTCAATTGCTTTCTGCTCTCCTGTGATCGCAACACAGTGCCATGCCAGGTTAATAATTTGCGCTTGAAAAGTGCCCCCTTAGATTAAACGAGAAAAGGTGCTCAACACAAGCACATCCCGGGGCAGCGTTTTTAATCGTTTAAAGAATTTTCTATTTTTGGCCAATCCTATCGAGAGTAAAGCTTTAAGGTGGTCTATTAAGTTTGTAATTAACAAGATGAACCTTGTAAAAACACGAGGAAAACATGTTTTGTTGCACGCTCTTCACCAGGTCACCACAGGCCATGTTTACGGTTGCTTACGTACAAGTTAATTGCTCTGGTCGCCATGGGAGGGGGGGAGGGAGGGGTGGGGTGGGGATTACTACGGGAGACAAACATGCTTAAAGGAGGCTAATCACGCCGCAAATGCTCCCACAAAGCATCCTTTTCCATCGACAAATTCTAGCGAGTAGCCAAGATACTTTTAGGCAAATATCGCCAATAACATATCAGACGTCATTCTAATGTTCATTTTAAAGCTTGCTTGCGAATAAACCGCTGTATTTTCAACGATAAACAATAACAAAGGAGTGGGTGATCGATATTCTTTAAATCAACAAATGGCCTGTGGTGAACTGTTTCTCTCCTTACGTCAAAGGGCAAACAGTACTGCAAACAGTATTGTGACAGTATCTGACATGTGAGGGTCATTCTGACTCTGATTGTCAGTTTATTACCATTATTGTTAAGGACAAACGTTTTGTCAAACGTTTTCAATGAAAATCATGAGAGTTAACCATGGGATTTCCCCCTTATCTGAAGGGACAAACACGACAGGTATCACAAGAGCATATGCGACCAAAGTATTTGTTCTATTTACCACGAAAAAGAAATTCTAAAATATAAAATTAACATTTAGAGAATGAATTCTGTATATGGAAACGAGTCACAGCATGAAACGGTTTTTTGGACAGATTTCTATTTTATTCTGCAGGTTTCCTTTGTGGGTATGACCGAGGGGCCATCGGTTCTAACTATCCTACCGCCCGCATGGCGGGACATTTTAAGGCTGAATATGTTCTTAACGATGTTCTTAAATTTTAGTGTATATAAGAATATAATACCCAATGAATTATTAGGAAGAGAATTACATAATGATCAATAGCAATATCAAGATTGTTACTATATGGGCACAAATTGATTCTGCATTTTAGAACGCATCAGGTCAAAAAAAAAATAAAACAAATCTGCTATCTGAGCCTCGGCATGTTCTTAAAATTTGGTAAAATCTCCGGATGGACGTTTTTATAAAAAAGGTTTTTAAAAAAAAGAGTGTTATCATCCCTCACCGTGACTGTCAGAACTAGGTTAACCTTTGACCCTATTCTGGTGTTACTTGTCCTGTTTTGAGTCTTGTGTCTGTCATGTTGATTCGAGCTATGGCTGGTTCCTTCCACTTATTGCTCTTAGGACTTCACGTCCTACTTTTACCCTCAGAGCCCAGTGCAAGCGATGCCCCAGTCCTTTACGCGTGTGACAGCCAAGTGTTCTGCCAGGGAGACCTTCTACAGACTGTACAAATGGCTAAATTATTCAACGACTCCAAGACGTTTGTTGACATGCGGATGGTGCACGATGCCAACAAAACTAGGGAAGCCTTCAAAGCACTGGGAGACAAACCAACTAGGGAACAGATCAAAGGATTTGTCGAGGGCTTCTTCCAGCCCCCAGGACACGACTTGGAGAATTGGGAACCGGAAGATTGGAAAGAGAACCCAGGGTTTATTGACAAGATCAATGACTCGGATCTGAAAACCTTCGGCCGAATTTTGAATTCATTGTGGAAGAAGCTAGGACGAAATATAAGCGCTGAAGCACGAGAAAACATTAATCGCTCTTCGCTTATTGTTGTTGACAAGCCTTTCATAGTCCCGGGTGGGAGATTCAGGGAGTTTTATTACTGGGACACATACTGGACGGTCAAAGGTCTACTTGTTTGCGAAATGTCGAACACTGTCCGAAACATGATCGACAACTTCGTGCAACTCGTTCGGGAGATCGGGTTTATTCCGAACGGTGGTCGGATTTATTACAAAAACCGCAGCCAACCTCCCTTCCTTATCCCGATAGTGGATCTTTACCTTGATTATACCAAAGACTTTGACTACGTGAAGTCGATACTTGGTGATCTTGAGGCCGAGTATGACTTCTGGCAGAAAAGCCGTCAAGTAAAGGTTTCAAAGGGGGGAGAAACTTGGACCTTGAATCGCTATCTGGCGAACATGAATACACCGCGGCCCGAGTCCTATTACGAGGATGTACATACAGCACAATCACTTCCGGTTTCACGAAAGCCGCCACTCTTCCAAGACCTGGCTTCCGCTGCTGAGAGTGGTTGGGATTTCTCAAGCCGCTGGTTTGGTAAAAATTCAACTGATCTTAAGGGTACAATGACGCAATCGAAAGTCCCAGTGGATCTTAACGCCGTGCTGTACCGAAATGAAAAGACACTAGAGAGGCTATTCACTAAAGCGGGGAACCTTGTGAAAGCGGAGAAATACAAGGAGCTAGCCAAAAAGCGAGCGCATGCCATGGAAATGGTCTTCTGGAATGAGGGAAAAGGATCGTGGCTGGATTTCGACTTGAATTCAAACTCAAGCAATCCAGACTTCCACGCCTCTACTTTTGCACCCATGTGGGCGGGGCTTCACCAGGGGAACGTGACACGTGATTTGTTACTGATGACCACGCTACGGGACAAACTAGTGTTGTCACATCAAGGCGGGATCCCCACCACTCTCAAAAAGACTGGTCAACAATGGGACTACCCTAACGCATGGCCCCCTTTACAGGACATTGCGATAGACGCTATGGCAGACTCTAAATCAGAGGAGGTGAAGCGATCCGCGTTCATCCTAGCACAAAAGTGGGTCAACACTAACTACAAGGCGTGGAAAGCTACAGGGCACATGTTTGAGAAGTTTAATGCTGATATCCAGGGCGCCCCTGGGGGAGGGGGGGAGTATGATATTCAGGTGGGGTTTGGGTGGAGCAATGGAGTCGCACTGCAGATATTGCAAACATACGGCGCCGAGCTCAGCGTGAGGCCAGGTAAACCATCCACAGCGAGTTGCCCTGGGCATGCCATTACATGGTCATTAATCATGCTCTCTTGCCTGAAGATGTTGCTTAACTAGGGGGAAGATTGGGCGTACCTTGCCAGGGTACTCGATGCGACACCATCCCTCAGTCCTTCGTTTTCTCCTCCCCTTTGAGAAACCCTGGATTGGTCCGTATTGGCCCATCTACTAAAACACGAGTGTAATACTGTGCCTTATCGTTTAATTCAAGATATATGTGATTTAAGTGCCTCTGCCAGCTACATTTTGTTGTGGTGATTCGTTGTGGTTGCTATAGAGCCAATAGAGAAAGAAATGGTTTTACATCCGTCTATTTGCAATCCTCATGGTATTTTTGTATTGAATATGGTAAGCCAAAAATAAAGCTGCAGTATGTTCCTGGATGGTTAGTTGTAATTATATCCCTCAAAAGTGCAAAAGACAACTCAAAAATAAAGGGGAGACTGTTTCCAGAGAATGATTCTTGCGGGAGCTGCTTGAAGAGAGAGTGTCCCTAATGTCAGATTACAAAAAAAAATCAAAGATTTATAAAAAGTATCTTTATTGACATTCTGTTCAATAAAAAGGCACATTGTGTAATTTCTGTACAGAATACAATATTAACAATTTCGTTCCTAGTTGTTTCTAATGTGCAGCTCTTCATAAAATCTTTAAGCATTCCTATTTTTCGAAACAAAAATATTTTTACATTTATATACAAGGCTACGATGTCGTTGAAACAAAGAAACCTCAACAAATACAACATTTTCATTTTAAAAGGAGTAGGAAGCCATGAAACATAAGATGATCTTACGCTAAACAGTGCTCGTAAAATGAAAATAATTTCGCGTCAAACTATTCTAGACAATTATTCTACACGGAAAAACTTTTACGTCAATCGATTGACCGGTCAACTAGCCATAATTCCAGGCGCATTCACAGGCGCTTTACCCGTCCTTTAACAGCCTCTTATTTCTCGTTTCCGTTGATTACCCGACCAATAGACTGCTCCTTCCGGGTCTGCCTTGCACTCCTCTTTCATCATCTTTCTAGCCGTCCCCTCCAATTTTACTGCTTCCCTTCTTTCTACCGGTAAGATCTAATTCCACACAATTGCTATCACGTTAGAGGTGGCCTTCGTGGCCGGAATACGGGGTTTTACCATGGTTGCTGGTACTTCCTTTGCTTTTCACCTCTTCCTTCCCTCTCAGTCCCTCCATTTCTCAACTGCCTCCCGCCTTGCGTCAGGTAGAATCTGATTCCGCACCCCTCCTATCACGTTGGAGGTAGCCTCCGTGGCGAGTATGAGGGGTTGTACCATGGTAGCTGGTACCTGTCGCAGGACCCCACCCACTGCTCCCGTCATGCCTTTCTCCTCGTGCTCATCGCGCGCGACTTTCGCGATGTTGCTCGCAGTTCGGTTGAGACCCTGCATGGCAAGAAATGACTTAACGGACCTGGCAAAGCATAGATCTTGTCGGGTTTTTTTTTTTTTTTTAAACTCGAAAATTCGAAAATTTACGGTCATCGTCGGTAACCCTACTTATGCACCGGGTAAGAATAAAAGACTGTCCGAGTGAGTTTAAAGTCGGGGTTGTTAAAAAAAATTGTAAGGTTGGGTAGGGTCTCGCCAGATCTGTCACGGTCAAGTGAATATCAAAACTCTGGCACATAAATGGAACCAAGCATCAATAAAACATTTAGTAATCGATTATTAATGTAAAATTATTATTAGGGTAAGTTTTTTAGTTATATTCTCACAACGGCTTCAAATTATTACGCTTGACGTCACCATTTTAAATGGTATGTACCACGTCTTTAGTGGTTTTGCACGGAGGCGTTTAGGTACTCGGCGTTTTATTCGCGCAGAATTAAACCGAAATCGCGGCCGCTTCCCCAAACGGAGCCTATTTGTGTGCGCTAAGCTGCGAGCATAATTTCTGACGAGATTTCAGAATTATGTAGAGGCCAGACCACTGTTGAAATTCTCACCCCACCTTAGTAACCACGTTATAAGCATTAGCCACGCCCTCTCGTAGATCTGCCGGCTGCCGAGCAAGGCGATGGCGACCACGCCTGTATGGGGAGACGCTGGGGCCTGGGCTTACCATGTCATAGGCGGTTTCGGCTGCGGACTAAAAGTGAAAAAATTCAGAACAAACGCGAATCGGTACTATTGGCATTAGGAAGCATAGTAGCACAATGCGCTTACATTAAATCAGGTTAGTAAATCGCTTTTGTGTGGTAAGCTTTGTGGTTAGTTGAATAAGTAGCAGAGCTATATGGAAAGACTTAGACCTAGCGACCCTCTCCTCTCCATGAAATTATAGAAGTACTGTGTCGAGTTCTGACACTGTAATGGACGACCTACAGCATACAGTTAGCCTTCTCTTCGATGCTTTAGCCTTACCTATTTGGTCAGTTCTAGAAACGCCATGGCGGATGTTATTCTTTCCTTCCCACTTCACCACATCCCTCCCCTGGCTTTTATACAATGTTCTGTGATATCCCAACAAGTAAAGTAACATTTTTCATACCTGCAGCATTTGTACAGCTCTGTTGGTCAGCTCTAGGAACGCCATGGCAGACGAGGTGGTGAAGGAGTTGGCGCCACGCTGCAGTCCTCTGATGACACGCCCATCTCGACGGTACTGCTCGATCGGTAGCCATACCAGGTCCATGACACCCTAGGGAAGAGATTGCCACTGTTGAGTCCAAAGCACTTTGATCTACAATCTTTGCCGATTGTTTTTATACTTTTATTTGCCCATGTTTAAACTATTGGCATAGCACCACCAAATCTTATACACTAGGGAAGCAATTAGTGTCCTGAAAAGGCATGGCGCCAAGGCTCTCCACGATAAAAACATAAAGCTTACCTGGAAAAGCTGTACGAAGGAATGTACAGGCCCCACTCCTCCAAGGATCCTGGGTAGCTGCGTGCGCTTGATGTCGTTGAGCCATTCTTGCAGGGCGTAGGCTATCACGCGGTCCATTCCCAGCAGTCCACTGCGGCAACACAACCTCTTCAGCGTCAGCTCTGAACAGTTGAGCTGGGCGAGACCGATCAGAAGACCTGCCAGCGTACCCTTCAGAAGGAGTGTGATCAAAACAAAAAGAGGGAGTATGAATGATATTGTTGGCTGACAAATATTGCAGTGCGGCACGAGCTAGCGTGGCCAACTTGACAGTTTTGTAAAATAAACCAATTAAAGCCAATGAGGACGTGACAGACTGACTACCAAATTGACAATATTATCCAAAATATGACGTCAGTGTCAATATAAAAAAATGTGATTCTCGCGTGCTAGTTGGATAAATGTCTTAAACCTTTGGCTTGGTGGCCAAGAGAAATGATAAACAACCTCAGCTTCAAAAGAATCAAACACTAAAGGATACCAAGGGAAAATAATGCCCTCGTGTATAGCCCCACCCACCTGATCCATGTCCACGTGTATAGCCCACCCACCTGATCCATGTCCACGTGCTTGCCCTGATAATCCAGCCTGATTGGCACTTCCGGTGAGAAGATGAAAGATCTAAAGAATGTGGGAGCCTGGGCCGATTCATCCTCAAGCTCTTCTGTGGATCTGATGAGAGGAAGCTCCTCATGGTCCGGGGCGAGGAGTTCTGAATACAAGTCGGGTGAAAGGGTGCTAGGAGGGGTGGGCGTCTTGATAGGGCTCGACTCCACGCTATTGGTGCCTAGAAGATTAGTACAAGCCATAAATTACACACATAGCCACCTCGGCGGTCGATTATTCAAGGAAAGTACGTGAAAATCTTGGGAAAAGGCTTTACAATTGAGTAGAATGCATCCCTTGGAAACAAGGCCGTGGAGGTCGGCGTAACGAGGCGGAACACGGCCGGCAGAGAGAGAGAGGCTAGGGGGAGGGAGAGAAGTAACTGCCCCTTCTGCCGCATCGTTATGCTGACCACGACGCCCTGGGTTCCCGAGGATGAGCAGATTGTCTGGTTACCTTTTGAAGTCTTTGAAGCCTCACCCGCGATGTCTGTAAAAAAATCTCTCAAGAAGAACAGAGAGTCCTAAAAACGAGAAGCAAATCATTAGGATGTAGAAACTATACTTACCTTCGTGCATTCAAAAGATAACTGTCAAACTCCAATCTGTAGAATGACGTGAAAGTTTGGACATTGTGTGACATCTATGACGTGACTTACCTGATCCACGTTGAGTCTTATTGGTTGTAGTGAGACGCGCATACAGCATAGTAACGTGACAAGTAGTGAAATGTGTGACATCTATTGCGTGACTTACCTGGTCCACGTTAAGTCTTAGTGGTTGTAGTGACACACGCATACAGCATTCTTGGGCCTTGAGCTGCGGGTCCGGCCTGATGTACAGCATCTTCACGACGACCTTCAGGAATAAGGAAGCAAAATCAATAACCCAAAAGGTTTTACCCAGCAGGTGATTTTCTTAAAGTTGTACGCCCAACCTGTTTGCATTACAATTTTCGCGTGGGTCGTTTGCCTTACCATATTAGCGTGCGTCTGTTTCGGGCGCGACTCGCTAGTGTGTTGGTAGAGAAACTTGTTGATCTGTGAGTTTGCCAGCCTGTCTCTCATCTCCACCTCCTGGGCCAGGAACACCAGACGCGACGCCTGCTCCGTGTCATCCGGGTAGTCTTCGTACTGGAAACGGATCTGGACAAAATACCAACGCCAGGATTCAGACAGCGGAACATGATTTTATGATATGCCGTAGAAAAGGAAAATATTCTCTAGAACAAAACTATGCTCGAAGATTTCTGCGGCGAAAAAAGGACTCTACCATGTCAAAAGAACGTTGTGAATTGTACAGGATTTGTGTCACACAGCTTTTTCTGTTTGGTAGAGCACGAATCATGATGAAAACAGCGCTGAATGAAAAGATGTCCTCTTGAGTGGTGTTTGCACCGGGGCAAAGCCGAAAAAGACCGGGTCCCCAACCATGCGACAGAACGTGAAATATAATCATAAATAAAAATGCGGTCATATATAGCAATAGCAATGGAAAATAAATGGGCCGTCTTTCAGATGGTGGGGATCCTGTGGATTTAAATGCGAAAACGCTGTGACAAGTCAGACTTTCTTTACATCAGTTTGTAACTTTTTGTGTGACTTTTTTTCACCAAATTATAGCATCGTAAACGATTGAAAGGTTTCAAGAAGCCTGTTAAGCTCCAACCAGCCACAGCCTCACTCCCATATCAAAAACGCCTTGTCCGGAAAAAAAAACATCGAGGTAGAAGGTTTAAAAGACGGGTGAAAGAGATTGAAATTTGGACCCGTCTTATCCAGGTAGGCTATTCTACAACCCCTGTAACAACGTTTTAAAAGACAAATAAGATATAAGTGAACAGGATACAATGTACCTTGTTGAGATGTAGCTCCATTAGGACGTTCATCTGCCGGCCCAGTCCTCCTTGTGCACGTGTGGCCGCGGTTACAGATGGGCTGGGCGGGGGCCTGGGCGATGATCTGGTCGGTGATGTCAGGTCCGATGCGAATGTGATCCTAAAAGAAGTTAATTTTACGTTGCGAAATGATTTGCGATTTTTAAAATATTACATATAGCCGAATTCGTTGTTGCGCAACAACGAATGAAATTATAAAGTGGTAAAAAAACCGTTACTAGTAGTTGCTAGCTTGAAATAACCGGTGTAAATGGATGCTTTGTGTGATACATTATTGTGCGGAGCGAGTAACGACGAGGAGATTAGCTCCGTCTGTCCGGCCGCAGGCCGAGGGATGTATACGCTTATTGCCAAAGGCTCGAGGTAATTAACTGACTTATTACAGATTGACAAAGGTTTCCACGCAAAAATGTGTCTCAGAATCTTTATCTTTGAAATTGAACCCTGATTAAACAAAGAGTGGTGTGGAGGATTCATACGCCATTAGCATATATATAGAAAAGTTATTTCTGCAATTTCTACGGCAATCAAAAAAACTATTAACGATCAACCACATCGGTATGTGCTAAATAGTCACGAAAACTATTTCATCCTTGAAAACAAAGGCCTTGGTATCTTAATTGTACCAAATATTCCCTTCGCGGCCAGTTTATGACATTTCACAAGCGTTTGAATGAGATTTGTTGCACCCTTTAGTTTGCATAACGCTCGTATTTTTCTGAGATGGAGAGCGACGAAGGCATGTCCGAACTGACAGAGAATACGTTTTCGAAAGCCGAACAGTTTCTTCCGGATTTCGATCTTGTCGGAACCATCATTGGAACAACCACGAAGTGCCATATGGTAGAGTGCAGGCAGTGAATTTATTTAATTGCTCATTATAAATGCAAGGGGTGTATACGAGCTTCCCCGGGATATATCTATATACATCCCTTGCATTTGTAATGAGCAATCTAATTCAATTCATCAGCCCCGCTCTTCCCTGCTAAATATCAAAACCCTCCCCGGGCTCTTAGCTACTTGCCTATTAATGAGGTTTGTACGTGAAATAAAGCCCTACAGAAACAATGGAAACCGTGTCAATCGTGTAATAATCACTATTGCTGAATATTGAGTCAGTTGGCGCTGAATACGGGACTTATGCTAAAAAGTAACGTGATTTTTAGTGACAAATTCAAAGCTAATTAATCACCCAAATTGCTGCTGAAAAAGAAACTTGCTGAAACGTTTTTTGTCACCCAAACAGTCACGTGATCTGTCGCCTTTTACCTTTTTTTCTTTTTCTCTTCTTCTTGGTGACCGCTGCCCAGGTCGCGCCCACCGTACATGTGCCATATGACAGACATCTCGCGTAGTGAGTAGCGGAACACTGGGGGCGGGTAGTGGTCAGGTGCGCGTAGCTGGTCACTTCGTCCGATCTGATGGCCATACAAGATATGGTTGAACATTGTGTTAGTGGTGTGACTAAAGGGACTGGATAAGGCAATGCGAGTTTCTCAGACTGTATTAGACTGAAGAGCGAGCGATTACAAACGGCTGTGATATATCAGTGGTAAACAAAGCAGAGCGCAGTATAGAGCCTACCGTAAGTGAAAAATGGTTCTCTCTAATCTCTATCTTGTCCTGTACCAAGGTCTTGATGACGACGTCGTCTGTTAGCCCCTAGCAAGGAACAGTGACATGAAAATATAGTCAGCGTAATAATCAAAACGTATAAAAGACAAGGGGATATGAAGGATAGCGCACGCAAAGACCAATGAAGTGGCCAAGGCATGCACGGTCGAATCACCCCCCCCCCCCCCCCCCCCCGTTCCAAAGTACCTTCCGCTTGTTAAACAGGCTAATAGGAAAATGCATGGAACAACTACAGCCGCGTGTCCAGAAAGGGGGGTCCAACGGGTCCGAAACCCACCCTGGTCATGTGACGAGATGAAGTCGACTCCGGCTGACCACTTTGTTGGTAGTTAAGAAGACGGTAAATTTTATGTGTGTATTTGGATAAACAAAGTTCGTAGATAGATCTAGTGAGCTATCAACAGAGCTAAGGATGCCGATTTGAAATTATACGTTTATACGTGGTCAGTGAATAACTACTCTGAACCCCACCCTGCGTTTTCTAAAGACACACCCCTGAACTACAGGTGAATAAATCGGACAGCCTTTAGATGGGTATTCCCCATCTTTGATTAAAGCAATGATAAATAACAACAAGGCAACACATTCCTTTTCTATGGGATCCTTTTTCAACCTCCCCCCCTCCTTTTCCATGTAAAGTGACCGCCCTCTCTTCCTAATACAATATTCAAGAAGATGTAGCGTACCTCGGGCTCCCGATCAGGGTGATCAAGGATACAGAATTCATCATCATCATCATCACTCTCGTCCTTTTCCTCATCACTAGCGTCATCTTTTCCCTCTCGCCAACTGGTCTGTCGAGATGTGTCTGGTACTTGAATCGTCTTGTCCGGTTTATCGTCCGGGAATAGAAATAGGTCCCTCTTGGGTGAGCGTGATACTTCTTGGGATATATCTGGCGTATCATCCTCATCCTAGGCGAAAGAAAATAGATTTTAAAATATTTGAATGAACCACAAAAGGTAACGCTCTAGCCAAAAAGTGAAAACGAATTCCTTCAAGGAAAACTTTAACAAAAACTGTTCAAGGGCGACAAATAAACAGACTACCAAATGTGGTAGGAACTATCCTAATAAAGAGTTAGCCGAGCGAGTTGAAAAAAAAAACGACAAAATTTAAAGCAGGATTATCTAATATGTCCCGATAATTTGTTATCCATTTATCCCCCATCCTTTTCAGTATTGCGTAGACCAAATAACTTTGACCTATACAAGAAGACAAAAAACATATGGCCATGTGATTACCTTGTCACTCTCGCCACCACTATCAGCAGTGACGTCATCAGCCATGGCCTCCCGCATCAGCGAGCTCATTTGACCCTCGTCCACTTCGCCTTGCTGAACAGGCGGGTCAGCGGGGCAACGACTTGGAGTCTGCGCAGAAAACCAGGCGCGGAACCTATAAGCTCTCATTCACAATATTTTCGACAGAAACTTACGGTATCCCTGTACCGTAGTCTTACCGGTGGCGCGCTGGCTGGGTCCGGCTCCTCGGTTTCGTAACTTGGTACCATGTCTCCATCGGCGGCGATGTACTGGATAAGGCGGAGGAGGGCTGAGAAGGAGTCTGAACACGTGCGCACATTCAGCGTGTTACTGGACATGCGCAGTTCAACCTTGGGGTGCTGAAACGCATAAACGCCTTGTTAATCGAAAGTAAATATAGAAGCTGCGCACGTAGTCCATACCAGTGCGATTGATACATACAGCAGATTCGTGCGTCCCCTCTCTGACGGTACAAATATGTACAATATATATATATATTTTTTTTTTCCTGTAGACTTCAATCAAGCCAAAACAGCGCAAGAGTGATGATCACAATTACGCTTTTATTTTTTATTTTTTCAAAATTATTGAGTCAACAACAACAGCTACTAATACAATACCAAACATATAAAACAAAGAAGTTAGTTCAAATGGAAAAGGTGCAACGGGACAAGAGGTCCTATGAGGGGCACTGCCCTTAGGATAAATGAACAATATGTAAAAAAATAACATTATATGACATGCAGGAAGTAAAAGAATCTGGACGTCATCACCAACCTGTTCACTGCCGTCGCTAGTGAGAAGAGAGAGCTGGAATAATCCGATGTCCATCACGCATACGTAATCTGTAAAAAAATTAATCAAACATTTAGCTGTACGGCTGATTTAAGCTCGACATTCGCATATGCTCTTAAAACAACAATAGAGAGCTATGAAGTCACCAATCTAGAAAACACACAGCAGGAGTAAATTTGGATTTTAGCTTACAAGCATGTCTTCTAATGTTATTGTAGAACTGCTTGAATACAATATCAACATGAAATCAGAGACTTACTTCGTAAATTGGCGGGGCCGCTGCATTTATCAGATAAGTGCAAGGCAGCGTCGTCGATGATAAACCTACGAAAAGGATAAAAAAGCATTAAATAGGGTTGAAATGAAATCATCCGTGAAAGGAGAATTATAGCTTTCGTACTGCCCGCAATTCCTTATCTCTGGGTTAAGTCGTTGGCTGCTGAAAGGAAGATGGAAGACGCGATCCTGTTATTATCCCTTCCTGAGCAGGGAGATGGAAGGCATGATCGTGGTTTGTCCTTTAGCTGAGCAAGGAGGTGGAAGACTTGATCGTAAGCTGTTACTCACCTGTGCAAGAAGGTGGGAGACTCCATCGTGTGTTATTTCTCACCTCAGCAGGAAGATGGAAGTCACGATGGTATGTTATTTCTCACCTCAGCAGGAAGATTGAAGACTCGATCGTGTGTTAGTTCTCACCTCATCAGGAAGATGGAAGACTCGATCGTGTGTTAATTCTCACCTCAGCAGGAAGATGGAAGACTCGATCGTGTTTTTCTCACCTGAGCAGGAAGATGGAAGACTCAATCGTGTTTTTTCTCACCTGAGCAGGGAAATGGAAGACTCGATCGTCAGGTTACTGGACACGCTGAATGAGCCGAAGGTTAGCAGGACTCGTAGCGGTACGTGGATCGGTCTGACAAGAAAAAGAATCTCCCACCACTGTTGGCTCGGTTTACAACAAAAAAAGGAAAGGCATACAAAAAACGCAAATATAATTAGAGAAAGCATTTTCAAATATGGTTACAGACAGTGCACTATGGGTCTTGTCAACTATATGTTATTATCCCCAATAATACAGGGACTGTTTCCATACCTGCTCACGCTAGTTGAGTAGCCCAACCATTTGTACTGACCTGTAATCAATAGCTCCACTCCAGACATGCGTGTGTAGTACCGTGAGTACAGCAGGTGGCACGAAACCAAGAACGGGTTCATCCACCACATCCATGTAATCAGACACCTGCATTACATTACAGAATGAGGAGAATTGATGCTCAGTACAAGTGAAGAATCGTTGCATGATAAAGCCTCGTTACCTGTGATAGCCAGAGCCGATTGGACGGGAAAATCCGATGACGTATCGTCGCGTCCCGAAGCCCAAGGGTAAATAAGATCTCCTGCGGTAATAAAGGATAACAGCTCGTTCAAACGATGCGCTGTTAATATCTGTCTTCTTCCCAACGTGTCCCTATACATGTCATAACAATCATACAGCTGTTCAACTTCACTGTGGCAGCAGAACTCGAGTTGTGAATTACAAATAGACTCATAACATTTAGGCTAATTCAGGTTATAGTTTAGCTATTAATGTGCGACTGGGTTCAAGAGGCTCATCTCACGCAGAGCTGCGTGGTCGAGTGACGAGTAAAGCTCTGAGTCTCTATACTTTGTGACGTAAATTACTCAGATATGACTGATACTTGCCTTCACATTTTTAGAAGGATCAAGTAAGGACTTGACTGCCAGTGACAACATGGGCTCGACCGAGTCTCCATTCGCAGGCCTCTCGCAGTGCTCGGACAGGTACATTGTAGACTGGAGCTCCGCCCCTGAGAAGGCCGTTTCCATGGCTACGTGTGCGTTGCTAGGGACAATTGGGGCGTGGTAAAGCGTGCCTTTCTTGGCCTGGAGACAGATGTAGCTGAGATCCACGTTGCCCTTGTAACAGGCGGCGGCGAAGAAGGACAAGTCATCCAGCTCCACCATGATCTCGCCAAGACACGGTTCCTGCTTGGTTGACGGGGCATCGTGCTTTGAATCTTTGCAAGATGGGTTCTAGAGAAGAATAGGGGAATTTATTATAGTGTGTATTATGGTGATGGTGGAAGACAAATTATGGGTAATCTTCTGTGGAGGGCATCAAAACGTTACTGGGGTTTTTAATATTCTGCGAACTCTCACAACGGATTTTCAACTCTTCGACAGCCTACTGTTTTCCGCCAATCAAAAACACAAAAGCTATTTTTAAATCAAAATTGGACACACATTTGAGGAAATATAGCTTGAGCTTTTGAGGAAATATAGACCTAGCGATGTAAAAAAAATCGAGCGAATATGGCCGCGCGAAGAATGGGGAATGCGACCCTTATTCCTCTCATTGTGTTTTACCGCGGCAAAATTCTCGGTCTCCATTTCCGCTGAAACTCCAAAGAAGCGCTTTCTATGCAGGCTAACCTTTATATAGCTCCTGAACACGCTATTTCACAACAGCAATTAGCAATTATATAACACAAAATGTTATTTTTTTTATAAGAATATAAAACGAAACAAACCCAAAACTCACAGGATTCCAAGAGACCCATAATCATGTTACGTAGATGGGAAATCAAGGTACCTACCTCACTGTTCGGGAAGAGCGCTAGCCTTCCCCTGGACACGTTGAGGGTGATGGATAGCAATGTTTGGCCGTTATGGTCCGAGTTGGTTCGACGATATCTGTGCTCAGGGGAGGTAAGGCTACTGCTATCTTCGTCGTCTGACGAGGAGTCTATTAAACAAAATTAAGGTAATAGGCGCGATGAATAAACAATAGCAACCGACTCAGGAGCACGCAAATAAAACGATGTATTTTCGGATGTAAACAATAACTAAGGAGTTGATTGACATTTTTTTAGCTAAACAAGCGACAGTGGCATGCACTGTATCACAGGCTCAACATTTCCCAGTGGAGAACTGAAAGCGTACAGAAGAAGAGGTATCGATGCGATGTGCGGAACTCGCGATTGAAATGTTATTGGTGTGCTTCGTACGGCATGAAACCCTAGCATGGGGGAGGTACATCCAATAGAGCCACGAATGACCTACCATCAACCAGGCGATGTTATCGGGTGATATATGGATCCAATTACACCTGACCTACTATCATAGCTACGCAGCACTGTGGGACACGACGAATTTGTCGCCCTCTTGGACGGACGTGATGTAGGTGACCGGCTTAGTCCGGTCTGTTGGTGGTTATATTAATAGTAGAGTAAATCAGACCTACCATCATAGCTACGCAGCCCTGAGCGACACATGACGAACTTGTCGCCGTCTTGGATGGACATGAGGTAGTAGGTGACTGGCTTAGTCCGGTCTGTTGGTGGTTATATTAATAGTAGAGTAAATCAGACCTACCATCATAGCTACGCAGCCCTGAGCGACACATGACGAACTTGTCACCACCCTGTGCATGGATAAGCTGACTGGCTAGGTCCAGTCCGGCGGTGGTTATGTTTGTCCCATATGTGTCGGGCCTGTCTACAGGGCAGGGTGCCGCGGGTTCCCATAGTAACAGGTCACTGGCGATCCTGAAAAAGTCGGGAGAAGATCACGGAGTTAACACTGTTGCTTTAGATGGTATGGAGGATCGTGTAAGGCTATAACTAAGTTATGATAATAGAGTTAGCATAGTTGTGTTAGATGGTACGAGAGATCATAAGGCTATAACTAAGTGATGATCATAGAGTTAGCTACTAACTACGACTATCGACTATCAACAAGGATGTTAAGACGATAGTTTCAAAATAGTGACGTTAAATAGTAAGGAGGCTATGAACAAGAATGCTAAAATAATATGGTCAGTATAGTAGCGTTGGATGGTAGTCAATAAAGAGCTCTGTCCGTACAACTGGGCTATCTTGCAGCTCTCGATGGTACTATACCATGATTACACTAATACCTGTTTTTCATCTTCCCGAAACAAGACCTTACTGCACAGGTTGATGTTTTTTTATGTGAAACACTACCTATTATAAATCTTCTCAAAGAGGTCTTTGGTGTGCAGGTTAATGTCCAGTCGAGGCAGGGTGAACTCAATCCGGCACTGTGAGGTGGCGATGGTGTCTTGCTGGAAATTATGCATGTCTTCCTGGTTTCCAGGAAGCACCAGCTATGACAAAAATACGATTTTAGGGGATGTTTTGTACTACAAATTGTCTGACATAATATTTTGTAGAAAAAGCCAAGTTGTAGACACAAGAAGACACAAAAGATATAAAATACAGAAAATTCAAATAACGAAAAATATTTATATGAACATGTGTGGAAACGCCTCGCCTTACGCTTGATAAGCATCGTTGTATTTTTATGAAAAAATACTGTAAATAGTGCACCTACCTCCTCTGCTTCAAACATGACCGGCTTCGAGGAGAAAGGAGACGGTTTGTTTTTTATAACGGGGTATGCTTCTAGTGAGCTGAGAGGTGAGTTCTCCCCCGAGTGGACCTCCTCTAGGACGGATAGGGGCACTAACGGCTGCGTGGTGATGACAACCCTGGCGATTATACAAACCAAACAAAAGGGTTTAAAAGGTATGCTTTTAGTGAGATGAGAGGTGAGTTCTCCTCCGAGTGGACCTCCTCTAGGACGGATAGGGTTACTACGGGGTGCGTGGTGATGGAAACTCTGGCGGTAACACAAGACAAATACAAGGGTTAAAGGTGGTATGCTTCTAGTAAGCTGAGAGGAAGGAATTCCCCTAATAGAACCTCCTTAATTGATACTACTGGGTTTGAGGTGACGACAAAGCTACAAAACAAGACAGATACGACCCTGGTTGGTAAAACAAGACGAAAACAAGGCTTAAAATCAATAAGGTAGTATGCTTCTAGTGAGCCGAGAGGAAGGATTGCTCCTGAATGATAGATCTTCTTAGGGGGTACTACTGGGTCTGAGGTGATGACAAAGCTAGAAAACAAGACAGATTCATAAAGGATAAAAGTAATATGGGGATTAGCCCCTAGCCAGCTTAGAGGAGAGTTTTCCCGAGTGAATCTCTCCTAGACTGTGAAGAATATACAGACATATATAGTGAATAACATAGAGATGATATTCGTTCTAGGGGATACGACATGGCATCTGGAGATGATTACCTAATATAATATAGATATCAACAAAAAATATAAAGCTATATGAATCCCTGGGTTTACATGTACTGATGGTATCCATATCCAGAGCCGTAGCAGGGGGTGGGGCACTGGGGGCACGTGTCCTTCCATTATTATTTTTATAAGATAATGGCCATTAGGGGCATGGCTGTGCCCCCCAATATTTTCTAAATGTTTCTGTATTGAGCCTGAGATCGAGCTCTGAGACCTCTCTAAAGATCTCCTACTGTGGGAGTAAGCTCAGGCTTGCGCTTCTAGGGTATCTAGCAGATGGAATAGCGAAAACCACTGAGCTCCTTTTCCTTGTTGTTATCTTCGGTCGCTCGCATAATATACCTCGGCCAATCGAAACCGCCGTTGCTGTTTTCGTTGTCGGTAGCTAGGGGACTGGAGTGCATGACGGGTATTGGGGTCGCACCTGCGCTCTCCTTGTAGTAGCCTATGAGACAAACGATAGAGCAAAGCCACCAATCAGACCGAGCACATTCAAATACGTTGTATTGCGAAAAAGCTAAGCTGTTTTGCTTGACAAAAAGGAAAATTTAAATACTGTGATTTTTTCATATGATACCTGTGACGGCGCACCCCCCACCCTCAGCCAATCCTGGGTGCGCGCCTGGCTTAAATGTTGGTTTGAGTAACAAAACGCCATACAGAAAACAAAGCTTTAATTTCGAACCTCACCATCTACAAGACACATTTTCAAAAAATGAAAAAGCAGTCAACAGCAGTTTTGGATGGAAAATCATGAGTTCAGTAACATCTTAGAACTATAAACAGTTAGCCTCTATTTCCAGTCGAGCTAGGGCGTTGCAGATCTTAAAAGATCCTCCGCCCCACTAATGTACATGGTTTGGTCACATACTGCATGCCCCTAGAAACGGCTGGTAATCGAGCCTTAAAAGCAGTACACACCGTCCATTTGTTGGAATCGTAGTTCATAGCTGGCTGCTGGGTCCGCCGAACACACCACAGTGTTAAACTTGAACGCCGAGAACACCAGCAAGAGGGACTCGTCCCGGACAGCCTGCTTCCACCAGGGTCGACGCTCCACCACCGGACGCAGATCAGGGATGGGGAACCTGAGGGAATTGTCCGATTTTATAGGAGTTGTTTTTTTTTCTGAAAGCTTTGATCCTTCAGCTGAAAAGATCTTATTCGAGCCACAATTATTCACAATTGGTGACTTCCTTATGGATTGTGAGCTATAACAGGTCCCCATATCTAGCCGTGCTTTACCAGTTTTGTGACATAGAGTTATCTTCCAAAGTTAATTTTTCATTTTTTTACTTTTTATTTTGGGAATATAACATTTGTCCGAAGAGAATGACAATTCTCCGAATAACGCTCAAGTGCAATTTTCCGCCATTTTTTCAACACAGGTGGTCTGTACCAGCAAAATGAAGTCAATTGACAAGGGATTTTAGAAATGCTGATAATTTGTTACAGTTTATGTTCTATCTATATTTATTTGTCCAGTGTGCTGTTTAACTGTCAATCTACCAGAGTCTTGTCCACTGTTATTGTTGTTTTGCAACTATGTGTATCGCGTACCTGAGCATGACACTGAGCTCCGGGCATGACAATGACACGTTTAACCGCTGGTCATTGACAGGTCCTTCATCGAGGGCTTGCGTGAATACTACTTGCTGATTCTGTACACATAATAAAAACAAGACGACATTTAATGACAGCCCCAAAACACATGACTTTACCGACATGCTTCAACCCACAGTCTTATAACAAATGACGAGTTTTACCGACAAGCTCAAAACTAATGACGACTTTACCGACATGCTCAAATAATATGACGACTCTCACCCACAGTCTTAAAACAAATCACGAGTTTTACCGACAAGCTCAAAACTAATGACGACTTTACCGATAGGCTCAAAAAGATGAAAACTTAAAGCGACAGGTTCAAAACACATGTAGACTTTTGCCGACATGCTCAAATAATATGACGACTTTAACCCACAGTCTTATAACAAATGACGAGTTTTACCGACAAGCTCAAAACTAATGACGACTTTACCGACATGCTCAAATAATATGACGACTTTAACCCACAGTCTTATAACAAATGACGAGTTTCACCGACAAGCTCAAAACTAATGACGACTTTACCGACATGCTCAAATAATATGACGACTTTAACCCACAGTCTTAAAACAAATGACGAGTTTTACCGACAAGCTCAAAACTAATGACGACTTTACCGACATGCTCAAATAATATGACGACTTTAACCCACAGTCTTAAAACAAATCACGAGTTTTACCGACAAGCTCAAAACTAATGACGACTTTACCGATAGGCTCAAAAAGATGAAAACTTTAAGCGACAGGTTCAAAACACATGTAGACTTTTGCCGACGGCCCAATACATATGACGACTTTTACAGACAGGCTAAAAACACATGACGACTTAACCGACAGGCACAAAACACATGACGACTATTTTTACATCTTTAACTTTTGCTGTATTTTTTTTTCTAATGAATCAGATAAGATTGACTTGTTTCGCTATACTATCTGTATTTCCCCTCATATCCCCAAAAAACAACTGTGTAATTTCTTCTAATCACTTTTGCCTCTTAGCGCCCCGAATGTACCATCCAGTCCACCCAGAAAAACTCTCTGCGTCTAAGGAAAGGGAAGAGGTAAGTTATACCGATGACCGCATACTCACGTAAGAAGTCGGGTTTAGGGACTTGAACATGCGCGAGTGCTGGGTCGGGGACTGGGTCGAGTAGAGTGATTCCGGGTAGATAATTGCTGCGAGCCGGTCAATAATCGTGATATCCACCTCGGAGCACAGCTTGCCCAGCTCCAGGCTCAGCTCCGTCTTCGGCAGGATGGGGTTACGCGTTTGAATCACCCCCTGTAGCGGCACGAATAAATTCGTTATCAAGCTGACCTAATAATCAGCGACCTAATAAAACTTTTTTATAGGCATGAACTAGGAGCGCGACATGTTTCCTAAATGATTCCTAGTTTAGCCACCACCAAAAACATGTAGCGCGCGACATGTCTCCTAAATGATTCTTAGTTTAGCCACCGCCAAAAACATGAAGCGCGCGACATGTCTCCTTAATTATTCCAAGTTTAGCCACCACCAAAAACATGTAGCGTGCGACATGTCTCCTAAATGATTCCTATTTTAGCCACCACCAAAAACATGTAGCGAGCGACATGTCTCCTAAATGATTCCTAGTTTAGCCACCACCAAAAACATGTAGCGCGCGGCACGAAAATGTTTCTCAACTATCCAAGAAACATATCTTTGCTGCTACATGCAAGATTTGACGCGCGCGCGCGCTACAATGATTTTGGAGGTGGCTAAACTAGGAAATATCTTTCACGTTGCATGCTACATCAAGCCTTTATAAGACGTTGAGACGCGATACAACGCCTTGCTGTTAGTGTGTGTACGTCCAAACCATGCGATTAGGAGAACTATACGAGAACGTTTTGTTTTGATCTTGCGTACGCGTGAAGTACACCAAGCCAGGAAGGCATGTCTTACCGGTGAGGCCGTTCTCTGCGTGTTTTTATACTTTGCGCGCAGACATGGCTTGGGTGCGGCCATGCTGAAGAATGCATTCCTTGAATCCTCCTGTGCCGTGAAGTGCAACAACTGGAAACAGAGCCATTCAAGTCAAATAACGCAGTTCATTTGGTTAGAAACGCCATAATTTTTCACGTACAAACAGCGCTATCATGGGGACGGCAACACGCAACACGATTAACGTAAAAAGTCACTGAGATTTAAGTATTCAATTAAGACCTGAGGGGATGGTTATAGTGCGACGCGTGATACAGTTGCCACGAGGCAAAGTTTTAAAGAAAGTTAGCCATTCAGCACGCGATAACTACAGTTTTGAGTGACGCAAACTTCATAGCTGAGGATCCCGTCGTGTTCTGATGCGCACTAAAAATGTACTTTTTGCCACGCGCGTTGGCTAGCGGTGGCTAGCGGCCAGTTGGCTAGTTAATACTAATCAGATAGTACGTTTCTTGCATACTTTTGGGGTTAGTTTGTTTCTCAAAAAATTGTAAAGATGGCCAGATGGCCACGGCGCGCGTCGCAATGTAACTCCACCAAAATTTTGGTTTATAGACCGTTTCCACGATGTTGCGCGCGCATCAAAAATTACACAGACTGACGGGCCACAGCTGATCTTAAATGTCGTACGAAGTGGACTTTACAGACAAAGCTATAGAAAATACTACCAGAGTGCTACTTTCGCGAAGTTTAGGAGTTACATTCCCTTCTGTCCGCATGTTGGATCAGCTGTGGCCCGCCAATCTCTGGCATTTTGAACGCGCGCGCAACGGTCTATTGTGTTCGCGTTGAGTTTGTTTAAGGTCGCTATAGTTTACACATCTCCCTGCGGATCAAATCAAGGCGCGCACGTAGCTCCTTACCTGAGTCGTGGCGTATGGCGATGACGGCGTGCTATTGGTCGATGACCGGTCAAACAGGTATTCCAGTAGTTCCAACCTTCCCACGGTCACCTCGCTAGTGAAGGTCTGGTGCATGCTGGTCGCGCTCCGCTCCAACTCCAAACTGAACGGCGCCACGATGCACCTGTCAGCCGAAATAACCATGAGAGCATGTGCGGTAATATTAAACTTTATCAACCACATCAATCGTCATCAAATGGTAGAACCTCGGCCACTCAAACACTGTAATTGTTACCTCTTTTGAGTGGACACCGTTAAGAGACGGTGGCAATTAACTCTAAGGTTATCTAAATACCTCCACATTTTAAAGGGGTTTAATTGAAGCGTTGCCATCAGATAGATGTTATCTTATAAAAAAAAGTCATAGCACAATTTTGCTGTTATGGATAGGACATGTGAACAAATTTAAAGCCTTTCAAAATTTAGACCATACGTTTAGACATCGCACATCTGCTCTTACCAAATGAGCATGAAATGGAAGACAAAATTATCTCATCGCCAGACAGACAAGCCCAAATACGCTCCACCACATGGCATACTTAACGGGCTTCTGAGCTCGTAAATAAGTAGTAAGAAAGCGTGAGGTCTGCGACGACCTTTTCCTGTGACGTCAAATATCTTACCACAGGAAACCTGGTCAGAGAGCCAGGGACCAGGCTTAGGGTTAGTAGCCTGTTTTCTTGTCCTTACCTGAGGTGGTCATTTGGGCAAGCGTCCACAAGCCGATCCTTCATCCCCTCAAAATCCTTCCCTCCGAACACATACGTGCCCAGGGCATGAAAATAACCCTCGGCCATCTGAAGCAAAGGGTGACTGGACGACATGTTATCGACGTCATCGGGAGCCCTGTGGTCAGTGACAGGTGAGAGTACTGGGTCGACATGGAGGACGGTGATAGCTGCGCTGCTTAGCTTGAGTTTGAGACGCATGGCTTCGGGGTAGGGGTCATCCAGAGCGGCGATACCTGCGAGGCCAGGGTTAACAGGCGACAAAGGGGAAATGCTGGCTGGCTTACCTGTAAATTACACAATAAAAAAAAACACAATTCAAATCACGTTAGAATCGGAATTCGGAAACCAGTAGTGAAAGGCACATGTACTAGAGAGCAAACAACTGCAACCAAAAAAAAAAGAGCTTACTAGGTACAGAGCCTTGACTTGTTGCTTGACTGCTTAGAAAGACGCTACTGGCTGCTTGAGTAAGACTCTGCCCTATAATAAAAAAACGATAACAATTACTGATGATGGACCAAGCTTGGGGATGACATTGGGTACATTGGAAGGTACCACTTTAGGCTATACCACCGAACACTGAGCAGTGGCAGGTCCCCAGGTACAGAGACCAACGCCCCTACACACTAGAGTACCCTAGGATTACAAATGAGATGTCGCAGTTTCTCAGGTACAGGAACCAACACCACTAAATACTACCCTACCCTACCCTACCCTACCCTACCCTACCCTACCCTACCCCACCTGAGGGACCAAGCTTGGGGAGGGTTCCTAGCCCCTGGCTGATGTAGGATCCTGATGGTTTCTTGAAGCCAAGCATATCCTCTGGGAGTTGAGGCTCTTCCAAAGGCGGCAAGATGTCTTGAGCCCATTGGCAGCCAGCAGAGGGCATGGAGTAGAACTTCTCCTCTTCATCATCCAGGACACTTAAAAAAGCCCATATATTAGTGAAGGTGACATGATGTCGTCCCATAATGTTACATTGGAGTAACAATAGCCCCTCATAAAAAATAGTTACTAAGTCCATATTTTCTTCATCATTAAGTACACTAAACAGAGAGCCCATTAAGGCAACAGACAGGGTGTCACCCAACCCTGTCACTCTAGGGAGCAATGAACAATCTAAGAATTTCGGTCTATAAAAAGAAGAATTTTCAGTTTATAGTGGAAATCCACATGGCGGATCTTGTACTCCCCAAATGCCCCGCTATCAGAAAGGCCTTGCTTTGGGCTGTGATTGGTCAAGAGCATATTGAGTGACAGCGCACTACAGCAAAAGTCAAATAGTGACGTAGATTTTTTTGACAGGGAAGGCGGCGTGAGATCTAAAGCTGCTTTCCTAGTGCTTTTGACTAGGTTCAATTGACACAATTCACTGCTACTCTTTGAGCATCTAGTTTTATCATTTGTGATAAACCACGCCTAGCAGTATTTCTACCTGCCTAGTTTTCATTTCATTTCTTTCCATTCAAAACCATCAAATTCTGTTCAAGGCAAGAGATTCAGTATACTAATAACATGAGCATAGCCTCTTTATTCATTCTATTTATTTGGTGGCATGCGTTCCGTACAATCCATCCCCAATCCACCACCCTTGTTTCGTTGTGCAATAAATACCTGTCATAGTCTGCCCCAGATGAGAGATTGGTAGAGTTCTCCACAGTGCTTGATGATTCAAAGCTAAAGTTCCATGAGTCTACCCTGTTCTGACCCTCATTCTGTCTACTTGTGTGTCTCTTGGAGGTCAGCTGGTTCTGCAAGTCCTCCTCTATCCGCTTGAAGTCATCAGGCCCCATTGGTTTATTCACAGTCTTTTTCTTCTCTTCTGGTGTTGAGGTGGAATCTATGGAAATATCATTTGAGACAATTTATTATTGGCAAGGTTATTCTAAGCAAAGAAGATCTTATAAGAAGTTGAACAAGTTAGAAAGGATGATTGTGATCAAAGATGGTGCAGTGTGTTACCGCATTGCATGTGCCTCTCACAGGGTCAATTCGTGACAGGGAGTGTCTTTCTTATTCTCAACCATGAACTTGACTGATCACACAGTATGTTGGCTTACAAGTTTCTGTTCCTCAGTCCCATTCATTCTATGCGTATTTAGATTTATGAATTATGTATTTGGATCGGAAAGTGGTTAGCACACGACTGATAAGTGTATCTTTGTTAAAATATATCATAAGATTTTTAACTTACCTGCTACAGAGAGGCCACTGGCTAATTCCAGCAGTAAATGAACTTGTCTGGGTGCCAGGAAAAGATTTAATGTGCCCAGGAAGCACTCTACATCAATCTGGGACATAAATAAAAAACTACAATAAAATAGATAAATCAATGATTTGTACAGGGAAAAGCGCATGTTTCCTTTGGTTCTCATACAAATATATGATTAAACTGAATAAGGTGGGAGGTAGAAGAGAGTCATGTTTTTAGGTTATAGCAAGGAACAGCTCAACTTTGCCACAATCTTAGAGTTGATACATTCTTAATATTCTAAACTAGACCAATTAAAACTTCCAACATAAATTTTGTCATAATTTAAAAAAAACGTGTCTACCGTCCACATTTTATATTCAAAATTGATAGTCATGTTTTGTCACATAAAATATATGAATCATATCTTGTTTTTAGCGTCATATCTTTTATATTATGTATAGTGCTTTGTTCATGGTTGTCTATAAAGTCGCCAAGCACTTTGTCGAGCATACACTATTTTTTTCAAATGTTTGGAGTTCCTATGCTCGACTTTCTCTTTCAATTAAGATTGCACCTGAGAATCAATGTAACCTAACCCGTAGTGGTTCATGGTTGACATATGGATGAATCCAGGTCTCTGTCTGCCATTTGAACATTTAGAAGTACGTAAATAAAAATGTTTAAAACTTTCTTATCCTGGTTTTTACTTATTTTCTGATTTATTTGATACCCATGAAGCACTGCTGGTTACAATACATGGATTCCGCGAGATTAAGTACGCAGCTGCTTTGTCTCCAATTATCTTTGTCCTACAAAGGAGTTCTTTTGTCTCTATTCTTGTCGTTCTTTGTGTTGAGGTGCGGATATTGTTCATTTGCCCAATCAAATTGCAGCTTGTAAGAGCTGCGTACTGACCCTTCCCCGAGTGCAACCTTATTTGAAATAAGTGTACTATGTGCTTGACTCTACAGTGTACAGTACCTTAGTCCCTGGTATTGCTGAGTTCTGCTTAACTCTTAGCTTCACTTCCTGGTTACCGGCAAAGTTTGCAATCTGTATTGCAGGCAGAAGGCTGGTCTGTGAGAGCTTTGACTTGTCATACAGTTCGTTAGCGAGGTTACCCATAGAACCAAGGCTGATGGGGGGTGAGCTAGCCCCACTGTTAGGAGAGGGGGGAGGAGAGTCAGGGGACCTGTGGCCAATAGTTGAGGGGACTGTTCTAGCAGTTTCATGGAATTCATCGAGGTAGGCCGAGATGCCATAGATCTTGAGGTTTTTATAAGCAAATGCAGCAGGCTCATAGACACTTTTTGGTTTGTACTGGTTGTCTCCTTCAGCAAGCTCAGTAGAGAGATCAGAGTAATCAATCCTGAAATAAGAATAGAACAGTATTATCAACAAATACTGTCATTATTACCATGACAATCATTAGCCTAAACAGCCCCCAAATGTAGAGAACTGAGGTATTTCTTCTCTAAAAATCATCACTGCTGAGTATACTTTTCTCCATCCCAAATAATATCATCATCATCACCACCACCATACTTTATAAGCATCACTCATTTTATTGTTCAGCTTTATTTCTCATTTAAGTAAAAACTAGGAGGCTTTTGGGAGATTTACCCTCCAAACCAAAAAAGTCTCCTTGTTGCGGTTTGCTTTCAGATAATATTAATTTTTTTGGTGAAAAAAAGGTCAGCTAACATCAACTTCATCATAATCCCAATATGACATTCTAAAACCCACTTATCATCATAGTTATCATGCTCTATCCATCATCGCTAACTAAAAAACTGCCCTAGTCACCTTTTAATGTGTAGCTCTAGGCCAATTCCACTTTTAGTGTCTTTGGGTAAGTGTTCTATCCTGATGACCGTGTCAGCAAAGGCCAGCTTGATCCTTGCAAGCACTGAGGAAGCAAATAGAAACACCTTACTTGAGGATATACACATTATATTTATCCTTCAAGGCATGGGTAGTATCAAGATCCCCAGGGGTGGAGCTTAAAGGCATGAAGTATCAAGATCCCCAGTGGTGGAGGTTGGGGGAGGGGTTTTTCCTTGAGCAACCAAGTGAAAAAAGACTAGAAGTTTGTAGCTAAATCCCATGAGAGTACAAGGGAATGAATTCTTCGCAGGGGCGGATCTAGGGGTGGGCCGAGTCCCCCCTTATTTTCAGACTTTTTGCCCCTCCCCCCCCATCCTTTTGGAACTCCAGGATCCGCCCCTTGCTTTCGGAGAACAAAATGCATGATGACCCTACTGAATCTGCGATCATGAGAATGATGCACCATCTTCTTGAGGTTGCCTTCCCCATCTTTCCCCTCAACATGCTTCCCCTCCCCCTAATAAATAGTCAGACTCCGGAATCAGGCCAACTTAGAGGAGCTAGGCGAAGAACTGGCACTCTAACCTGACTCTATGGTTTGTGCAAAAGACTCCAGGCCCTCAAACTGTTGTGTGGCTTCAGCTTGCTCTTCACCAGGGGAGGGAGCTTGGCGCAGACACTCCTGAGCTAGCTCCATGCTGGTCGTCATGTTGTTAAAGATCATGGACTCAGTCATGCTACCTGGAATATTCCACATGCACAGATTATAAAAACAGAAAGATGAACAGAAAAGGGCAGTACGTTAGAGGGTTGTGGTAGATGGAAGTAGAAAATGGCTAATGCTGAAAACATCAGTGAGTGCAGTTACTCTGTTTTCACAGAGCATACAACATACAATTTCAAACATGTTGAGATATATATCCTTGTAAGGCCTGATTCATACATCACACTTCTGCAGTGCCAAATGTTTAGCAACAGCACTAAGTGTGGCTGCACCAATTCATAGCAAAAGTACGACACCAATTAAAACTTCAAGCTTTTCATGTGCCAAATCCAATTCCATATTTTTTATGTATTTCGTGTAACAGAAAATGTGCATCATGTAGGCCAGTAGCCAGGATTTTGAGCGGGAGTTTCGTTTAGGAGACCTTTTCTCAAGCTAGGGAGATAGCTCTCCCTAGCTTGCTGTGGTACTAAATTGTCCTTCATAAAGAGCGAACCTTCCAGTCTAGTGGGGTGGTTCTTCCAAATCTACCGAATACCCCTGGCTACAGGCCTGTCATGTCAACTTTTATTACATGCTAACTATTGGGCATGATTTATTTTGTCCAACATCTGAACAAACACTTACATAACATGTATTTGTGTTGATATAAATATTAGATTCGGCACAGCAGGAGAGCGATATATGAATCGGGCCTTATTTCCACCACGCCTACTATACTGAGTTATTCTAATCTTGTCTGTAGCATTTCTTATTAAACCGGTAAGATAAAAAGATGGCTATACACAAAAATTCATTAGCAGGGACAGACAGATGAAAAGACAAAAAACCGAATGGAAGGACAGACAGACAAGCCAAGTTTGAGCCTCATAGTGTCTCACCACCCAATGTACAGTACCTGTGGAATCTGCTCTCTGCCTCATTGCCAGAGTTAGCTCCAGTCCTTGTATGTCCATACAGCAGCTGTCACTCAAAAGTGCCGACCATGGCACAGAAACTGAGATCCTGTGAATGTAGCCATCTATAATCTCAAACGGCATGCCACTACTCTCAAGCATCTCATTGACAGACTGAAAAATCATCAATGCCAAATAATGGTTAATCAATACATTCCTTTTTTTAAGATCAAGTAATTTTCAGGGCCATTCTTATTTTTGGAGCATTTCAAGGCTGAAAATGTTTTTAAGTGTGTCCATAAAATTCAGAATATATATAAAAAAGAGGTTATCCAGACATAGCAATATTTTGCTGCTATCTAAATATCTATATAATTAAATTAAGTGAATGCTCCATTCACCATTTCCAGTAAAAAAATTTCTTGGAAAAACAAAAAGCAATAAATATACAGGTACAATGTTGTGGGTATCAAAGATGTATTTAGGAGATACTCTATAAAAAATAGACTGATAAAGGTATAAACGGACCCCACATTTATAATATGCTTATGACATGTATTTGTAAAAAGAAAACGTTTAAAGTACAAAGGTTGGTGGACAGATTGAATAATATGCTAATTCAGCAATTAAATGTATGGAAGAGACAGACTGAAATAAACATCAGTGTAGACACAGAAAAACAAATAAGACAATGTCAGTTCAGAGTAAACAATAGTTGGGACATTAACTGCCACCAAACCGAAAATGTTTTTGTTGAATCTGAAAGCGCATAGTAAAAGCTTTACTTTTTTGGGATAATATCATATCACCTATTGCGATTACAATACATGACCTCAAACTTCGGCTTCGTGAGGGGAATGCTTTCAATTAAAACCTTAGATGAGAAGGCCACATTCATCTGAATCGGTATCTTACCCAAACATCCAACGGAACGTTCTCAACTCGGCCGGTTCCATTGTACAAGTCTACAGTTAGCTGTTCGAGGGTCAGTTTCTCTTGCAGAAAATTGCCTAAATAGTGTTGTAAAAGGTACCTACAGGCCCTTTTCTTGATAAAATCGGACCAAGGAAAGTACCAAGGCATATTTGAGATTAAAACTACACTATCCTGGCGGCGACAGTACTAAAATCTAAATTAGAAAGCGGAAAAGTTCTGGCAGGGCTTTGGATTCCCCTGTCGGCCGCCATGTTTCCTATTTCGTCGTGTTTTTGTTTGGTAATGACGTCATGTCTACCACCGAGGTGGATCATGGGATACAAAGATTGCCTGTGGAAAACATTTTTTATGGTTTGTTTGAAGATTTGGCGTTTAGTATTTTGATGATATCTGAATTATGAGCTTAAATAAACAGCATTGTTTCTTTACCAAATTAGTCTGGAAGAATTTTGTTGCTTATGAATTTCGGAGAGTTTTCGGCTGTTTCCTCTCGAAAAGTTATTATTGCTGAGTGGAGGGTTTAATTTTTGGAAAGTGTGGAGAATTCGGTGATTCGAGTAGGGTAATACCCATTTCGGCGGACGGGGAAGACTCGCGCGCCCAGTGCGCAACGACTGAGTAAGAATTTAGAACGTTAGCTCCCTGAAACAGTACACGACAGGGGGTGCTTACAGGATTTATCAAAGCAGGGGGGGGGGGGCACCAATATATAAAACATGTGGATGGATGGAAAATTGTATTTATTTTTTAGCTCATAAATTTCTAAGGAACCCTGAATGCGTAAAATTGGTATTTTTCTCGTACTCACATAGCAAACTTTACGGTGCTTCAATACTCCAAACCAACAGCTGAAAACACATCCCTACTTTTTTGTGAGCATGTGTTCAAAAATCATCCCGATAGAGATACAACCATAGAAATCATTTCTCGTAATACAGGTAATACACTAGCAATAAAACTACACTAGCGATAAAAGCGTGTCGGCGAGACAACCACTGTTATCGGCGAAATGGTTTGTCGGCGAAACCACCTGATACCCACTAGCATCTCTAAGATGCAATCCGCACATCTTTGAGTAGGAAAACTTTGTATCACCCTCATTATTTAACCAGCATTGGTCTACAGTGTCCCGTGAAGCCCTAAGTATCAGAAAGATTTCTGCTTATTTGACTTCTTTTTGCACAATGCACAAATATCACAACAAGTGCCGCACGCAATGCTTGTCTCCTATTCAACCGCTGTGTATAACACAACACCAAGGCTCACAAACGCGTAGGGGGGGGGGGGGGGGGGGGGTGCGCAGGGTGGTAAAAAAGGGGGTATTTTTTTTATAAGGGTACGCGCCTGGCTCATTTCGTGAAAAGGTCACGTTTGTCTTTGAGGCGAAAGGCTTTAATAAGCTTAGCTTAGCTTGACAGCCTGGGGACACTGTATGTTTCTTTTTCATGTGGAACGACTAGGCTCTTTGTTGTTTACGTTCCGCACTGCTTTGCATTTAGAATTAACGGAATTGACTTCCACAGTTCATTCCCACAATTCCGTGGGTGTGAATAAAGCCCAACTAAAGACTCCCGGTTAATCATTGTATGCCAGATACACAGCGTACGAACAACTATTCAAAACAGATAGAAATTCGTTTTATCGGAACTGGTATGAAGATGGCTTCCCCCCGACAGCTACAGATTCTGGCAATCATTTCAGGTACGGATTGAAATTCATTTGGACTTGTTATGAACTTTTATGCTTTACTGGGCACTTGGTAGATGTATATGACGATCGATTCGGTGTGTATACCCTCAGTGACCTGACCCTATGCTAAAACTTAACAAGTGAAAACGATCGAATTGCCTCATCTCAAAAACTAAACAACCAAATAAGTAAAACCGATCAAATGTTGCATAATCAATCAGGCCATTACAAATTCGCTTAAACATAGCTGTAATTAATTCTTGTTTACAGTGGATCCGAGTCGCCTTTATAATTATGTGTAATGAACACCAGGCGCGTTCCCAGGATTTGCTCAGGCGGTTGCTCACTCACAGATATCTGATGGAAAGAGGATAGTATTTGACGATCCTTAATACGAAATGACTCGATTTTTAGCGGCCAAGGAGGGGGGGGGGGGGGGGGGGGGTTGCGCACCCCCTGTGTACCAAACTATAAACCTGACAGTTTTGTTCAAAAACTTTCAATTTATTTGACTTTGCTCGCGCCATGGAGAAGCCTCGATACGACAACAAGAGCGCCAAATATTGCTTTTTTATGTTTTCCATGTTTGCGAATGCATTAACAGTTGGCTGGTTTGAACCCTTTACTTTGTGGTCACAAAATAAAGGGCCTTTCAAATGCAGAAAAGAGTGCTATGAAAAATACTGGGTTAAATAGTTATCCTTGGTATTTTTTGAAGTTTGAAATTTAGTTATTATCTGTCGATAACCCTTCTCAGGGGCGTTGTTTCGGGGCACAAGTAAACGACTAAAATTCATACTTCTTTGTAATTTTAATTACTGTGACATGGAGCTGGCTGAACATGCTAAAACCCTCTGCTGTTTCATTGAGCTGTTCTTGTTGCATGGATTAGTAAAATAAAGCATTGTCTATGTCTTGTTTATTGTATAGATTTCGAAAACGATGTATATTTGCACTATAGTTTATCGCAGCGTGTGTGTATTTTTGTCTCTGTTGGATACGTTACCAGTGTTCGTATTCCCTATTGAGATCCATTCAACACAAAAGTGCTCGCGTGAGGGATGTAAGGGTTTGCGGTGATGCGGCTTTGCGGTTTTTCAGTTTTTTATTTATTTATTTATTTTTCGCACCCCCCTTACGCCCCCCTAAATAAAGGCTGACATACCAGTCAGGGGGATGTTCAAAAATATCAGTCCAGTTGAGCGGTCAAGTCGAGTTCAGTTGAGTCCAGTTATAAGTTTTTTTTATGAACACTTTTGTTTACGACGTGTCTTTTGAAAAGGAAAACGAAAATATATGGTTGATTTCACATTATTGAAAATACACTTACAAAAGCATCACGGGGTAACCTTAAATTCGCAAACGAAATTAACGATTTTGTACTCTGGTCACGACTGCGTAAGAATTTGGGACGTTAACTTGAAATCAGTGCACGACAGGGGCTGCTTTACCGGATTTACCAAAGGGTTCGGCCCTGGTATAGATAAAAGTGGAGCGATGGAAAAATTGTGGCTTTCAGCATGTCCCGGGATGCCCAAGTAAGAAAAAGAATTCATTTCTATCGGTTAATTTAGGGAAGCTTTTTTGATATTCTTTTATTAGATTATATAACAATGGAACATTATCAGCTTAGTTCTTTAACCCAGCGTGGTCTTTAGTGTCCCGGGAAGCCCAAAGTGTCAGAACAATTTCTCTCCTTTGCTCACAACACAAAAACATCACAAATAGTCCCGCACACGATGTTTTGACGCTTTCCCTTTGCACCTGTGTGTCCCTTCACGCAACACATAACGGGGCTCAATTGCATTTTGTGAGGGCATGACGACCGCACACTAGACTAATATTGGTCAAAGGCCGAAAGCTTTAGTTTAGATGAACTTGACAGTCTTATACACTGTCCGTTTTTTATGTTTGACGACTAGGCCCTAAAAAAGTGTTGTTTACGTTCCGCACTGCTTTGCATTTGGAATTAATGGAATGGACCCCTACTGATCGCTTCCACAATTCTCTGGGCGTTGAATAAAGCCCAACCGAAAGGCTCCCGGATAATCATTGTGGGCACGATACACAGCTCGGTGTACGAGCATTTATTCAGCAATGTTTGCAATTTGGTATTCATATCAAAATGGCCTTTCCACGACCGTTACAGATTCTGGCAATCATTTCAGGTATAGTTTGGAATTCATTTAGACGTCCCCGTTCTTGTTCTATGCTTCAATGCACCATCGATCTTAGTTTTGTTCGGAAACTTTCACTTTTTTCTTGGCTTGTGCCATAAAGCAGCCTCAATACGATAACTAGAGCACCATAAATTACTGCTATTTTTATATTTTCCATGTTAGAAATTGCATTTGAAGTTGGCTGGTTTGAGCAGTTCGAAATTTCTGCAACCATTTTAATGTAAACAGTAGACGCTAACTTAGAATATGATGCCGTTATCACAAAGTGAAGACGAGCGCCTTTCAAAGGCTGGGTTGTATATATTCTTTTGTTTTTTGAGTTCGAAATTTATGGCTCCTTTCGAACCTCTTCCCTCATTTGAGTACCCTATCAGGGGCGTTGTTTCGGGACGCCTGTAATCGACTAAAGACTATACTACTTTGTTTATGAGATTATTTTACTGTATCATGAAGTTGGCTGAACAGCGATCTGTTTCATTGAGTTGTGTTGAGTAAATATTAATGATTGAAAGCATCTTCGCTTTAATTATCACTGTCAATCATGTCTTGTTTCTTGTAAAGGCTCTGAAAACGATGTATTTGCATTATTATCACAGCGTGTGTTTTTTGTCTCTGGATGTTACCAGGGTGCCTTTTTCCTATTGAGATCTCCGGATCCTTTCAGCGCTACACAAAAGTGCTAAAATACTAGCTTGATAAGGGCTAAACTACCGAATACCCGTCCACTTATTTGCATTTTCCTTGTATTTACTGCCTCGTTCTATAGAAATCAAGGTGTGAAGTCTCATTGTTAACTCCATGTGGACAGGTATTCGAGTTAATTCAAGTCACTGCTGAAATTTGCCACAATTTTTTATCGTAGCAAAAATGGCGAGTGAAAATTTCTATCCGCTGATTTTGTGTAGCTATTGTTAGTATGTGATACATTTTTTTAGAATAAATTTGGCAAATGAATATGAATATTTTGTTTTCAGATAGTTCTTTTGATATTTTGAGATTTCTTCAAATGATTGATCTTGGAATGAAAACAGACCAAAGATCTTGCTGACCAGGGCCTTTTAAGTTTTTAGAAATAGAATAAACATTTGCTACCACACGTTTTTTTCGATTAGGTCAATTTTTTTCTACTGCGGCGGCGAATAGACCCTTTTTACGATGTTGCGCGCGCATCAAAAATGCCACAGACTGGCGGGCCCTAGCTGATCTAAGATGCCGTACGAAGTAACCCCCACAGATGAAGCTATAGAAAATTCTGTCATAGTGCTTCTTTCGAGGAATTTTGGAGGCCAATTCCCCTTCGTCTGCGTTTTGAATCAGCTATGTCCCGCCGATGTCTGTGGCATTTCGGTCATTCGCCGATACCTAGACGTCTGATTCGTCCGATACTGGCGATCAAATTCGTTTGCGATCGCCGGCGATTGAGTTCGCTCATAAGAACTCACAAAATCGCCCTGTGTGTCTAAGACTTAGGTTATTCCTGCTATGATTTGCGTACTGCAGCTACTGCATTTTCGTTATGATACCTTTTGTATTGTCTTTAATAATGATCTATAGCCAACTAGTCTAATTCAATTATGTCAATAGAAAATTACACAAATAGAATATAAACTGAATAAGTTAAGATCGCCAAAAAAAGTCGATAAGAGCATTGCTCAGTGAGATTCTTTAGGGAACCAGGCCCCTCCCCTCCCCTCCCTGGGGAAGTCTGTCCATTTAGTATTAAATACCTTAGTAGCTTAAAGAAAATCCACGATTTCCAATTGCCTTTCGTCGTCCAATAAACCACGCACGTTATGTGCTTCTGTAGAAAAAGTGCCCAACCACACCCTAAGGTCGGAATCACATCGAAATTTTTCTGTGTTTGTTTGTAGTTTTCTCCTTGTCTTGCGCACAAGTTGTTATGTTGGGAAACTGTAATAAGACGTTTTTCAACGAGGAGGCAGCGAAATGTCAGCGGATTGCCCTTGAAAAGATGGTCACGCTTAAACGAACATGCGCGTGAGTATGAAATCTTTAGTATTTATAGTATCGTCATCAGCGCTATCATCATAATTATTGTCTTTTATCATCATCATCATTATCATCATCATCATATCCGCTAATGCCATCTTTATCATAATCATCATCATAATTGCCACGATCTTTTATCATCATCATTTTTATCATCATCTTCGTTGCCAACATCTTTATCATCATCATCACAACGTCATCATTATGATCACCATTATCACTACCATCGTTCTTATCATAATCGTCGTCATCATCATCATCGTCTTCGTCGTTGTCGTCATTATCATTATCATCATTAACATGTCATCACGATCGCTACCTTCATCATTATCATCCATCACCACCATCGTTATCATCTTCGTCATCGCTTCCATCTTGATCATGATCTCACTAATTACACAGGACCGTAGGGAAACCACAAATTCAGGCAAGAACAGTAAGATATAAGAAAGCCTGTATAAAAGTTGAGAAATCTCTCCCAGATTTCTCCCCTTGTATAAGGTGCTCATGAACCTCAAATCCTTCATATACTCTAACTCTGCGTTTATTTGATTTTTTCAGAGATGTGGAAATGGCCATGAAAGAAAAGTGCGTTGAACCCCACGTTAGTCACTGTCTTAAGGGGACGCCTTACGCTGTTTTTATGAGCTCCGCTAGTCAATTTCTTGAAAAAGTCATGTTTACTTGCAATCCATCGGGTGAGTATCTCTTGTGAAGACAGAAGGAAGGTGGGTTTATGGGGTGGAGTGGTGCGCAGTCATTAAAATAAAGCAAGATGATCAATTAATATCAACAATATTACACAATAAGTACGACAATCTACCACCACAACTTACTTCGCTGCCTCGCTAGCTGGACAAAATGAGTTTGTTTTGGTTTGAGTTAGTTTTAGAATATATTGGTATGATGGTTTCGACTAAATTTGGTATATATATTTCAGACAGTTTCATTTCGAATGGAATGCTTATCCAAGCTCTTCAGTGTAACTCCTCTGTGATGGAAGTCGAAGATATGTTGAAGCGAAGAATTCCAGACTGCTGGAGACCCATGGCCCGCAAACTGTCCGGCCAAAACGGAAATCCACAGGACCCTGCACTCTGTCAGTAAGTAAAAACCACCATAACTACTCCCTTTCCCGCTATACCCCCCACCTCCCTTTTCCGCTAACACCTCATCACTCCCTCCCCGCTTAGCCTCTAAACCCCCGCCTCCTAACCACTCAATTCCGGGATTTTCAGTATGCTAAAATACTTTATGTTTCCAGGATGTACCAGGATGCAAAGCGGTGCGTGTCTAACGAGACCGCGCGCTATTGTCATAACATCAATGTTGAGAGTGACCCGTGTAACATCTTCTGTGCGAGTAAGGCTGACCATAGTAAAGTGTGTCAAGGTAAGGGAAGTGGCTTGTCAAGATATAGTTTGATCTCTGTTGAATTATTACGAATAAACTATGTTTGATGATGCAATCCGCTACTTCAAGCTTCAATGCTATCATTACTCTTTTGGTATGATAATGTGTATATGATGATGATAGTTGTGGTGGTTGTTGGTTGGCTCTTTTAGACTATTTAGAAAAACGACTGTCATTGGTTGATATGAAAAATATGTCTCTTTTGTTTTCTAGAGTTACCTAAGAGGATGCTGTGTAGTAACATCACCGAACTCTACAGCAAAGTAAAACAATGCCACACCACCTTCATCGATTTGGTCTCAGGGAACCTCAGTAACACCTGCAGGTACTCATCATGTCCACCGTTACCACGCGACGCGGGCTACCGGGGCCAGTTTGGCAGGCTTAAAAAAATAACCAATATGGATGTAAGAAACTTTCTGATTAACACAAACTTCACTATAGCCAACCAGTGTAAAGCCAACACAACGGAATTCTCCTAAGTTCATATAAAGTTTGTGAAGTTCGTGCTGACCATGGTAGCGCGTCGTACAATAAAGGTTTCAGAGGACAGAGATGAGCTTTTGTCAAAACAAATTAAATGCCCCCGTCTTTCTATACAGTATCGCACCTTACTAGGATAAGTAGTTGTTGTTTGTTGTTGTTGTTTAACACCCTCTGTTAGCGGCCATTACGCAAAGTCTAAAAAATATTTACTTTATATTAGCGGTCACTTGTATAACAGCCGAAGACTTGATTGAGGTTTGGCTGTGGTTGCCCGTACCCGACCCTAGCATGAATTTCTGCTTTTAGTCCGTTCCCCTCGCCTTCGTCCCAACAATGATGTTATACTTTCTCACACGTGTCTATGTTCCCATAGCAACACTCTCCCTAAGTACCACAACTGCATCGGCGGTCACATCATCGGCTGCTTTGACCCGTACCCAGACCCTTCCCAGTTCACCATGATTAGGGACCTGGTAACCAGTGCCACGTGGACCACGCGCCTGTTCTGCTCGGCCGCTCCGCTCAACCTGGCCACATTTCCAAACGACATGAAGCGCTTCGTCCCTGGATGTACTCAGAAGTTTTTCGTTGAGGCTGAAAAATGCGGTGCTGGCATGAGAGGAACCTTCAAGGAAAAGCGATCCGACAAGGAATTTATGTGCAGGTATGTACTCGTTGGCGCTAGATGTGTTATAATCGAGGGACGTGGCTCCTTCCTTGTGTGTTAATGCACTAGTTATTGTGTTATTGGAGTGCATTCTGGAGTACACTTGTGTGAACTTTTCAGGGCGTGGCAGGGGATAGGGCACCGAGGGCACGTGCCCCCTAAATTCTATAAATATATAAAAACTGACCATAATAGGGGTGTGTCTGGAGCCCTCAATATGTTTTTAATGTTTCTGTGTCGTGACCCCCCATATATATGTGTCGTGACCCCCCATATATATGTGTCGTGACCCCCCATATATATGTGTCGTGACCCCCCATATATATGGGTCGTGACCCCCCATATATATGGGTCGTGACCCCCCATATATATATCGAGGCCTGCTACACCTCTGTGAGGTTTTGACGTTTCATTCTCGTAGTTCTAGGCCGTAGTATCTTACGTGGTATGTTATCTGTCAGGCCCGTACCCAGGGGGGTGCAGGGGGTGCAAACGCATCCCCCCCCACAACAGCCGATGGTTTACTTTCGGTTCTCAATAGACGTGCTATTTGTAGACAAAACTATAAAGCATAAGCTAGATCACTCTCGTATGTAGCCAAATCCGACAATTAACTTCCCGTGGAGATACTGCAAAGGCCGTTTTTTTTCGGGGGTGGTCAGATATTTACCTGAGAACTCCCCCCCCCCCCCCCCCCCCCCGGAAAAATTAGGTCCACTTTTTCGGATTTCGCCCCCCAACCCCCGAAACAAAATCCTGGGTACGGGCCTGTCTGTAAAAATCCTCTTTCTATAGCTCATACGATTGCTAGCCCCATTGATGTGATAAAGCAGCCCACAACCAGCCCCCCCCCCACCCCACTCCCGCCCCTGCTTTCCTGCCCCCACCAAGAGTACCAGTGGTTGTCTTGGGCCGTGTTTTCGTGATATTTGTCAGATATTTTCCTAATGCCAGTATAATTCTTCCTCTAGGGAGTTCTCAGAGGCAAAAGAGTGTTTCCGCGGTGCCGCTCGTGATTACTGCGGATACAGCAAAGACGCACTTGACGCAATCACCGGCGACCATTTCAATCCGTACTGTAAGGATTTAAAAGATATCTCAGCTGCGCCAAAGTCGCAACTCGTGGCCTCCGCCATCTTGCTTTCAATCTGTCTGCAGATAGCAAGGCTCGTTGCCCTTTGAATACAGACTTTATACATTATGGCCTCAGCCATCTTTATTTCCTTCGACCCCGGGTTAGCAAGGCTCGTTGCCCTTTGAATACAGACTTTATACATTATGGCCTCAGCCATCTTTCTTTCAACCTACCAGCAGTAAGCTAGGATCGTTGTCTTCTTGATGTCCGGCTCAAGTTAAGCTAATGCAAACATTAACTGATTACAGTGCTAGACACATTGAGAATTACAATAGTATAATTTTACTAAGTAAAAATTAAATTCAGTGAAATTACATGACTTTGAGGACTTACCTTCGTTGTTGGTACCTTCGCTA
Organism: Nematostella vectensis; assembly: GCF_932526225.1. NCBI lineage: Eukaryota > Metazoa > Cnidaria > Anthozoa > Actiniaria > Edwardsiidae > Nematostella > Nematostella vectensis. Next base: position 11,352,095 of record NC_064040.1, on the reverse strand, counting down.
GTTAGTTGTATCACTGCTCATTTTATTTCAGTAACAAATAATAGTGTAAATGATAACCAAGTCATCGTGGAAAAACCTTTTATGATATTGTATGCACTATGCACTCCTCTGCCTCCTTTTGCACAGGAGGTGGCTTCGATGAGAGGTATTTGCCACAAATTAAAATGAAGAGGAGTTGTCACCAAGCGAAATATACTTCTTACAGACTAGTTATTTTTGCACATTGGTTATATTAACAAGAGCTGTTCCAAAAAGGAATTAAACATTTGTTTCACACGTTGTCTTTGGTTATGTCTTTGGATGATATTGTAACTTACGCTTCCTCGGGTACCCAGGGCGTCGAGGAGCGTAACGAAGGCGCCAGAAAGGACCCCTCCCTCCCCCCCCCCCCCCCTCCACAGGCCTTGTTCCGCCTCGTTCTCGCGACTGTGACCTGGGCACCATGGGTTCACGAGGATGCTTGCAGTAGAAAGGAAGTGAAAGCATTAGCCAATGTTGTGAGCCAGATTACAAACAATATCCCAAGTTTCTTTTGGCAAGCGCCGTTCAAAGGTAGCCCGTGCGAAGGCGAGCGCAACACCTAAATACTTGGCAACTTCTTTGGCAAGTATGAGTTTTGGTTTTAATCTGGTATTCGTACCGAGGCGTCTGGGCTTAACTGTGGCTTTGTGCGGTGATAAAATGTGTGGTAATGGGCGTTGGTGCGTGGGTTAAAGTGTGTACGTGTGGCTATTTTATATGGTGTATTGCATTGGGGGCTGTAAGGGTCGGAGTAGTGGCTATGTATGAGAGGTAGAAATAGGCTAGCAGTGAGATGTTAGGGGAGAACTGTGTGTTTGACCTTCGGAGGAAGGTGATAATTACATGTTGATAACTTCTTGTGATAACATATTGTTCAATCTTGTGGAGTGTAATGTGAGCTTGTAGACAATTGAATGGAATAACAAGGCCGGTGATAGGAATAAAATATGAAGGGGTGCAGATACGCTATAAAAGAAAGAAATGGATGGCAAATAGGAGATAGATAGTGGTTATATAAGTATAGGACAGTTGGCTCCTTGAGTACGGAGTGTAATATTGTGTCGTGTAAAGAGAGATTGTGTAACGATGCGTGCTCTAAGATAGTGGCTGATAAGCGATGAGCTTATGCGATGGCCTATATTGAGCGAAAATAATACGCGGAGGCACAGGCAGCAGAAACGGCAGGAATACAAAGAATCAAGAGAAGTGAATGGCGTGTACCTGGCGGGCTGATAAAAGGAGACACAAACACACAGAAATAAAACAATAATGTGAGAAATTTCATAAGAGCTCTTAGGAATAAATGTGCCACCACACTAATTCTAGCCACGATTTATCGTCAGGAAGCAAGATCGATGGCTAGTCAGACGCGGTTAGGGAGGTAAAAACTGATGGGTGCCGAGGGTAGGAGACACGAGGACTAAGGCGGAATAGGAAAAGGCTAAAGGGGAAACAGGAGATATTACCGCGTGTGAGGTGTATTTCAAACTGTTGTGATCGATCTAAACACCCCACCGGCCATACCTTTCAACACACTCCCCCCTGCTATCTTAGCCTCTATCCATTTTTTCTCTTTACCTCATTCCCCTGCGCGCTACTTTTCACTTTTCAGACCAAGCCATGTACTCAGCCGGAGCCATGCGCTACACAGGTTTGGCCATTGCATGCACCACGCTTCACTACAGGTATTACTAACAAACGTGTAGGGGCGGGTGATAAGGGCCTTATCATTCGAAACACGCTTCATATACGAATCGTCTCCCTAGTTTTCCCCCCTTTTTACTCCCGCCATTATCGCCGCTTTTCCCCTAGCTTTCCCCTAAGTCTCCCCGCTTCAGCTCTAGGTTCGTATATGACCAACCAATAGACCTCGCCCCCTGATGAGAAGTCTTGGTTGGCGTTATATGCCTTTAGTTCTACATTTCGCAGAGCTCTTTGAAATGACCTACACACTTTTGTCTTATTGGTTTTATTTTGTTATGTTTATTTTACATATACATGCCGGTTGTTTTCTTCATGCCTTTACCTTTTCCCCTTATCTCTTACCACCGATTATCGCTTCATCTAGGGTAAACTATCCTCCCTGTCTTGTTAACGTTTCAGTTTCATCTCCATTCTCGCCGCGCTCCCTTTGCCGCCTCCCGCGCCCTTACTTCAACTTCTTCTCGCCGTTTTACTAGCATCATTTTCCATTGTCCGCAATGCTTCCTTTCACCGTTACAGTATTTCATATTTTTTCTCGGCGTTTTCGCAACACTCATTCAATCTCTATTATTATTTAATTTCACCTGTCAATCATACCACTTACACACTTCATTAGATACATACCTCCATACATACTTCACCTTCTCCATTACCGCTCACTATTTCTTTTCTACAATCTTAACACCTTTCTTTCTCTTATCCTACATACTACTTTCCTACCCTACACACAACACACTTTCTCAAAAACACTACACAGTCTTGTCACAATATCCCTACTCATCATTTTGTTCACACTCGCATTATCTCCCTTCATCAGATTTCAGTTATGCCGCCATCACCTCTTCACATCCGATACACAACACTCGCCACAAGTTACCGATTAGAAGTGTTTCTCCACATAATACCATATTTACTAACTACCTTCTCCACTCAAAAAGAAAAAAAAAACATTTATTCATAACTCTCATGCCGTTTTATTATCAACCCCATCTCTTATAATAACTTTAGTAACTCGTCGCCTCATAATCCATAATCTTAACCACCCGAACATAACCTGATAACCCCATCACCCCTTTCTCTTCTTTCACACTGCAACTTCACAAACATAAATTAAGTTTCACCATTCCCTTACACAACCACCTCTCCACCTACTTATCTCAACATATCACCATCTTCATCTTCTATCACCGCCTTCCTATATACTACAATACCACACTCACTCTCTCATAACGATATATTATCACCCACTTTTACACCATAACCTCACAAATTTAAAATCGACCTCCGCACCACTACCATTGTAACACACACACACCCATCACGCTAAATTATAAGCCTCATCTACACCACATCTCCCTCACCACCACTCTTACCTATACACCATACCACTTTTTCCCCATCAACACAGCCATTAGCCATCTCCATACCACACCATATTATTATCATTTTTTTCTTTTTCACCTACCCACCACACACTACCACAACCTATTCTATAGTCCCACTTTATGTAATTACATTACTACCATCTCCACTCTACATTACCTCACTAGCCATCCTTCACCATCACCCTCCAACATCACCATACCATATAATCACACCCACCTCACTACCACACCACTTTAGGCCCCTACGTCTTGGTACGAATACCCGATCCAAATCAAAAAGGTGAATGATACATGTCACACGGCGAGTAACGCCGTGGAAAACTGGTTCTCAATCCACGAACAGCTTACTCTAAGTATCAACCGGAACGTTAGCGCGGTATATGTGAAACGCGGGGCCAGAACGAGTGAAATAAAAAGGCGAAACACAAGTGTGAACTGAGTGAACACAAGCGCAACACAAGTGTGAACTGGGTGAACACAAGTGTGAACAGGGTTAACACAAGTATGAACCCGGAGAACACAGGCGCAACACAAGTGTAAACTTGGTGAACACAAGCGCAACACATGTGTGAACCGGGTGAACACAAGCGCAACACAAGGGTTATGATTCCATGATTACCTTCACCAGCTTTACTTGCTCCACCAGCTTCACTAGCTTCACCAGCTTCACTAGCTTCACCAGCTTAATCAGCTTCACTAGCTTCACCAGCTTCGCTAGCTCCACCAGCTTCACTAGCTTCACCAGCTTCACTAGCTTCGCCAGCTTCATCAGCTTCACTAGCTTCGCCAGCTTCACTAGCTTCACCAGCTTCGCTAGCTCCACCAGCTTCACCAGCTTAATCAGCTTCACTAGCTTAATCAGCTTCACTAGCTTCACCAGCTTCGCTAGCTCCACCAGCTTCACTAGCTTCACCAGCTTCACTAGCTTCGCCAGCTTCATCAGCTTCACTAGCTTCGCCAGCTTCACTAGCTTCACCAGCTTCACTAGCTCCACCAGCTTCACCAGCTTAATCAGCTTCACTAGCTTCACCAGCTTCGCTAGCTCCACCAGCTTCACTAGCTTCGCCAGCTTCATCAGCTTCACTAGCTTCGCCAGCTTCACTAGCTTCACCAGCTTTGCTAGCTCCACCAGCTTCACTAGCTTCGCCAGCTCCACTAGCTTCGCCAGCTTCATCAGCTTCACTAGCTTCGCCAGCTTCACTAGCTTCACCAGCTTCACTAGCTTCGCCAGCTTCGTCAGCTTCACTAGCTTCACTAGCTTCACTAGCTTCACCAGCTTTGCTAGCTCCACCAGCTTCACTAGCTTCGCCAGCTCCACTAGCTTCGCCAGCTTCATCAGCTTCACTAGCTTCACCAGCTTCAATAGCTTCGCCAGCTTCATCAGCTTCAATAGCTTCGCCAGCTACACCAGCTACACTAGCTACACTAGCTTCACTATCTTCGCCAGCTTCACTAGCTTCACTAGCTTCACCAGCTTCACTAGCTTCACCAGCTTCACCAGCTTCACCAGCTTCACTAGCTTCACTAGCTTCACCAGCTTCACTAGCTTCACCAGCTTCACCAGCTTCACTAGCTTCATCAGCTTCACTAGCTTCGCCAGCTTCACTAGCTTCATCAGCTTCAATAGCTTCGCCAGCTTCACTAGCTTCACCAGCTTCACTAGCTTCACTAGCTTCACCAGCTTCACTAGCTTCACCAGCTTCACCAGCTTCACCAGCTTCACTAGCTTCATCAGCTTCACTAGCTTCACTAGCTTCACTAGCTTCACCAGCTTCACTAGCTTCACCAGCTTCACCAGCTTAATCAGCTTCACTAGCTTCACCAGCTTCACTAGCTTCACCAGCTTCACTAGCTTCATCAGCTTCTATAGCTTCGCCAGCTTCACTAGCTTCACCAGCTTCACTAGCTTCACTAGCTTCACCAGCTTCACTAGCTTCACCAGCTTCACCAGCTTCACTAGCTTCATCAGCTTCACTAGCTTCGCCAGCTTCACTAGCTTCACTAGCTTCACCAGCTTCACTAGCTTCGCCAGCTTTATCAGCTTCAATAGCTTCACCAGCTTCACTAGCTCCACCAGCTACACTAGCTTCACTAGCTTTACTAGCTTCACCAGCTTCACTAGCTTCACCAGCTTTACTAGCTTCACCAGCTACACTAGCTCCACCAGCTTCACTAGCTCCACCAGCTTCACTAGCTTCACCAGCTTCACTAGCTTCACCAGCTACACTAGCTTCACCAGCTTCACCAGCTTCAGCTTCACCAGCTTCAGCTTCACCTGCTTCGCTAGCTTCACTTGCTTCACCAGCAACACAAGTGTGAACCGGTTTAACACAAGCGCAACACATGTGTGAACCGGTTTAACACAAGCGCAACACAAGTGTGAACCGGTTTAACACAAGCCCAACACAAGTGTGAACCGGGTGAACACAAGCGCAACACATGTGTGAACCCGGAGAATACAGGCGCGACACAAGTGTGAACTTGGTGAACACAAGCGCAACACATGTGTGAACCGGGTGAACACAAGCGCAACACATGTGTGAACCGAGTAAACATAAGCGCAATACATGTGTTAACAGGGAGAACACAAGCGCAACACAAATGTGAACCGGGTGAATACAAACGCAACACGTGTGAACCGTGTGAACATTCAGCGCAATACAAGTTTGAATAAATATGAGACTGACACAAGTGTGAAGCCGGTCGTGAGTGGCCGTCTGCAAAGAGCCTGGAGGAAGCGACAGACTCAGCCGTCAACAGTGTGGAGCAGATTCAGAAATATGCGGCCCGTTTTGTTTTTAACGATTTCCATTCTCGGGCAAGCACCACATCCATGGTGTCAAACTTAAACTGGGCTTCCCTAGAGAATAGACGTCTTCTCGTTCAAGTGTCACTCTTCTATAATACCCTAAATGGCCTTGTAAATATAGACTTCCCTTCCTGCGTAAAATCCAACTCTCGTCCTACTAGAAAAAAAAAACAGCGCATGTTTGTTCAACCTTAAGCTTCTGTTTTGGCCTTTAACTACTCATTTTTCCCAAGAACTATCAGAAAATCTGAACCTACTACCATCTGAAGTTGATACGCAGCCAAGCTTGCAGTCCTTTGAAGACGCCGCCTTGCCCTCTATTACCAACTTGCGGGCCTCTGGCCATATACGCAGGTGATAGACCTTCCTGTGTAGCTGCTTAGACATTAGCGAAAGCTTAATTAGGCAAAGTCTGTTTAAGTATTTAAGTAGTAAGAGGTAGTGCTGAAAGTCCAGTTTATCTTGAGTATAAACACTTTATAAATAGGGTCACTCACGATAGTGGGAATAGTATTCCCAAAAGGCGAACATTAATGAAAATTAGACAGCAATATCCAAAAGAAACCAAATAATTGGATTGTAATACATTAAGACCTATTCAAGAACACAACAATACCCTATTGTAGAAACTTTAATCAAAGGCAAGCCTGTAATTTTAATTTTAGAAATTTCCTCCTCCTGCTAAGACTGGTTTTCTATACTCACTCTTACATCTCTAAGCCGTCCATCCTACACAGCTTCACTCTGCATCACTTCACATCATTTTTCTCTACCGCTTCCCCTGCTCGTTCCTGCGCCATCTTACAAAGCTTTCTCTCATCTCTGTGGAACTCGCCGCTTGCAGTTTTTACCATCACACTGCGGGCGCGATACCAGCTTTGTCCAGCTTGGTTACCAGAGCTTTCCGCCACATTCCCTTCGGCGTGCTCTTATCCACCATCAGCACTAAGGTGTCTGTCGCTGCTGGGACTAAACTGCAGAATACCCGTCCACATTTTTAAGGCCTCTAAATTTCCGTGGTCCGCGGTCAACGACTACTCATTTAAATACCCATAGTGCTATGCATGCTTGTGGGGTCAAGACATATGAATATTAATATCCAAAGGGCTACCAGAAATCTGGAAATTGGCACTGCGGTCCACGGTACTGCAGTCAAGCCAAATGAATATTAATAGATTTAAAAAAACGTTTAAAAAACGAAGATTCACGAAATCGCATATCATTATGGGCAATTAGAAATATTTCAGAATTTGGCTTAGAGGGCTATTCCGATTGGAGTCCGATGGTGCCATCGAAAAAAATGCATATCATTCTGAGCAATATTTTATGGTTCGTGAATGATTGAGGCGCTCGCAAAGTACGCTGGATCAGCAGACATTTGGATCTATTATTGATATCTTGACTACAGCACCGCAGACCCGGCTCGTATAAGAAGGGGCTTAAAATCGTGGACGGGTATTCTGCAAACGCTTTGCTGCCGGGGTGTAGGAAGATATTCTTTCGCCCATCTCTCCCAGAACCCTTTTGCCAGCAAATTCGCTTGCTCCAATAGTTGCCTGTACTGGTCAGATGCCTTAAGCTAACGAGGGGACTTCTTGGGTTTCTTCTCAATAGAAGAAAATGAGAGAACGTACTATCTATTTTCCCTCATCCACCCTCTCCCATCTCTTCTGTCGCCTATTTCGCACTGAAGGTGCAAAGAATAGATACACAACATATACAAGCCTATTTATTGCAGTTCAAAACAGTAAAGTGAACTAATTTCCGTTGCAAAACAATGAGGAGCAATGCCAAGCTATCGGATATTAAGTTCCCTTTACAGCTCACAGTTTATGGACTTGAAGGACGTGAGTAGAATGCGCTGGTAAAATAATTATAAAATAAAAAACGTGACCAATTTAACCAACTTCCAAACTCTGCTTGATCGCAACACTGTGAAAGCTAGAAAAAGAGAAACTCTCATTAAATCTCATATCCGTTTGATCGAGGCTTGGCGAACTCTTTGTAGAATCCCGACTCATTACCACCTGTTTCATTCCCTTTTTCTGGTCATAGTAACTATGTTCTGGTACGCGTGCTACTTTAAGGAGTTCTAATTTCCTATGCATAGAAAAGCAAAAAGGTAAAATTACCCTCGTGGTATAGGCTTCTTGAGAATTGTTTGTCTACATAATTAGCTTGTGCGCACGCGCGCAAGCAAGCGCTATGATATTATATTATTTAGTCGTCTATTCCATCCTGCCGTGTGTCTACTTCCCCCTCTGCGCGATTTAGTTTAGTCATAATACCATTTCTCGAGTGCCAACGGAATAATCCAGCCTCTTAATAAATGGTATATTTAGGTTTAAGGTAAAAATGCTCAGTCATTTCTCATGTCCCGTTTGATATCCCGTTTGAAGTCTTCGTAATAAAAGACAATCTAAACAAAGGCTTCGTTGTTTACAGATGTCCCAAATCCATTTGACATTCCCATAGCAAATAAAGGGAATATCCACTTAGTATTATTTTGAGATCCTTTATACCCATTTATTACTTACGTAACTCCAAAAAAGCTGACAAAGACCAATTAGTTTTCCCATAAATCCGTCAAAACATTAGCTTTCCTATGTAAATCTTAATCCCTTTAGTAATTATTCTGCTCCTGGGACGGAATTGAATTTAGGTTTTTTCTGTTTTTGTAACAAGGATCATAGTATACTTTAAAGTCATGATTTGATCTCTTGGCTAATCAGAAAGGTTACACAAGAGTGTAGATAAACTAAAAAGTAGATAACGCTGGTCACAAAATTCTGACTTCCAGGAAGAGAGAGGTTATATTAGGTTGCATTGGTTGCCTGGAATTAAATCCATGCCTCGGGGTGTATAACATTGCGTTTTTGAGCTCTATTTATCCACGAAAAGAAGAAAGGCTAAAACAGCTCAGGTGACACAGTCTTTAAAGCATTATTGAATTAAATAGCTAAATATAGTATTAAAAAAAACAATTACTCTTTTTTCAGTTACTTTGAAAGGCAAATCATACATTGCGCATGCGTATAACTTTAACACAAAGCCGGTCGGTTTGACGTAGAAAAATCATTATTGTGCGCTTCCCGGGGGAATTGGTGGTGTTTTAGCTAAGTACATTCATATCTCTTGACAGATTGTTTGCGCCGTATCTTAGCATCGAGAAACAGTAAGCTTTTGAATAGAAATCGTGCGGCTATCTAATTATACTCCAGTCAAGATATTTCGTTGCTTCTAAGTCTGAAATTATCAATCATTAATGCAGCAAATTACGAGGTTTCATCAAAAATGAGTATTAATATGCGGAATTTGGTTTATCTGAGAGGAAAGAAAGTTGAGTTGGGATGGTTTTCTATGTCGACAGCAGTTTACTAAGTAGATTAGGGTCGTGTTTGTTGGTGACATCGGAAATGGAGGGATCTCGAGCGAGAAATGACTAACTCTAATACCGAGGTAGGTGAAAGGCAGTAATTTGTAACTGATCTCTGTGATATCCAGTCATCTCAAATTGCCAAAAACCAGCACAAATATTTAGCGAGAACCGCATGGTAATTGGACTTTCCATAGATCAGCGCTCTCTTACGTCAGGTTAACTTTTGTTCTTGCTATTCTATGCTCTCCTCTCTCTGTCTTTATGTCTACTTGTTTCTAAAATAAAGAGCTCAACGATGATCGCGATTTTTGTGCACTTTTATATATCAATATAAACTTATAACGGACGCTTATTTTGTTAGCGCTAAATGTTTGTTGTGTCTTTTTTTTATGAAGTCTGTTTTATTGTTTGGCAATCCATAGCGCTTAACAACTGCACTTGTTTTATTAAGTGCTTCAGAGCTTATCAGAATTGAGAAAAAAATGTACTATTGCAAAAAAACAATCATAGAGAATCATAGGGTTCCTTCTATCTAAAATGTTTGGGTTTTCTTCTTTACAAAGTCCAACGGCCACGGGCTAGGATTTATTCGATAACCGCGAATATGCTAAAAATAACTACGTCGTCTTAGGTTTACTAACATTTCTTTTTCATCTTTACACATGGATAACCAGAAAATGTAAATTTTTAGACTACTTTTTCACGTAAACGAAAGCACTTAAATGGTGTTTTCCGATACTTAATTGACACACTTTTCATGTTAGTTGCAGTTTTTTTGGGCTTTTTATCTGCGATGTGTTTTTTCCCCATGCTTTAGACTCCAATCGTCGAGGAAATTCTACTTGAAAACGAATTTATAAACACAACACCAGACAATTTCACAAAACTTATACAAACAACAGGGTACTAACAACCTTTTATAGGTTTAATTTCCTGTATATACAGGCTTTATTTATCACATAAACCGTGACAAAAAAGTGACAACACTATACTTGAAATACACAGTCGCTAATGACGAGAAAAAACGGTAACTTTCGCACGAAAAAGTGTTCGAATGATCTAGATTTTTATTCCATGGTCAAATAATATTGGTAAATTTGCATGTTTCTCATCCCCGCGGTGATTCTGTGTCTTGGGACTGGTGTACTATTATTACAGTCTCTATTCGTGCACGGAAGATAAGCTAAACAACCTTTTCAGATCTATAAAGATATGGATACTTTCAAGTGCACTCCTCCTAAATATGAATGATTGTTTAATACTTTAGCGAAAATCAATAGGAAAAACGTAATTGATACTTGATCAAATTAAACTCGCTTGAACTTTGCGTGAAATAAACGGGAAAAGAAATTCAAAAGCATTTTATCATTTTATCGATGAAATTGAAGTTTTGTGTATCCGTCTGGGTGTCTCATTACAAAAATGACATCAGCTTAATCTTTATAAGCACCCTAGAGTGATGGATATTACCAACTTCACAGGAAACATTAATCTGTCGCAAATAATTTCACGATGCTAAAACTTGGAAAGCATAATGTTGGTATCCTGCAAAGATTGCAAAAGATAACGTTAGAACAATAAGAAAGTTACTTTTTTTTCGAATAGTGTGGATTTAAAGTGCGTTTGTGTGCATTTTGGTTGGAACAGTTAAGGGAATCCGCGAAGCACCATTTTGATATAATAATACTTGAGTTCCGTACTAGAAAATGTTACCAACACCATAATTTGCATGTATTTACTTCCGCGGACAGTAATGTTTATTCCTTTTTTTATAAGATCTTCAATACATATAGTAGTTTTCGCCGGCGTCGTGAGCAATGTTGCCAACTAAACATGATGAGAACAATAAAGCACTCTTTAGCGAAGAACTGGCCATTTTTAGTTTTTGATATAATAAAGAACTAAATTATCAACTAAGAAATGACGAAAAAGAAATTAAGAAATTTGGTACGATTTTTCATAGTAATAATAAAAAAATCATCTCCTACATTTTCTATATCTCTACTTGTTTCGATCGTTCGGTGATCCCTCGTATCCAAGCACTTATGTGGATTGTTCGGTGATCACTCGTATCTCAGCACTCGTGTGGATCGTTCGGTGATCACTCGTATCTCAGCACGTGTTTGGATCGTTCGGTGATCAATCGTATCTCAGCACTTATGTGGATCGTTCGGTGATCACTCGTATTTCAGCACTTGTGTGGATCGTTCGGTGGTCCCTCGAATCTCAGCACTTGGGCGGATCTTTCGGTGATCACTCGTAACTCAGCACTCGTGTGGATCGTTCGGCGATCACTCGTATCTCAGCACTTGTGTGGATCGTTCGGCGATCCCTCGTATATCAGCACTTGCGTAGATTTTTCGGTGATCACTCGTATCTCAGCACTTGTTTGGATAGTTTGGCGATCACCCGTATCTCAGCACGTATCTCACTCGGTCAGTCCTTGAGTACGCTGCTCCTGTCTGGGCCTCCCTTCCTGAGTACCTTGCAGAGCTTATCGAAACAGTACAACGAAAAGCTATTCGAATAATCTACCCTTGCCTTAGCTATGAATCAGGGCTCAAAGTAGCAAAAATGGACTCACTTACAGTCCGCAGAGCAGAACTGTGCCGTCGATTCATGGCTAAAGCAAGATGCACTGAGCCTATAAAATATATAATACAATATGGGACTGAGGTCGCCCATGGTTATTCGCTAAGGGGGGGTAGCAGCCGTTTGGATAAATCAGTTGGTGTAACTGAAAGGTATAATAACTTTATCACAATTCGTTTCCAGTAGTTATTCCAGTATTTATTTATACATTGTTAAGTGTAGTGTGCATCGGCCGACATACTGTAATTTAGCTTATGCTACAAAAGTATGAATAAACGATTATTATTATTATTATTATTACGTGTTTGGATCGTTCGGTGATCACTCGTATCTCAGCACTCGTGTGGATCGTTCAGTGATCACTCTTATCTCAGCACTTATGTGGATCGTTCGGCGATCACTCGTATCTCAGCACTCGTGTGGATCGTTCGGCGATCATTCGTATCTCGGCACTCGTGTGGATCGTTTGGCGATAACTCGTATCTAAGCACTCGTGTGGATCGTTCGGCGATCACTCGTATCTCAGCTCTCGTGTAGATCGTTCGGCGATCACTCGTATCTCGGCACTTATGTGGATCGTTCGGCGATCACTCGTATCTCAGCACCCGTATGGATCGTTCGGCGATCACTCGTATCTAAGCACTTGTGTGGATCGTTCGGCGATCACTCGTATCTAAGCACTCGTGTGGATCCTTCAGCGATAACTCGTATCTCGGCACTCGTGTGGATCGTTCGACGATCACTCGTATCTTAGTACTTGTGTGGATCGTTCGGCGATAACTCGTATCTCAGCACTCGTGTGGATCCTTTGGCGATAACCAAGGGCACAGAACAGGTCGGTTCCGCAAAATATCTGTTCTGCAGCCGGTTTTTTTGCTGGCTGGAATGATGTTAGACCCCCGGTTGCTGGGGGAAAAATCGTCCCGAAAGGTTCTTCGCTGGCAAATTTGTGGAGTCAAACTAGTTGTGCTAGGAATATTTTAAGGGGCACTGGAGCGGTTGCTTGGGAAAAAATCGCCCCAATCGGTTATACGGGCGATTATCTGATTATTGATGTGCTAAAATGGCTAACCACTGCTGGCTTGGGGAAAAATGAAGGGTCCCTCCTGAGAAAAAGGAGCAGATATTTTATTCCCAGCAACTTTTAAAATGTATATTTTTGGCATCATAACATATTCAAACGACGAAATATGCCATTTTAGTCTGTTTCGGGAAGGAGGGCTGGTTGTTTGCCCTTGTATAACTTGTATCTCAGCACTTATGTGGATCGTTCGGCGATCACTCGTATCTAAGCACTTGTTTGGATCGTTCGGTGATCATTCGTATCTCAGCACTTATGTGGATCGTTCGGCGATCACTCGTATCTCAGCACTTATGTGGATCGTTCGTCGATCACTTGTATTTCAGCACTTATGTGGATCGTTCGTCGATCACTCGTATTTCAGCACTTATGTGGATCGTTTTCGATCACTCGTATTTCAGCACTTGTGTGGATCGTTCGGCGATCACTCGTACCTCAGCACTCGTGTGGACCGTTCGGTGATCACTCGTATCTCAGCACTCGTGTGGATCGTTCAGCGATCACTCGTATCTCAGCACTCGTGTGGACCGTTCGGCGATCACTCGTATCTCAGCACTTGTGTGGATCGTTCGTCGATCACTCGCATTTCAGCACTCGTGTGGATTGTTCGGCGATCACTGGTATCTCAGCACTCGTGTGGACCGTTCGGTGATCACTCGTATCTCAGCACTCGTGTGGACCGTTCGGTGATCACTCGTATCTCAGCACTTATGTGGATCGTTCGGCGATCACTCGTATCTCAGCACTCGTGTGGACCGTTCGGTGATCACTCGTATCTCAGCACTTGTGTGGATCGTTCGGCGATCACTCGTATCTCAGCACTCGTGTGGACCGTTCGGTGATCACTCGTATCTCAGCACGTGTTTGGATCGTTCGGCGATCACTCGTATCTCAGCACTCGTGTGGATCGTTCACCCGTAGATAGTCACGCTAGTACCAATAGCATTCCTTGTGTTTTTTTCTATGAATACTGCTACAGACAATTATTCGACTTATACCATCATATCCTGTATTTCCAGACAATGGGTGTGTCCAGGTATAGCCGTTCCAGGAAGTCCAGCATCGCCAGTCAGGTTAGCTGGTACACGGAGCCAACGCCCACACCCAAGGTCCCGCTCAACAAGGTTATCCAGGCATGGATGAGGAGGACATTCCGAGCGATCTGCTACCGCCCGGGCTACTACGGCACGCCCCTTGAAGACAAGTATAATGAGGATAATAAGGTGAGACTACATGTCACTTACACATGACATGCACGTGACTCTTTGGCCGAGCTGGGGTGTGTTTCGTAATGACCTGCTACCTGCCTGGTTGGGCTATTATGACACCCCTCTAGACTAGTACAATGAGGATAAGAAAGTGAGAGTGCACGAGATTTACACGTGACATGCACGTGACTCTGGGTGAGCTAAGGTGTGGCCCCTGGCCCCTTTGGGCTGATAATCTTTTATCAACCTAATATAAGTACATTAAGTAGAAAGGTTTAAGCCTGCTTCTTTGTTTGTTTCTTGTTTTTTTTTTCATCTTTTTAGAGGTCATGTGTAGTATAAGATTATTTTGGTAATTTGGTGCATATCTTTGGTATATTGGTGCATCCTTTAAGATAATTTTTGTTTTCCTTCTAAAATGACATTCAATGGGGGATAAAGGTATTTTTATGGAACATTTTCAATTAAATCTAGAGAATTGTGTTGTCTTTGTTTAGTGCGGTATTTTCAAGTCTGGATATTCTATAGCCCTCTCATTTGAATTCAAAATATGTATGTTTAAATTCATACTGTTGTTTACTTCACTTTAAATAAATGAAATAATAAATTTCATCTAAATTATATTGATAATACAATACGGCTCACTTCTGCTGTTAAAATATATTTCCCACTAAGTGATAGCACATTGTGGACAGTGAGCAAAAAAGAAATGTTTATGAAATAACAGTTTTCAAACCCATTCTATGTTATCCTGAATTTTATTTCGGTGCTAAGTCTGCTGCGGGGATAGTATTTGTAAGATTTTTACACTGCAAAAGATAGGACAATTAGCCCCGTCTATTTCCATGGAGCACACCTCAAGTCCAACCCCACCTAAAGAGATGATGCTTCTCTCCTTTCTTGTCCCAATTAGTTGTAATGAAAACAAAAAAAAAATGATACATATATTTTATATTATATTCAAAGGCGGTGGGCAGTAGAATCTTTTTCCTACATGTCACAACACAGGGCCTAAACAAATTGCAGATCTCAGGTATCCCAGTCAACCCTGCGTGCAGGGTCTAGTTTTTTCTGTTCTTGACTTTGGCTATAACTAAGGGTCAACAGTTGCGAACATAATTTATGTTAAATATCGACAAAATAATTTGTTTGATACTGGGTTCTGCAGGTTTTTAAAAAGTGATTAACGCAGTTTCGTTGATTAACTCCTAATGATAAAAATGTATCGAGATTTTTTATTATCTCATTTCATAGAAAAGCTCAACAAGACACCGCCTCTCCCGATTGTATGCCCGCGGCCTTAGTTAATGAGAGAAGACATGGGAGCCTACTTAAAGGAAATTGGACTTTCATGATAGAGCAAAATGAATATGACATCCGTCTAGACCGAGTTCTTTATCACTGATTGGTCATAAGAACAATAACGCCCTAAGATATAATCATAGAAACAAGGTAAAACTTGAAAACTCTCAGATCAAAGAAAATAGCGAGATAAATCCGCTGCGGTTAGCACGCATGCTCGGTTACCCAGCGGTCTTTGCGGCCGCTCCCAAAAGTTCTCCTCTATCTCTACTATTGTCGTCGGGGAATTACAGCGGATGGGTAATCAAGAAAAGGCAAAAATATATAACTAATAAAGACAAGTCAAAACGGTTGGGCTTGTACTCGGTTGGACTCGACGTATAGCAGTTGTAGATCGAAGGAATTGGCTGAAGTTTGTTAATCAAGCAAGTAGCTTAATGAACTCAGATTTATTCGCAAAAGATGTAAAGTTGTTTTAAACATTATGTAGGATAGAAGTGAGCCAGACAACCATTAACAATTTCAATCAAATTTTCGAGTCAGAATCAACATAATTAACACCACGTGATTACCCGACTTATATGGTTGTCATGGCGACAACAAGTGTCGAATATTTATACCAACCAATAAACACTCGTTAAGCACAAGTGTCAATGTCTAAATTTTAATTCTCTACATTATGAAGAGATTTCCCTAGGCGCCTAAACAATCTGGTTGGCATAAGACTTTCTCTATAAAGGTGGGGAAGACGCGCTTTGATATTGTTACAGAGACTGTTTTCTGACACAAGAGATTAATAATTGAAAGCTACCATGACTCAGACGACATAATCAGCACGAATGGGAGAAAACAACGGACAGATGTACATGAAGACATCAAAATATGATATCTGCGTACAAGCCTAAACCAGGCGCAATTCTAAAGAAAATGGCGCCGAAAAAGCGAAAGTCTAAACAAACCTGTTAACTATATCACAAACTCGACATGATAAGAAACCCCAAGTGCATATTTACTGAGAAAGTAACGCATGCTCTCAACAATGATCAGGTAAGAAAAATCAATTACACTTTGCCGCTAAGAAGAAAAGGGAGTCTTTGATCATCCTTTCTTGTTTGAGGACGTCAGCAGTTCTTATATAATCAAGTACAATTTTGGGACTAAGCAAACTTTAAACTTGAAGTTTACATTTTTCATTTTTATTATCTTATTAAAAATATGAGAGAAATTCGTGCTCTAAGGACCCTTTATTACCAAACTAAGAGAGTTTATGTAGCTATAACGGCATGTTCTCAAGTCTAAGAGCTAGCGCACGTTTAACTTTTCGATAATGTGAGACTTCCGTTTTCCTTCCAATTTAAGCTCTCAAGATTGCTTCTTGATGCATTAGCATTCAAGAGCTAAAACAACATTAATTTTCCTTTATTACAAATGATTTCAGTTCTTTACACCCTTTTATTTTGTTTTCTTTACTATTTTATTTCTCAGAAAATAGCTGATGTATAATAAATCTTGGCAGTAATATTCAGACTACATTTCAAATAAAACTTGTATTAATGATTTATTTGGACTTAACGTTACCCTTAAAACTAATCTTAAAAAATCAACTAAAAACACACTAGAATTTTCATGGTATTAGAATCGCTTTTGTTCGACCAATATTACGTCAATATATCCATGGTTTTGGCTAGATAATTATTATACAACTTTAGTTTTAGTTAAATTAATGATCCTTAAAGACAATGAAGTAAAGAAAACAAGAACAACCACTATTGAAATTCTACATTATATGCGAGAAAAATATACAGGGAAAATAAACAGGTGATAAAATTAAGCATCACTTGAACACCGCCTTGCCTTAGGGGGAATTATTTACACGATTAAAAGTTTAATAGATGTGAATTGCAAGGATTCTATTTCCGTTTATCTACCTTTCTTCATCCCTAAAGCAGCGAAAAAAATAACATTACAGAGTGTTACCAATCGTCAGCCAAAACGGATAATTCAAACCATGCGATACAATGCATAAAATTTATAATCTTCTCATTTTGCCGGAAAAAAATAAAAACAAGCTGACGCTATATCTAAGTATTGAACATTTTTCACACGTTATTGTTAGCTGTCAAAACCACAGAATTTTCTGGAACTATACAGGGTATTAGGTTATAACTGTGAAGAGATCGTCTTTAACAGGATATGTCCTTTAAGTCCGACATCTCTTTAGAGCATTCTTGTGATATCTTATAAGGTTACAAGCTGTAATATCTTATAAGGTTACAAGCTGTAATATCTTATAAGGTTACAAGCTGTAATATCTTATAAGATTAAAAGCTTCCCAGTGCTTGTTTTTGTATCTCTATTCATTTTTGCGGCCGATAATGTGTTGTTTTTTACAGAAACATACTTAGCCGTAGTGAAAACGTTGGCTTATATAATACCCTTAGCTTATAAAAGAAATTGCATTATTTCTTCGATTAATCCGACAAGAAATCCCCAGTTATACAACTTATCATTTCTAATCAGATTATGAAAAATCCCACTGAAACAAAGTTCATTCCTAGCGTGCATCTGTGAAGCTAGAGCAGAATATTTGAAACTGTTATTTGACTGAACTATCCTGTATTATTACAAAGATTCAAACTACTCTATGGTTATGCAGGTCTCCTTGACCTCTCCACTTGCCCCATTTCTCTCACGTCCTTCTCCCCAGGGGCCGGTTCCTGAAAAGCCGATTTGCGCTAATCCAGGGTTAAATTAACCCTAACCCACGATTAAAATTTTACCCCCAGATTAGTTCCGTTCCCGAAACGCTGGTTAGCGCTAACTCTGGGTCAGTTTGGAGGTAAAATCTAACCCTGCTCGCGAGGTGGGTTAACTCGCTAACCCACTGTTTAGTTGGCGTAACACAGGCCTCCTAAACTTTGTAGTAGAACTAAAGCCTCATAAAATAAAGTTGTCGACAAAAAAGACGTTACACAAAACAATGTAGGGATCAAATATCCTAACATTTCGCTTTATTATGTGACCTTCTTTGCGATGCTGACTTGAAAATTGTGCTGGGACAGACAGAAAGTTACATGAAATTTATACTTGAAATGAATCTGTCTTGCTAGTGTCACGCACCAACTCGGATCCTGCAAATGACACTCTTTTGGCAATGAAATGGAGGTAATTACAGGTGATGTAGAGGTGTTATGGGGCTTTTCTGCGAAAATAAAATCACCAAAGGTAAATTTAAGTTGCTTTCTGTCGATATACTGGGTACCCTGTGTGAATTTTACTCCTCAAACCAGTTTTTCACTCGCTTAATCCAGGGTTAGTAATTCGGGGGATTACTTGGCTTTCGGGAACGGTGAGTTATCCGTCGGTTAGCTAACCTACGATTAGCGAATTTTAACCCGGGGTTAGGCGCTGATCGAGGGTAAAGTTAATCGGCCTTTCAGGAACCGGCCCCAGGGCTCTAAGTGCGTTTCCAGTATTGAAAACATGTAAGTTTTATTTCAGTCGTTCTTGGTCATCGCAGGGAAGTTTGGGAAGACACAGGTATACCGGTTCAACCGGTCCAAGTCACTGTACCTGTTTGGACCTGAGAATCCCATCAGGCAGTTCAGCCTCAAGCTCATCACAAACCAATATCCTTTACAATTACATAACAGGCACGTACACAGGGGCGTGTGTAGAGGGCGCGCACACCACCCCTTGGCCGCCCAAAAAGGGAGTCATTTCTTTTTAAAAGATCGTCAAATACTATCCGTTTTCCGTATGATACCTATGACTGCACTCAGAATATCCTGTGGATCTCTTTTTACAGCATGTTTGTTCTCTTACAGGGGGGCTGCGACCTCAGTATCACCTCTCCTAAATCTTACCAAATTCTCCGCGTTCTCCCAGGGCAGATGCCAGAAACAATGTTTTGTTTTTAACAGGGACCGCGGAGAGGGAGGGGCTGGTAGTGTTATAGCCCTGCCACTTTTTGGCTTGGGTCGATTTTTTTTGCTTCAGATTTTTTAGGGCTCCAGATATACCTGTTTGTCTTGGCCAAATTGTTGGCCCTAGCACTTTAAAATGGTATCCGTGGTCCATGCAAAATAATGTTAGGAATGTGTCGTTAATGTTTGTTGTTTATTTCCCTTGACCAAGCCTCACGTATTTTGAGATGTTTGTTCTACTCACCATCCTGGTCAACTGTGTCTTCCTCGCCATGACAAATCCACCAGAACAACCAGAGTAAGTCGCACCCAACCTAGTACACAGGGGGGTGCGCGTGCATGCCCCTTGGAAGCCAAAAAGTGGGTCATTTCTTATTAAGTAATTTTCAAATACTATGCCTTTTCCATATGATACCCATGACTGCGCACCCCTCTCAGCTATCTTGGGGGCTCAGTCGCAACTAATTATCCGTGGGCAATGATCGACAATGTCATATTTTATTTCATAGGCTCAGGGGCGGACCATTTGATATTTAAGGGGGTGGCTGATTCACAACAACAACAAAAATCCAGCAAAGCTCAGGCCCGTAAAAAAATCGAGCAAGCAATGGCAGAAAAAATCGAGCAAAAAACCAATAAGCCATTTTACCCTTATCCATAATGGCTTTAGTCCTATCAACAAAAACAATTCTTTTGGACGTCATAGGAGAGAATGGTCAATTAAATGGGTTAATGATCCCTCATACTTAAAATACGGGTTACATGCCTAAGTATAGCCTATCCGTTTTCAAGCTTTTCGTCTAGATCTAGCTTCTGATTGGTTAGAACAAAAAGTCCATACATATATTCACTGCTCACGGTTGGGCTGGTCTCTCTTTAATGAATTTTTCACATCTTAAAACGTTTTTAACCCAGCTTATTTTTGTCTTTTGCAGATATGTATTCGCCGCTATTTATACCATAGAAATGTTTTGTAAAATAATTGCGAAGGGCTTCGCGCTTCACAGATACGCCTATCTTAGAGACAAGTGGAACTGGTTAGATTTTATCGTAGTCATTTTAGGGTAAGTCAAATTAAACACGATTTTTTTTTTCCTTGAAATAATCTGTTAATGACGCCAAATAATGACCGGTCCCTAGCAAGGGAGGATATACACTCTGATTGCCTCCAGAGTGTCACCATTTGGCTAGTTCATCAGGGGCGTGTCTTGAGAAAAATGCAGAGATCCAGAGTAGTGATCCACTGAGCACAGATCAAAATTCAAATCTGCATCTTTAGCGCTGGTAATAGAGCACTAGATAAATCTAGAAACTTTTTCTATCCAAATACACACATAACATTAACAGTTTTCCTAACTACTGACAAAAGGGTCAACCGGAGTCGAAATCATCTCGTCACAAATTCAAATCCAATTACTTTATTTGGCACCTTTTCATCTTTGATTCACAAGCGTTGCTCCAAATACATTCATATTGAAGAACAAAATGTACAATTGGATTTCAATTATATTTCTATTTACAATAAATTCTCTATCATCGTACTTTGTAGCGATGTCATTATATAGTTTTCATTACAAAGCACTTTCCCTTATTGTTGTTGCTTCCCAAACAAATTGAGCAGGGTTGGGTCCGTACCCCTTGCCCCCCCCCCCCCCCCCCCCCCCCTGGGCACGCGCCTGGCATTATATTAAAGCTTTTGCCTTTTTCTGTTTTAGATACGTGACGATATCACCCGATGTAGCAAATCTATCGGGTATTCGCACGTTCCGCGTGTTTCGCGCGTTACGTACGATATCTGCGGTAAAGGGCCTAAAGGCGATGGTGAACACGCTGCTCGTATCCATGAAGATGCTGTGGGATGTCATGGTGCTGACTCTTTTCTTCATCTGCATCTTCGCGCTAATCGGCATGCAGCTCTTCATTGGAGAGCTACGAAATAAGTGCGCACTTCCGGTTCCTGAGAATCTGTCTGTGCCTTATAGGACATACGCTAGCAATAGTTGTAAGTATTTCAAATGAGGATATCCATTTTTAAAGTACTCGCTCTACAAAATAGCTCCGAATTGGTGCGCACTTCTGGTTCTTGGAAACCTGTAGGTCCCTTACAGGATATACACAACTATTTCACAAAAGGTCGTCAGTGCAAATGGCGACTAATGGCGAATGGCTACTATTTATTTGTACAATTAAAGGTGTTAAATAAAGTCCAGCAATGTCAGAGCCAAGCATTGGTAACCTTTAATGGAAAATTGTTTTGATTTATCAATATTCTTCGAGACGCATGGTTACTTTCGGTCGTAGAACTGCCATTTGCCAATCTCCATTTACCATTTGCACTGACAACCTTTATTGAAACACACCAGAGTGATCTAGCTTATGATTCGTACCCCCCCCCCCCCCCGTGGGTACGGACCCGAATACTTCATATATGGATGGATATACATTTCTAATTCTTTGTCTCTACAATTGAGTTACACCCCTTAGAAGTATTAACTGGAAGTTGTTGAAGTATTCTGCTTTCTTACCCAGCAATCTGGTACCTTGAGGACAATGAGCCGATACTTTGCGGTAACACAACAGGATCAAGGTGAGCTTTTTCGTTAAACGCATATGTTATCTTCCTTTTGCTCTTATTTACACGCTTTCATTTACAAGCAAATGGAAAACAAGCAAATTTGGCCCAGAAAATGGTAGGAAATGACACGAAAGTTGTCATGGCCTAAGCGTACCTCATTTTACTTTCCTTAAAAGAAATATATGGGGGTTTTTGGATTGTACTTCGTCAGCGCAAGGTTCCCTCTTAGAAAGTTTCTGTCAGCCGCCATTTTTTCATGCTGTCCATACACCGAGTGTGAAAAAACATCAATTTCTATTGGCTTATTTAGGGAAGCCAATGCGAAATTTTCGATAATAAAGTATTAAACTTTGTTTTAAGATGATTATTTAGAGATTATATCACATTATGTGTGGCTAACATAAAATAATCTCTTTTGACACTCCTGTCGTTATGGCATTTTAAAGGTGTTTCTGCTCGATGACTTTTAAAGTATATCTTTCTTTGTATGTCCAGGACATGCCCAACAAACTATACATGCCTTCCACATGCGGGCGGCAACCCAAACTTCGGCTACACAAGCTTTGATCATTTCGGCTGGGCGCTGCTCACAGGCTTCCAGCTTATCACTCTAGACTTCTGGGAAAACGTCTACAACAACGTGAGTACGGTAGCTACTGGTACAACTAGGGTGATAGTGGTGGTAGGATGGTTAAGGTTATTTGGTGGTTTCTTTTCTCTCCCTCTTCCTTATCTTTCTTCGCGCAGATCTTCGCATGTCCCTTGTTCTTTTTCTAATTCCAGCGCACTCAGCACAACATCCCCTTATTATAAAACAAACAATGCTTGGTTATCTTATCTTATTATTTTTAATGTTCTCTTGCAGGTCATCTACACCATGGGGCCCTGGTACGTGGTATACTTTGCCGTTGTCATATTTTTTGGCCCGTTCTTCCTGGTAAACCTAGTATTAGCAGTCGTCGCTGCATCCTACGAGAACGAAGTAAAAGCGAGCAAAATGGTGAGAAATCTGATTTTATTTCTTATCAGCACCTTTATTTTCTGACCTATTGTAGAAGGTGGCGCCAGTGGAGTAGCGGCTATCATGGCGGAATCATAAGCCTTGTATACCCAGGTATCGATTCCCAGATGACCCTATTTTTGTATAATCATAATGCAAAAATGTGTATCCAAATTTGCAGTAGATCTAAAACTATATCACTTCATATTTTCTTGACTGATAGGGGCGTGTCTAGAGAAAAACGCAGGGGGGACTTCAGAGTAGTAATTTACTGACCACGGATCAATTAGGTTCGATACGGCATCTTTCATCTAGATGTCCATCCATCTAGATCCCAAATATTCAATAAAATTAGCCGTTTTCATAACTACTAACGAAGGGGTCAAACGAAGTCGAATTCATCTGGTCGCATGATCAGGGTGGGGTCCGGACCCCACCCCTTGGACACACACTTGACTGGTTTTGCATTTGTTCCCCAGGAGACGGAAGAAGAGCGCAAAGAACAGAAACGAGTAGCATCAAGTTACTCGGTCCGCCGCGCGAGTATACTTAGTATAGTGTATGGACAGGGTGATGTGATACCCGATGAGCCCAACAGTAAAGGCTTGTATGACATTCCAGTGGTAACGTGCAGTGAAGTTACCAAGTCAGATGAGGAAGCACTGAGTGTGTTTCAGATCCGACAGGAATCTGGCATTCAAAATCAGAATCTAACATTGCATCAGAATTGGATCGGTTCGCGACAACCCTCGTCTGTGACGTTACCAAGCTTAAAGCCCGAGCATGCCCTACATATGAACGGCAGCCAAAGATCGAACTTAAATCATACATCAGATATAATCGGCAGTCAAAAGTCGAACTTGAATAACGCGTCGCAAATAATCAGCAGTCACAAGTCGAGTTTAAATCTGTCAGTGAAGAAGGAGGAGAAAAAGCGCTCGTCGATTATGGCAAGACGATGGAAAAGGTTCCGCAGGAGACTGCTAAAGTTCACAAATGGCAAAGTGATGGAAATATTTATTATTGTGTGTATATTACTGAACACTCTCGTTATGAGTATAGAGCATCCCCGTCTAGAGGACCCTCTGCTAACAGTCGTCAATATATCAAACGAGGTGAGTCTACCGTAAAAGGGGGCTTGCGCTAAGAGATCATGTTAACTTTCTGGGTGTTAAATTCAAATAAAAAATCAAACAAAAATATCAGAAACGACTGCGCCCGTCACACCAATGAAAAATGGAAAACAATATTTAAATGAAACTAAACTTTTTTCTAAAAAAAAGAATTATGGCTATTTTCGTAAGCACTAAATAAGTGGCTTTTTGTTGCTGTTATTTTGCCGCTAAAAGCCTGAACGCGCGCTAGTTTGCAGCCTAAACAGTCACGTGACCTCTTAGTGCAAGTCCCCTATTCACATTTTACAGGGTGGTGAAGAGTATTTTCGTGATTCGTGATTGACCCTAAATTAATCCCGTGATTCGTGAAAAGCCTAAAAATAAACCCGTGATTCGTGATTGAGTACTCTATCGTGATCCGTGATTGGGGTATTTTTACTTTCGTGACTCGTGATTTCGCATGGCTAAATTCGTGAAACGTGACCGTTGACGCCGACAATAATTAAAACACGAATACCTGTAAGAGATTTCCGAATAAACATGACCTTTGTTTAGATTGTTGACCTCTTGCTGTGCTAGTTTAATATCCGATGTATCAAGTGTCTTAGTTTGTGTGACACTACTCCACCAATACTTGACAGCGCTATTGTTTTATCTTAAGTATGAAAAGCAAAAGTTAAAACCGTGATTCGTGAAAGCTTCTTTTTTAAATTCGTGATTCGTGAAAGTCTTAAAAATAACTTCGTAATTCGTGATGGGCCCCCCCTCTTCACCACCCTGATTATAAGCGAAGCATATTTTAGTATAGGGGACTTGTGTCACGACAAAGGAGGAGGGAGCTGGATAAAAGGGAAAAAGGAAAATCATTTTGTGTAGGCCCTTTGGTGCACTTGCCTTAAAGCACCAATGTCACTGATTGACATTTGAAGATCTCTTCACGAACATCGTAGCTTTTCTGTCTTTTTTACGTTGTGGTTAAATATTGGGTTCTTTAAGCCTCGCGCAAGCAGTCCAACAAATTCATTGATTACTGGTGAATCCCTCGTTGGCCCACAAACTTTAACAAAATATTGCATATCAGTCAATCTTGTTTTAAAAACTGTCGTTTTTCGAGCTTCCTCGGTCATTTCCTTATTAGGCCCTACATACCATATTTGCGAGTCCGCTTCAATCATTTTTATCTCTTTTTTATCGCTCTAGAGCTTTGTAAATCGAGAATTTTCAGGTAAAGTTGCAGGAATTCGTGTTTACTACGATTTTGCTGGCAGCCATATTGGAAATGGAGGCTAGTCCCTAACGTTTTAGAATATCACAGGTCTCCCGCGCGCTCGCCCCTGGCTCTTTTAGACCATTTAGAAAAACGACAACCATTGATTGATATGTTGGACCCTGATTTCTACATAAAGGTGGGGTGGGGGGGGGGGGCAATGTGATTTCTCAAGAATTCAGCCTGGCTACGCCCATTGATGTTACGCATTATCTCATTGCTTAGCTGTATTTAGCACCGCTAAATTATGCCATATATTCTTCTAAAACATCTTCTAAATACCAGGTATTCACCTTCATCTTTCTGTTGGAAATGATCCTGAAACTAATCGCGCTTGGATTTCTGGGATACATAAGGGTGGCGTGGAACATATTTGACGGGATCGTTGTAATTATTAGCATTGTCGACTTCATCGTCAACAAGTTCGTGCCCGACGCTGGCGGTACGGGCATTAGCGTGCTACGCACTTTCCGACTGGTAAGTAGGGAGATTTTCAGGCTTGATCATCACACCTTCGCACATTCAGACTTGTAATTAAGGAGATTATGAGGTTTGATCATCAGATTTTCGCTTATTCATACTGGTAAGTAAGGAGATTATAAGGTCTGATCATCAGATTTTAGTTCATTTAGACTGGTAAGTAAGGAGATTATAAGGTCTGATTATCAGATTTTCGCTTATTCAGACTGGCAAGTAAAGAGATTTTTAGGTCTGATTTCCCTCTGCCTCGTTTATCTTTACATGTTTATTTTTGATGACTTTTTGTTGGCTGAATTCCCTTATAGGAGCCCACAAAATCTCCTAGTGTGTCATAGGCTTAACATTCCAGGTTTTGTATTTCAGTTACGCGTTCTGAAACTGGCCAAATCCTGGAGCACCATGAACAGCCTCCTAGCCACCATCGGGAAAAGTCTTGGGGCCCTCGGTAACCTGACCGTTATCCTGGCCATCATCGTTTATATCTTTGCCGTGATGGGCATGCAACTCCTCGGCAACTCCTATACTCCGGACAAGTTCGGCGGCAGCATCCCGCGGTGGAATTTCAAAGACTTTCCTCATTCCTTTATGATGATTTTCCGCGTTTTATGCGGAGAGTGGATTGAGCCCCTGTGGGACTGTATGCTTGCTACAGGGCCCGTCGCCATGCTTCTATTCGTGCCGGCGTTTATTCTGGGAAATTTCATAGTAAGTAAAAGCACGACCAAGATAGCAATGAACTAGTTGCAAAACAGAGTGCTGGGAAGTTTATTTCCACAGCTTATTTGTGTCCCACAATTTATTTTTCCAAATCCTATTTTCAAAGTTTTTTCTAAAGTCAACCAGCACATAGGAAAGGCAACTGATTTACACGCACCGAATTGTACGATAGACTTCGAGTCAATTCATTCGTAGTCGACGTTATTCAAAATATTGGAGATAATAAATGCTCTAGCAGACAATCGGTCTAAAATCGGCGCGACAAAACGGTGCACGTAAATCTGCCCGACAGATCGGTGCATGTAAATCGGCCTAAAAAATCGGTGCATATAAATCGGCCCAACAAATCGGTGCAATTAAATTGGCCCGGCATATCGGTGCATATAAATTGGCCCGACATGTTGGTTCATGTAAATCAACCCGACAAATCGGTGCATGTAAATGGGCCGAACAAATCGGTGCATGTAAATTGTCCCGACATATCGGTGCATGTAAATTGGCCCGACATATCGGTGCATGTAAATCGGCCCGACAAATTGGTGCAAGTACATTCGCCTTTAATATGCTTCAGTGAAATGCCAAGAATGCTTTTTTCTGATCTCATGTATTTTCTTTCAGATTTTAAATCTATTTTTAGCGCTTCTTCTAAGTTCTTTTGCAAGCGAATCCGGGACCCAACCAAAGAAGAAGAAAAGAAAAAGTTTTCTTAGCAGAATGAAGAACATTATGATCTTGATGAGACTCAATAAACGTACACAAGTTGAACCCACCAAGGGGGAGGGGGAGGTGATTGGCGAGAATGTCAGCACGGGAGGGGAGGCAGAGGAGGAAGGCGTAGAGCAAGGTATGTACAGCAAACCCAGGGAAAGGAATATCCGCAATATTGTTGGCACGGGAGGGGAGGCAGAGGAGGAAGGCATAGAGTAGAGTATGTCCCAAAAACCCAGGGGGGATGGGAATGGGAAAATTGTTCACACTGTAGGGGAGACTAAGGAGGAAGGCATAGAGCAAGGAATGTTCCAGGGGGAGAGGGAGAGGAGTGGCGATATTGCTAGCATTGTAGGGGAGACGTAGAAGAAGATCATAAAGATTGGGTTTCCCCAGCAATCTTTGGGTATCTTAGAAAAAAAATGTAAAAGTAAAAGTAGAGGACCGGAGCTGACGTGCGCTAGCAGTAATTAACAGGAGTGAATATGCTGGTCGAGAATCAAAGTATATCACAAAAGCTTCAGGGAGTGAACAGGCCTATTTGTATCACAAAATGTAAGTTCGTTTATGGTAGAATGATCAAATGGGAGCTTGAATTTGAGAATCACAATGGGTCGGAATAGGACGGTGAAGGATCATTAACGGTAGCACTTTGTTTCCTGTAGCCTCCTCACTTGAGCTCCAGCCAAGTGGGAGTACCAAGAAAGCAGTATGTTGTTGCGTGATAGACCCGACGGACTATCCCGTCGAACCTTGCTTCCCTACATCTTGGTGCGTCTGTAGACTCGCGTGCATGGACAGCGGTTTCTGTGCCGTGTGGAAGGTCATGCGCTATAAGGTCAGGAGGCTTGTCGAGCATAAAGTCTTCGAAGGAATAATTCTCTTCTTGATTGCTGCGAGCAGCATTTCCTTGGTAAGAATAACACAAAACATTGTTATCGTTTCAGTTTTTATTATCATCATCATTATCAAGGTCCCCGATGGTCTTTGGCGAGCACGTGCAAGCTTGCGATTTTTATGCGAAACCGAGCATTTTTAGGAGGAAAAAAATGCGGGAGCATGCGAGCATTAGCCGAAAACTGCAACCACATCGAAATTTCGGGGGACCATTCGGGGGCCCCATCATCATCACTATCATCAGCACCACCACCATCACCATAACAATCGTGTTGAATTTACAAGAGTGATCCAACCTAATCATCATCATCATTATCACTATAACCAGAAAAAGCAATTAAAACATTAAAGAAAATTTCTAATCAAAATGCATTAAAAAACAACGTTTTTTCTAAGATACTGAAAATGAACTAAAGATACTTGAATCTCTAGGCATTTGAGGATGTCTATCTGGATTCCAAGCCCACCTTGAAGCAGGTCCTGCAAATACTGAATATCCTCTTTGCCGTGATCTTTACCGTGGAGATGCTTCTTAAATGGATAGGCCTTGGATTCAAAACGTACTTCACCAATCCATGGAACATTCTTGATTTCGTCATTGTTATCGTAAGTATAATGGTTTTTGTTTGACCTTTTTTTTACCAGTGCAGGTCGGTAGCAGGTGATGGGGCATTGGGGTACGTACCCCCCCCCCCCCCTTCAATATTTTCAACGTGAATTATAATGAAATGACCAGTAGGGGCGTGGCTGTGTCCCTCAACTTTTTTGATGATTCTCTACCGTGCCCACAGGTAGCCCAGGCTCTGTCAATGAGTAATTTGAACCGATCGGCTCATTGACCGTTAATGGAGAGAACGCATATGGAGTTGTTACTTTATGCAAGTATTCTTCCATAAAAATGTAATAATTCAATCCAACTTGATGTAGTTCTTGTAGCTGTCTATTATTTTTACATGTTTAAGCGATTTAGAGCGCATTTGGGGCCGCTTTAGCGCTGTTTGGTGATATTTAGAATTCCCTCTATCACTATCTTTAGAACTAATTTGAGCGGTCGGTTCAAATTACTCATTGACAGAGCCTGGGCTACCTGTGCCGTGCCCCCGCCCTCCCCCCCCCCCCTAAATATTTCGAGGCCTGCTACGGCTCTGCAGTGAAGGAAGGGAAGACATAGAACTAAAACAGTATGGTAATTTCATGTTGTGTTTTGTTGTAGTCATTCATCTCTAAGAATGTGTGTTTACGAACAACAGGTCTCCTTGGCAACAATATTTGGTAATGACCAAATTGCGTTTATCCGTTCCCTGCGTACTTTGCGCGCCTTCAGACCCCTACGAGCAATATCGCGATTCGAAGGAATGAAGGTCAGATATTGTATATCTATTTGGTATGTAGAGTTTAAAATAACTGTTTCTCCTAACCCTTGTTTTACTTAATTGAGGTTGCTTTAGAGATCGCGCAACATCTAACGTTGCATAACTTAACGCATAACTTACAACAAAGATGCTTCTTCTTCTACTTTTATTTCCCTGTGTCCTCTTGAAACGTTTTCCAGGCTTTGAATAAAAGCGAATTGACATTGGCAATACATAGTTGGTTTGTAACTTTTTGATCAGCGCCGTCTCGAATCGCCTTCCCAAATGACAAAGGGGACTGTATTAAAAGGTTCTAGGTTCAGCTCTTGAACCTTCGGTAACCGCATACTTTCCTGATGATACTTACTTAGTATGTACTAAGTGAATAACTTATTGGAAATTGAGAGCTTCTAGCGAAGCCCTCGTACAATGTTTGATACCTACCTACATAACAACCTACTAACTTCCCTTCTATTGCCTTTATTTTTCACCCACTGTTCTCTTTAAACAGGTCGTAATTAACTCCCTTCTATCCATTTACTATCACCACTGTTCTTTTTACCCAGGTCTTAATAACTTCAGCCATTTATGATCACGAATATTTTCTTTGTCAAAGTCTTAATATCTCCCTTCTAACATTTTACTTATTACTATTACTATCTCCACTGTTCTCCTTATCAAGGTTGTTATCACCTCCCTTCCAGCCCCTTACTATCTCCACCGTTCTCTTTATCCAGGTTGTAATCACCTCCTTCCAACCTCTTACTATCTCCACCGTTATCTTTATCCAGGTTGTAATCACCTCCCTTCCAGCCCCTTACTATCTCCACTGTTCTCTTTATCCAGGTTGTAATCACCTCCTTTTAACCCCTTA
Organism: Nematostella vectensis; assembly: GCF_932526225.1. Taxonomy (NCBI): domain Eukaryota; kingdom Metazoa; phylum Cnidaria; class Anthozoa; order Actiniaria; family Edwardsiidae; genus Nematostella; species Nematostella vectensis. The sequence goes on along the minus strand of NC_064040.1, from coordinate 11,321,703 downwards.
CTATCTCCACTGTTCTCTTTATCCAGGTTTTAATCACCTTCCAGCCTCTTACCATCTCCACTGTTCTCTTTATCCAGGTTTTTATCACCTCCCTTCCAGCCTCTTACCATCTCCACTGTTCTCTTTATCCAGGTTGTAATCACCTCCCTTCTCCACGCGATTCCTGGTATTGGTAACGTGCTCCTCGTCTGCCTAATGTTCTGGCTCATCTTCAGCATCATGGGCGTCCAGATATTTGGCGGGAAGTTCGGCAAGTGTGTTGACGAGGGCGGGGAGAAGTATTCAGCTAGTGTGGTTCCTAACAAGACAGTGTGTCTCAGTAATGGCTATCGGTGGGAAAATTCGAACATTAACTTTGACACTGTGGACCAAGGTTTTCTCGCGCTTCTACAAGTGGTAAGTAGAATGCCGAAGAACGAACCGAGTTCCTGGCTTTTTGTTTGTGTTTTCTACCGCGTGTCGAAAAGGATGTTTAATTGTGAACGGCAGGAAACTCGAAACACCACAGAAACCCAAACATAAGGCCAGGGGCAAAGCAGATAATAATAATTCCAAGACACGTTGAAAGACCGGATGGAGTATCTAAGATAAATTTTAGTCAAAAAATAGGAAGAGCACCATGTCCAATGAATATTTCCCTGTGTTTTGTTTCCTGTGATTGTTTCAGGACGCTTTTGAAGATTGGATTGAGAATGTTAGAAAAGAAATATCAGCCTCAAAATGAAGAATATCATGCCCAATAAATACTTCTGTCAAATGAAGACTTTGCTATCTTTTCAGGCGACGTTCGAGGGTTGGATGGAGATCATGGAGGATGCTGTAGATGCCACCAAGGTACCAGCTATAACCGTGTCACCCAAACACCATCTGAGCCAATCAGTTTATATTTCGACACCTTGAAATTGTTTATTTCTGAAGTACTATAGATTGTATTGACTGTGTCGAATCAATGTTACCACTTAATAGCTTTCATGACCGGATATACATACTAGAGAAAGCGATTGGGGTGAACCTCCGGAAATGCCTTAAAAAGACTCCGAGGCGAGGGCTTACGCGTTATCTGGATTGATCTTAGTTTAAGAGCACAAAGAGTAGGCCATGGTGTTTTCAGAACATCGTTGGCTAATCAAATTCCACTAGAAGAATCAAGTAAGCCTAATAGCTCGAATTTAAAGATTGAAAATGCGTCCCTAATGCAATGCTGTTCTGTGCCAAACCTCGCCTGACACTATGCGAATTTTTTCGTAGATTGACGAGCAGCCCATCGAAGAGAACAATGTGTCTGCGTATTTATTTTTCGTTGTCTTCATCATCCTCGGAACATTCTTCACCCTCAACCTGTTCATTGGTGTCATCATCGACAACTTCAACCAGCTCAAACAGCAGGTGGGTGATATAAACCTAACATTAACCTGATAACTTCCATCGCTCAGCGCTCGATTCCGCCCAGTGCGCCCCGGGTCCCCGAGGATGGAGAACTTAACCAATCATGCGTTCTGATTGTCTAAGTTATTTTTTCCTTACAAAGTAATATGGGGTCTGAATTAAGAAGCTGGTTAATAAGGGTCTTAGGTAACAAAGTCCTGTCAAACGACTACTTCATATATTTTGCTGTAAATTCCGCTAGGTAGAGAGCGACTGAATGTGTAGCTGAGACCACTTACTTGAGTAAAAGAATCTCTTTGTCTTCTTAAGATGGAGGCAGTTGGCTCGATGGACGTGTTTCTCACTTCCACTCAGAGGAACTGGATGAACGCCCTTAAGAGTGCGGCCACGAAGAAACCAAAAAAGAGAATACGCAGACCACAGGTGAACCATAGATCTAGATGTAAATAAACATGTAGACTAGATAGGGTGTATGTAAAGTGGATAGGTACACCAATCTATGGACATAGGGAGTTGTAGCAGAGGTAGACCATGGATCTGGGATATGTAGTCCTAGGTAATACATGGAAATAGGGATTTGTACCAGAGGCAGAACAAAGACCTGGGATATGTAGTCTTCAGGCAACAGTTGTGGAAGGTGTTTGCCACAGGTAAACCATAGATCCGGGATATGTAAACTTGAGGTGAACCATAGATCTGAAATGTGTAGACCACAGGTCATCCATGGATGTGTTATACACAGAAGAGTTAAAGAAATGGAATGTTTAGGTCACAGAAAAAAACATAGATCTGGAATACCATAGGTGAGCCATAGATCTGAAATGTGTAGACTACAGGGAACACAGGTACGTTGATTTACGATGTGTTATTCACCGTTATAGATCTGGTATGTTTAGGCCACAGGCAAACCGTAGGTCTGGGCTGACCAAAGATAGACCTTAAAGTAACATGCAGCTTCATACTTTGATCCACAGAACAAGTTCCAGGGCGAGCTGTACGACATGGTCCAATCGCGGAAGTTTGAAGTTTTCATCATGTTGTTCATCACCATCAACATGGTGGTTATGATGGTTCAGCATTACGATCAGTCCAAGGAAGTCTACGACACATTAGATATCCTTTTTCTACTTTGATCTAGTCGCAAAGATAGCGGTAAAGAACAACTTGGTTACTCATTCCACTCTTATGATTTCTTAGCGAAGTAGTTGAAGAGAATTAACCTCCATGTGGTCTTATTTATAGATTTTAGATAACAAGCCAGATGAGACCGAGACCCTATAGACCACTGGTAGCTCAGTAAATTAGAATGCCCAATTTTCCTTTTGAACTAGACAATTTCAATGTAACCACATATGGTATTGCTCCTCTTGAACTAGACACTTAATTTCAATGTCACAATATATTGTTTTTTCCCCTCTTGGACTGGACACTTCATTTCAATGTCACCATATATGGTATTTCTCCTCTTGAACTAGACACTTAATTTCAATGACACCATATATGGTATTTCTCCTCTTGAACTAGACACTTAATTTCAATGACACCATATATGGTATTTCTCCTCTTGAACTGGACACTTAATTTCAATGTCACCATATATGGTATTGCTCCCCTTCAACTAGGAACTTTGATGTCACCCATATATGGTATTGCTCCTTGACGCGAGCCTCGCTGTGTGGTCCAAACAAATCCTCAATTTGATATTCACCAGTGTGTTCATCTTAGAGGCGATTCTGCGCATCATTGCGCTCAGGAAGGGCTATTTCCTCAACCCCTGGAATGTGTTTGACTTTGTCATCGTCATCTCGTCTATAATCGGTGAGTTGCAACAAGTAGATAGACCGGATGATGAAAAATTAGTTGTTCAAAAAGGGAAAAATTGCGCCAACTGAGACAATTTCGAAGAAAATCAATGAAGGAAAAGGAAAAATTAATTGCACCGGCCGGGAATCAAATTAAACGCAAATTTAACCTCTACACACCACTGGCGCTAGTTTATGATCCGTCAAACTATACCTTTAGAGGGGGTGTTTGCGAACAAGAATAAAAAGGGCTTGAACCCGGGTCAACGGCTTTGTAGGTACAGTGATAATCACTACATCAATGGAGCTTTCCCTCATGAATACTTTAATAATTCGAAAAAGAGGATGGAGAGAATAATTTCTTTTTTTGTCATCAGGAATCATTGTTGAGAACCTTCAGACATCTCTCGTCATCAACCCAAGCCTCCTTCGCGTTGTCCGCGTGTTTCGCGTGGGTCGACTTCTGCGATTCTTCGAGGCTGCGCGAGGAATCCGTCGCCTGCTCTTCTCTCTCGTCATCTCCACCCCTGCGCTCTTCAACATTGGCGCTCTTCTCTTTCTTATTATCTTCATCTATGCTATCATCGGAATGTCCATATTTGGCCATGTCAAGAAAACGGAAGCCCTTAACGACGTGGTAAACTTCGAGACGTTCGGCTCTAGTTTTGTACTGTTGTTTCGCCTGATGACGTCTGCGGGATGGAATGATATTCTTGATCCTCTGATGATTTCTGAACCAGACTGCGATCCAAACTACAGGGGACTTCCTAGCGGCAACTGCGGCAACAAATACATGGCACCTATATACCTGGGCTCGTTCGTAGTTATAATATTTTTGATTCTCATCAACATGTACATAGCAGTGATTTTGGAGAACTATAATCAGGTCATGGAACAAGAGAAAATTGGGATCACTAACGAGGATATAGAATTATTCTATCAGATGTGGGAATTATTTGATCCAAACGCGACGCAATATATCCCGTATGCTGACCTCTCTGACTTCGTGCATCAAATGGAGGGAAACCTGCGGATTCCCAAGCCTAACAAAGCCGCATGCGCGTTACTGAACATACCACTGGTAAAAGGAGATAAGATTCATTGTCTTGATTTACTCCAGGCTCTTGTGAAGAGAATTGTATCGGGCTTTGAGGATGTTGATTCGGAAGGGTTTAAGATTGTGATGCAGCGAATGGAGGAACGTTTCCAGGCAGCGTTTCCGTCAAGGACTGGTCATAAGTCAACCATAACAACTATGGAAATAAAAAGACATCAAGAGGCAGCAAAGGTCATCGTGCGCGCAATTAGAGGATACCGCGAGAGGAAACTTTTAAGCGCGTTGCACACGCATCTTCTCACGGAAACAGGGCGTGTTAATAAGAGCTTTATTGGAAGCTTAAGAGAACTACAGGAACGAGAATCGCGATGTCAAAGTGAGATCAGCATATTAACAAATCGCACTGAGACAAACCCACAGGCGACAGACGAGTCCCCAGGGGACCCTACTGGAAAGGAAACAGTAGTTGTTCCGATTGGAACTGAAGCAAGCGCGCCATCTCCTTCTGTTGAAACTCCAAGACCAGAGTCACGCAAGCAAAGCGTGACGTTATCGGATTCACGCAAACAAAGCGTCACGTTATCGGATTCACGAAGACAAAGCGTTACAACGCCGAACATGAGGTCATCAAAAGTGACGTCACCTCAATTAACAGACAATAAAAAGATAGCCTGGCAAGAGGACTCTCCGAAGAAGACCGCTGCACTGGAGACTGTGGAAGATGGAAACGAGGACCTGGGTACTAGTGAGTCAAATACGACCGTGAAAGGCAAGGAAACTAAGAAGCAGAATGGTAGATAGCGTTTTTTCGCGTATAGCACGTGTGATGAGCGATCTCTGCAAAAGAAATAAGGGGGAAATTGCAAAACTTATGCTATTTTCGTTCACTTGCAGAACGTTGCCTTTGCCTCAGCCATGTGTTTCTTGTTTTTTTATCAGTATTGACAATTATTCGATAACGGGATATAATTTATTGAAAGGAATAATTGAAAGGAAAGGCAAAGTGAGAAGCTATTTACTCGGGTATAACTTTATTTGACGAATCAAAACGTTTTTTAGAGTCATTCTGATATGGATCATTGTCAGATTGTGTAAAAAAGGAGGAACTGATGCATTGCCTTTTCAATATATTTATTTTTTTAATGATCTTATAACTTCTGTGCTTTTAGGAGAGGAAATATTCAAAGTCAGTACATCTTGTGTAATGAGAAGAATTTGCAGATGTTCATATTTTTAAGTAAATGTAGATAATAACGTTCAGATATCATATTAGTGAAATACGTTTTCGTACGAGCACAGGTTTTATATAAATACATTTATTAATTTATCATTTAATCTTTGATACACCTTAAATGATATATATGTCTTTACAAAGATTCTCTAGTACACCTCATCTCGACTAAACCTTTTCTAGCAGGTTTAACCGTCAAATCCGTACAGTAGGTTAAGCGGTCAATCCTGTTTGGCAGGTTTTTTCTTTTCGAGCCTGTTTGAGATGCTATATTCGCAATTCAAATACACAATGTAGAGTTAATATATTTTTGTACAAAGCGTGACACATCCCGTGACAAAGCGTGACACATCCGTGACAAAACACTGCGTGACACATCCGTGACAAACACTGCGTGACATTAGTGTAAAGCCAGGTTCGCACTAGTGATTTATTTATTACTCCTATAAGTAGCTTTCGCTAATACTAGGAGGCATTAAGCACTGAGCACTGTCACTGGGGGTGGTCACTGCCAGAGGGTTTATTGCGTCCCCAGTGGTTCTTTTACGTCCCTTCGGTTCAGGTTTAGTGTAGCAGCTTGAAGAGACGGGACCTCCGGTTTAGTGTCCTTATCCGAGAAGACTGGAAACACGGGAGAATAACTTCAACTCACTTGTGACAAATTCGATTCAAGGCAGGAACCCGGAAAAAATCCCCAGTTTGAGCCAGGATTCGAACCTGGGCCACAGCGGTGAGAGGCCGACGCGCTAACACACTAGGCCACCCGTGCTTCCAGTGGCAATAGTGACATAACAAGTTATTGTTTATGCGAGGACAGAGCAAAAAAATGGCATGAAACTTTCCAATTATTAAAATATAAGCTCAAGATTCCGCATACAAGGAGTTCCTCTGATCAAAAGCTTAATTCCAAATTTTAAAGAAATTTAGAAGATATGAAATTTAGATATTAGCGAGCAAAGTTGGCTTAATTTCTGATCAGAGCCCGACTTCTCCCTACAAACGAGGAGAATTTATACTTTGAACATTTGAAAATTGCACTTCAAGCCTCATATCTCGAAGACGAATCCACTAGAGAAAAAACACTTTTTGATATGTTGGTTAACATGACATATGGAACCCCTATACAAAAATTCAAGCTTACCGAAGTTAACCTGACCTTATTTTGGGAAAACTTGCCATTTTTTTGCTCTGTCGCATGCGAGCATTGTGTTGTTGTGGCACTATTGTGCGCGAGGTTATATAAAGAAAAGACTATCACAATAAAACAATCTTACCATTGCTGTGTTCTGAATAATAATGCGTTAGATGCAGCCCGGAATCGGACCCGCGTCAACGGCTTTGGAAGTCTCCTTGATAAGAAGGCACGGCCATGATAGGCATCGAAATACTGTTAGCCAGCTGTTCAGTGGGTTCATCCGTGAACTGAACAACGAAACCACACAGGAGAGCCAGCCCGGAGGCTACGTGATATTGAGGGGGGTAGCACAATACAGAGACAATTAGAAAACTGGGCGCCACCGTTGCTACAGGCCTAGTTAAAATTAAACAATGACTACCGACTACCCTCGTAGATAATACAGTAATTTGAAAAAAAAGGGGCATTAGTTTAATTTTTTCATATCATTTTATTCGACCTTAGATCAAGTGATATCACAACCAGTTTGCAAAGATAATTGCGCATTTGGACAAAAAAGCCCATTTCAGTCCACGTCTATTATAGACGCATCACAATGTTTTGCGCACGCAACGATATATCTATACCACTACATGATTGGAGGGTCCGCTCACCACAGGCTTACCATCCTCTCAGTCAGTCTCAGTAATTGACTTGAATATTTCACGATGTATTTCTTTTAGGAGGGATTAGGTAAGGTGAACCTTTCAATTGTCCCAAACTATAAGAAATACGTCAGCTTATTCTGAATAAATGCACATCACAAAGCGCGCTCAAAAACCTGCCTACGGGCTTGAGGGAGGCATTTCGCCGTTTAGTCACCCCGGGAAATTATCGACACAAAACATGTAGAAACGCGAAAAGAGCATTTCCTCGACATTTCTTTCACTTTCAGTCGAGACGTAAGAAGGCAGCATTTAAGGCTTGAATACGCGTGATCGTCAAATTAAGCGAAATCGTTTCTAATCGGTTGTAATGAGGAATTTGCGCGCGCTTTTAATTCGTGACGTCACAGATCTACTAACCATGCACAGAGCCAAAGAAACCTAAGCCATAGAGGTTAACTCTACATCATCCCGCACCAGCAGAGAAGTGCGTAGTAAACGCACTAAATGCCTCGGGTATTATGGCTTTGCATCGCTCTCCTCGCTATTCATCCCACGCAATCCTCAGCAAGGGAAATAACCGGAAGCGTATACACCGCGCGCAAATGGTACTTCCTCGAGCGATTTGCGTTCCGTGATATCGGGGGCCGCCTGGAATATGAGGTGGAGTACCCTGTAGGGACGTGCTGCCCACTGTTAGTGTTTTATTATGATGATATATGGCCCCGTGTGTACCCCGAGGAAGACATGGCATGCTCTAACAAGATGGAGTACGCAAGGCAGGCCTCAGGGACCAATCTTATTAACAAGCTCGACACAGAAAGCGGTAAGTGATAGCAGTAAACCTATATTGAACTAAATCAGGTATGGACATTGTATTAGTGTTTTCGTAAATAGCATAACATGTAGTATATATGTTGGTCCCTTCAGGATTAGACATTTCAGGCGCGCGAGTATTTATTCTAAACATTGCGTTTGAAAGCTGTTTGGCTTACACATTCATTCGATTGACAAAACGTTGTCGTCTACCGGCTTTGCGACTATGCGACAAGCCCGCATGTAAGCATGGGTAAAAGCCACTGAAGCGCCTAGCTGCATATATTAGCTACTGCATAGCTTCAACACGAGGTTCCGGGCTCAAATTTGCAATAATAATTAGAACACTGCCACGCTAGCAGTCACAAATTATAAGCCTCCGGTAAAATTACTTATCTCTGAGCCTCTGGAATAAAACTATTTTTGCACAGGTAACAAGACAGTTGTGTTAAAAGATTGATAAAGTTAGTGATTTGCTGTCCACTCACGTTTTCGGTGCAAAATTTAAAATTTTACGCTGTCCGTTATCTAACGCATCTGCATAAATTATTTTCGAGCGCGCACAGCTTGGTATAGCATTATTTTAATATAAATAGGAACATTTTAGGTGGACAAGTCTAGGAATGATATTTAATTTGGTTAAAATATGAAATTTGAAGCAATTGAGCAATTGACAGCAATTGTCCTGACATGTTGACTCATTGACGGCTGATTGATAACTGATTGTTCTTGAGCCCGGGGGTGGGAGGAGCTTTCCCTTTTATAGCGGAACCTCGTGTTTCAGGCTTAGATGCGGTGGCTAATATATGCAGCTAGGCGTTTTAGTAGTTTTTACACATGCTTACATACGGGCTTGTTGCGTAGTCGCGAAACCGGTTGACGACAACGTTTTGTCTATCGACTGTATCTTGTTTTAGATCTAGCATATAAGCACCGAGTCTAAGAACTGTAAAAATAACTAGCGGTGCATTGCCTTTAAAATACAGCGGCTCATTAGGAACCTACTATCGTCATTGGCGAGGTGCCCTTAATAAGCGGGCTGAAATTAACAAAAAAGGTATAGAGCTGAGTTTGGGACATTAAAAACTGTCCTTTTTAAGCGAGTGTCCTTTGGGCGACGTCCCACTGTATGCTATACTGAAAGGATGTCCGGAGACCTTTATAACACGATATTGCGATCTTTTTCAAAGGAAGCGTGTGTACAAGCTCGGCCATCAGCGACAATGGCACCACCACGCGCCTGCGCTGCACTGGTCAGATGATATTCCGTACCGTGCGCACGCGCTGGTGGTTTCTTGTCTTGAGTCATTGCGATGCGGATGTTCTGGATATGGATTACAAAATCACGGTCACGAACGGTGATGATTGGCAGAGCCACTTATCCGCCGACGAGACGCACATGCTGGAAATCGTGTCTTCATTCTTTCTTATCATGATTCTCACCCTCATTGTCGGCCTTGTTTTCGCAAAGACACTCTGGATAGAACACATGCTGCATAGGCCGTACGAAATCTTCCTGGTCTCACTGGGCTACGAACTCTTTGGCTTGCTTCTTAGCGTTGTTTACTACATAGAGTATGTTAGTTATGGTACTTTGAGGACACCGATACACACTACTTCTGGGTTGCTTCACGCTGTGAGCGAGATTATCTTCGTTTGCCTGCTGATTCTACTCTCCAAGGGCTACACCATCACCCGTGCGCGGTTGAGCAGTCGCGGGCAGATCAAACTCTCAGTATTTATCGGGCTTTACTCCGTTACCTTCTCCATTCTCTTTTTTATCCAAGCCAATATGTTTGACCCAGGGCTCGTAAAATACCTTTACGATAGTGCTGCAGGGACTGGAATAGTAGCGTTACGGATTGTGGCGTGGTGTTGGTTCAGCCTATCCGTGCACCATACCGTAAAGCGTTACCCGGAAAAACGCGTGTTCTACGGCTGGTTCTTTGTGCTCTTCTCCGTATGGTTTCTCGCCAAGCCCTCGCTCGTCTTGCTGGGGTACTATCATATCGAGGAATGGGAGCGGACAAAGATCTTCAGCGGGGTGGACTTCGCTATTTCCGCCATCGGGTTCCTCGTGTTTCTTCATTTGCTCAGACCAAGTAGAACCAATCACAACTTTCCATTCCATATAAGAACCAATCAGATCGAGGATATTGCACAGAATGAAGATACCAGTTTTCCGCACACGGAGAAATTCTCCAGGATGAAGTTAAGAGAAGGGGGGCCTCTTGAAGTTAGCTTGTCTAAGCTAAACGCAAACGACGACAATGATGATGATGTCATCCAGACGCACACCTCCAACTGGACCCAGGGATTCGCCTGAATGGGTTCTAATCCATGGCTGATAAACTTGTATTAATTTACGATGGAAACAAAATAAAGCTACGTTATATTTATATTTATTTGTTAATTCTTGTGTTGATATAATGGATATATAATATCATACAACAACGCCAGTAAAACGCGAGCTCTGACTGGTTGAGGAGAAAGGGTTATTAAAAGTACATACTCGAACAGAAAGGTTTGGCGTTATTTCGTGCGCGCCGTTTACTAAAATAACATTACTAGTATAAACACAGATGTCCTTTTTTCCTAGTGCCCCCTAATAATCTAAGAATGGCATCACAGCCTGGCCATGAACAAGAGTCATTTAACTCGACTACGTTTTGGTGCGTTTGTCAAAAGTGGATTATAAGAGACGCACGCAAAAATGTAATGCTCAAATAGGAATTGACTCAAAGATGATGATGGATGATCGACGGATGATTGCGGTAGGATAGGCGAGTGGTGTACGTTACGTAACCATTAGCCAGTATAAGCAAGAACGAAGGGAACGCGAAAAATAATAATAATAAAAAGCTTGAGAATTTTAAGAGCCAGACATTTCGCGATCTATTGAGGACGGAAACGTTCGCGCTATAACCCAACTTATATTTTACCGATAAAACAGGAACAATATTTTGAGCCTGTTTGCTTATTCTAAACTATGGTAAAACGAGCTTTATCTAAACTTTTTCTTCTTGCCTTTGTCGTAGTTAATGCTGAAATTCACGTCTATAATATTGGCCATTGAGAAATAGGGTTTTTATGATTATTATCTTGGCATCGATGGTTTTTCTATTCAACAAAGGGTAACAGTTGTACTGGTACAATGATCTACGTGACACAAATCAAAATATACCAACTTTAATAAGCCTTTTTTATCAATAATCAAGCTAATCGCATTAATATCACATCTCATCAATAATATAACAATTGTTTAGTATGGTACTAGTATGGACAATTTGATATGACTAAAAATGAAGTTTTATATAGAAATACAATATATGGCTATCCTAAATAAGCTGCTGTCATAATTCGCACAATTCAAAAACTTTTAGAAAACAATTCATCATAAATTGTTTACATCGACTAGCGAAAAACAATTTCACTCTCTGAGTGATGAGCTTATATAACATACATAACCCGTATTACCCATTGCTGTTTGTTTATAAAAGAAATCGTCTGGGTTTAGAGTGTGACGAGTGCAACCGTGGCAACCAAGACAAAACTTCAAGAACGAAAGTTATCCAATTAAGATGGGAGAACTACAGCTATAATTGAAGCGAACTTTATATCTAGAAGGATTCCGTCGTCTCCGGCGCGCTGTTTTTTTTTTTTTTTTTTTTTTTTGCCTCGCTAGTTGGCCAGTAAAGTTCAGGTCACTTCCTGAAACTGAGAAAGTGGCCACGGTAGCGCGCGTCGCATTGTCAAGCATGGTTCTCCTGTAACTTAAAAGAATCTCTCTAAATGGTCGAGTGTCGCTTTTAGTTAACATCGTGACAGGCCCGTACCAAGGGGGGGGGGTGCAGGGGGTGCGAACGCATCCCCCCCACAACGGCCGAAGGTCCACTTTCAGTTCTCAATAGACGTGCTATTTGTAGACAAAACTATAAAGCATAAGCCAGATCACTCTGGTATGTAGTCAAATCCGACAATAAACGGATTTTTTTTTTCGGGGGTGGTCAGATTTTTATCAGAGAACTCACTCTCCCCCACAACCCCAACCGCCCCCTCGCCCCCTCCCCCCTTCCCCCCCACACCCACGGAAAAATTAGGCCCACTTTTAAGGATTTCGCACCCTCCCCCCCCCAAGAAAAATCCTGGGTACGGGACTGTGACATATATTACTTTCATTAGCGTACTGTAGAATGTACGCCCAGAATGATAAACTTTTATATAATTTTCTTTTCTTATCGACGAGGTTCTTCAGGACCAACAAGCTACTTCTTTGGTCTCGTCGGTGAGTGAACCAAAGAACTCCCAGCTTATCCCATCAAAGACATAGGTCACGTGTTAATGACGAAGTGATCACGTGATGTCAGGCGATTGGTCACGTGAGTGGAAGGCCCAGTGATTTGTGTAGAAAGGCAAATTCCTCGGCACGCTGCAACGACCCAGCAAGGACACGTGTTACATGTCTTATAATATGAGGCTGCGGGTAGGGAGGAACGAGTTGAAGAGAGGTGTGGACCAGTATTTGAGCGGTTAGAAAATTCAAGTGGTAACGTATAAAAGGGGCCTTAACGGACGCGGAAAAGGCAGATAACAATAGAAAATTGGAAAAACCAGACGTGAAATGTTCATCGTAAATGTATGTCTGATACATCAGGTTTCATGGTCTAGCATGGCCAGACTTTCCTGCTGTCAAACCATCTATTTTTGTTCGCTATGTAAATAACTGAAGCTTCTATTAGGGATGAGTTAATTTTACAAGTTTAGAATTGAGCGGTAAGAAGAAAGCATTGCCTTGGTCAAATCATCCTTGCCGTCGCAGCCGTCGTTGTTTGGGTTCCTATTTTGGAAAGGGGGAGGTTGGGGTAGGGGGCAAGCGGTTGGACTAGGGAAGGGAGGGGCAGGTATCACAGATTATCTAATCACAGGGGAGGGAGGGTAGAAACAGATAGGAAAAACGCCTTACTTCTTCGAATGAGTCCTGTACATGGCCGCTCCCGAAATGCCCATTCTCTTGGTCGATGGAACATAGTATCATTGGGTCTGACCCGGCCGTTGTGTCCGCGCCGGTCTGGGAACCAGCATTCTGCGTCCGCTGATCGTGTGCTTGCAGGCGCAGTTTGGCTACATACTTGAGTGGGACCCAGTAAGGGACACGGTCGTCGAAGATGGATCCGGACACTAACATGTCCGGGTAGCGCTAGAAGTCAAACAAATGGAGATATGGTAGACTAAATATGAAATATCAAATCAGCCACAATCATGGAACTCAGGAAATCGTGGACAATACTAACTAGTAACCACGACAGTAACTTGGACGCAACGACATAAAACATTTGAAAATTCAAAGAACCAGGCGAGTGCTTTCCTCCAACACACGGCGTGAAAACAAAACAAAAGTTTTATGGTCTAGGACGGGGACGCGACAATGGCGCTTTAAAATCGACTATCTTTCCACAGGCGAGACAGGATAAGAACCAGTCCTTTGTGATCCTTCGGGAAAATAAAATATAATTTGAAGTTGTGTCTTGACTGTTTCCTCAATAAAGCTAGTTACATTACTATATTAGCTTTGTTTGTTGTTTTTAAGAGGAATTGTGGTGGAGAAAGGGGTTTAGTCCCTCGAGAGAAAAATTCCCCAACAAAGAAGTTTGTTAGCGGGGTTCTAATAGCCGCTCTACCTTTTCTGAGCTAATGTTATGGTAAGGGCAGTAAGACTTGATGTACTTGAGATCCAGCTCACTAGACCTGGGAAACATAAACCACACAGCAGTCAGCGTTCGCCTCACGAACAACATTGTATAACAGACACCTTGTCATTACGGACGGATAATAAATTATCGGGAAAACTCAAATACAAAGCATTGACTGAAAACCTGGGATCCCCCACTCGTCAGTCAGGGGGAGGGGAGTGAGTAATTACTTACCTGGGGTCCCCCCATTCGTCATATTCTTGTGATGACAGGGGTAGGGAAGGGAGTAATAACTTACCTGGGATCCCCCCATTCGTCATATTCTTGTGATGTCAGGGGTAGGGAAGGGAGTAATAACTTACCTGAGATCCCCCCATTCGTCATATTCTTGTGATGTCATGGGTAGGGAAGGGAGTAATTACTTACCTGGGGTCCCCCCATTCGTCATATTCTTGTGACGTCAGGGGAAGGGTCGGGTCTAACATTGAAGTCAGCACACATAGAAATGGCACCTGCAAGTATGTAAACATATCTTTTCAGTCCTTATTCAACGGTAAGATAACTTTAATAATCGCAAGTAACCCGCTCTTAGTACACATGGTTAATTGAACTATTCGACATTCAACATGAGACATGCACTAAGAAATCAAATGACTTTTTGGGAGGAAAACTCACGCGAACTCCGGATTATAGCGGCAAAATAAAAGGAAAAGCAGCTAATTCATCGCTTACGAATCAGCCAGATATATCTATGTCTGGGCTTATTTTCAATGAAATATTCAATTTTTAGTGGCTCTATGGCTGCGGTCACGTGATTTTTTAGTGCAATCAGCACTCGGAAAGAACACGTTCTCGAGCCTACCTTCATAATCACAGCTTTGAAGAGTTCGGGCGATCTGTTACACACAGCACCAACCACTAGTCCACCCGCGCTAACACCCCGAGCCGCGGTCAGCGGAGGACTGGAGTAACCCATGCGCTGTAATGCCGCAGTACAGGCCTCGAAATCCTGTGGAGATCGAATATTTCTATAAGAAATCATAAATGGTGGTTGGATGGGTCAAACTACAAGTCCCAAGACTTGATATGTACAGTACTAGCCTCCCCCGCGACAACTCCGCATTGAAAAGAAGGGATAGAACGGGGTACCTGTGGACAAATGGCGGAGGGAGACAAAGTAGATTTTTTTTGCCACAGGAAACCCAAATCAGGTTTTTTTTTCTCTGTTTTTTTCTTTTTGCTCTTTAAGGGCCCTTGTCGGACACACCTTTGTTATTGTTTTCATTTGATATTTGAAGGCACATGATGTACTAGATCTAAATACGAAGATTAATACCTAATTACCAAATTCCATCGAAAATATTGCATTGGTTTCATCAAATCAGCCTATGGAAATGGGTGCTTTTTCACACTTGATACTTTGCTTGGATGACAAAATGACGCCTGACAAAGGCTGTTTAAAAACATACTAAAATTCTCACGAGAGAGAGGAGGCTCGGGTAACATCCCAAAATTGCAGGTTAAACTTGTGATATTCTAAAAAGAGCCACGAGTACAAGATTGAATGGAACCACGCTTTCAATAAAGCTACTCTTGTTATCAAAAAAATGTCTCAGATACATACTATCACCCATCATAGGTACACTTAGCTTCAGAGACTGTGAAATTGGCTGAAGCCAAGTCTTTTAAAATTACTTCTCAAACTTATTGATATATTTGTTTATCATTAGGCCGGTATGGATACAACACCCCCCCCCCCCCCCCCGCCGCCCCGCCCCTCCCCCTGATAACGCAATATGTGGAGAGGAAGCTATTTTTTATTCTGAAAAACGGCGGAAGACTGTAATCTGGTGTTTTCATCAATATAAGGCGAAAAATCGGATAAAATTGGAGTTATGTTCTTCAGTTAAATTGGTTTCTATTTGAAATCACTTTTCGGGGGAGATATGACAACACGCCAAAATTGAAGATTAAAACCACTTCGAGTTTCAAACATCAGTGTTTTTTGACAACAGTCGTACCAAGTGCTTCCTATTTGTAACATGTGAGGAGTTAAGCACTACGTGCAGTCAATGGCGTCTTCTCTGTCATCGCTGCCACACTCAACGCTCTCATCCTCCTGACTGTCCTGAAGTCGCCCTCTCTCCGCACGCCGTCCTACATCTTCCTGTGCAACCTCGCTATCTCTGACCTGGCCGTCGGGGTTTGTATCCAGCCTTTATGTTCAGCAGTGATGGCTCTACAAGGACTTGGTGTAATGGCGCAGCACTGCACCCTTGTGGAATATTTCCATCGGCAAGCAAAGCCGCTCATTGTCTTGCGTGGGGTTAAGATATGGGAGAAAGCTGGCCGAGACAATGAGCGACTAGCTGTGCCAGCTGATAAGCTGAAAACCGGCGTGGGTCGCTACGTCGCCGAAGCGGAGGTGGGTGGGCGGAAATTCGAGAACATTTCCAGCAACTTACAAGCCGGCTCTTGTATCGGTCGAAATGCATCGTATCTGGCTCACCGCTTGATAATAAATATAGGCATTACACCTGGGCATACACGTCACTACTACCATTGGCTTGGCTTGCTTGCCTAACTGTGAAATCCACTCATTTCAACGTTTCGCGGCATGTTAAACAATGAAAATAGTTGGGGCATTCTCCGTGCTCTGCATCTACTTCGCCGGGATCTCTTTTATTGGTGTTTCCCTTATGAATTTCGACCTTTACCTCGCGCTGTACCTCAATCTGAAGTACGTCAGGATAGTCACCGTACCTCGCTCTATCTTACTGATAATCACTTCTTGGATCTCCCTCGCAGTGTACTCTGTTCTTTGGTTGTTTGTATTTAAGAGGGGCGAGACTTTTGCGTTTGTGACGCTTGGGACCACGCTTTTTCTCCTGCTCCTAAATGTGGTTGCTTACCTTATGATCTACCTTATGATCTACCTTATGATCTACCTTATGATCTACCTTATGATCTACCTTATGATCTACGCCGTCACAGGCGAAAGATACAGGTTCTTACCGTGAGCGAGACAGTTGATGATAAAAACACGAGGCAGAACCGAAAATTCGCCAAGGGAACGTTCTTGTGTTTCTAAAGTTTCTCTTTTGCTACTTGCCGTATTCTCTCTGCTCTGGGCTGGCCTTTGTGGGTTATCAGAATGAATGGCTTGAGAGAGCTGTGCACGTTTCGGTGACGATCATTTTTTATAAACTCAAGCCTGAATCCATTACTTTACCGTTGGAAACATAGGTTTCCAGTCCCCTCACCTCGAAGATCCGGTGATTGAGAACCATTAGTTTCCAGTCCTTTTACCTCGAAGCTCCTGTGCTTGTGATGAAGAATGGCCTGATGATACCACTCTCGGCCCAGCTCACCTCCGCCTCTGTTAAACCCAGTAACAGAAATATATTGAGCTTTAAGAATGCTGACAATTTCAATAATTTAGAATTTAGTGGTATAGGATTCGACCATACTAAAATTATTTCTGTCTTGGCACCCTTAATTGAATTATAGCTTGGCATAGTTGAGTGCGACGTGACAACATGCTAGTGTGGCGTGACATTCATGATGTGACTGAATGCTATTGAGATGTGACATAAATACGCGACAAATTGCGAAGACATACATGACGAAAACAGAATGCGAGCCTGTACTCTCTAGGTAATGTGACTTGACATAAGACACAATGCTAGTGTGACGTGACAAACCTTACGTGACAGAATGTGAATGCTGTATTCATAGGTCGAACTCGACGTGACATACCTGACGTGACAGAATGCGAGAACCCAGCCCCTGGTAAGAAGGCACAGTTGCTCTGGTCTAAATCCCACATCCACATTGACTCCGTATGCGCCTGGAAACAAAACAAGTCAAATAGTCAACGGGGATTTTGAGCTCGGGTTTTGACAAGTTTACAGGCCTTTTGAATATGCTATATCCAAGCGTCAATGCCTAGTCTCAGTGAACGACAATTACCCAAATTTGGTTACCAACCACAGCGCAAAATGTCTGACTCACCATACACGTGCATCAACATGGGGTTATGCCCATTCAACTCCAGCTCCTCGTGATGGAACAGAGTCACTGGTACTAGGGTGCCATCCTGACTTGGGACCTCAAGTCTTGTGCACTTGTAATCATCACTTGGAAAAGTGGGCCTCTTGGATAGGACAGGCTTTCGGACAGCCTGTACATAGTAGAAAAAAGAGGGCCAAATTAAAACACAATTGTTGCCAAGACAAAAATCCCGACTACAAATTTTGGTATATCGTATTCATTACTCTGGTTCAAGGACAAGGCTACTTTGGGATTTTCTATGATTTTTGATGCATTTGTTTTTACAGTTGCTAAAGGGCATACAACAACTGTTATATGAAGCGCAACATGCTACCAAGTGTAGGATACATAACTGGAAAAGCGTTTTTTTTATAAATAGTAAAGCAAAGCCACTAAGAACCCAGGCTTTTTTCTTCGTTTCTTTAATGCACCACAGGCTGTTTTCTAGATGGGGCTGCCATCTTACCTAATTATCCTAGCGACAAGGGACACACAGTCCCAAATGTTGCGTTTTCTGACCCGGGTCGAACTGTGGTCCGGATGTACGGGATCCCTGTGGCTGGTCGTGAGGTGAGGGGGCTAGGGAGAGCCCCAGAAGAAGGTTTTGGGTGACACCACATCATCAACCACAGGAAACCCGAAATAGCACAGGAAACCAAAATAGAATGCCTGAGACATGGCTGCTGTAAACACACATCAATATAATAATTACCTGAGTGCCCTCTTTCATGTTAAAGTCGATGACCTGAGGGGGGAGGACAGGGGAGGAAATTGTGTACCGCACCACATCTGACTTGAACATCTGAAAGAAAAACAAATTATACAATACAGTTCTGCCATCCAAAAATAAACAAGGACTCGCCATATTTTTACTAAATGCTGGAAAATGTGAACAACTCGTGCAATAAGCCGTTAAATTATCTTTATTTTTACGGATATTTATTGAGAATCCCTCCCCAGCATTCCATGCTTCTGCAACATAATTTTAAATATTATACCTGATTTGAGCCTGGCTGAAGCATTGTCGCAAGTTTGGGTAACTAAAAAAAAACACAAAGAAGGTTTAAAGAAAAAAAGTGATATCCAAGGAACGAAAAACAATTCACTTCTGTATTAAGTTCAGCTCTAAAATACATCTTCCATGCATGTGAATGAAAAAATAAAACGTGTTTTTTTCTTAACTAGAGAAAGAAAAATCATGGTTTTCGCAACAATGTGCATCTAAGCACTCTTCAGAGCCATGAGATAGAAGCGCCTTCGGCCAATCAGCATACTAGATTTATTGGTGTTATTCTAAGGTTAAATAAACAAGTTGCACAAGTCTTGGAACTGTGTGGCACCTTAATAACTTGGACACTGTCCTCTTTAGACAGGTTGACAATGGAGAGTCTTGGCACAGTGGAGTCTCTCTCATACACTACACAGTATTCAGAGAAAATCTCCATATCATCAGTAAAAACCTAGGATAAAATATAGTCAGAATATGTTTAAAAGAAAACCTGATCCCATTAAAACCAGACCATATATTTTTTTACATTGAAAGTCAGAATAGTATCACTGACCTTCGGTTGCACTGGAATCAAATCTTTCCATTTTTCTTTGGATGGATCAGAATGGGGAACTCTAACCACCTGTAGGAAAATATTCCATTTTAAAGAATATTACAATATTTCATAATTTTTTTATTAAGAGTATGTAAAAACAAAACGGCCAAGGAGTTGCTGAGAGACACTACCATAAAGGAAATGTCATTACACCAATTGTTGAGTAAAATGGTAAAATTAACCACATGCATAATTTCTCTATATCTTACTTTAGTTCACATTACAGTTATAAAGTAATTGTTTCCAATACTAGAGATGGAAGTAGAAAACTAGAATGATTTCTCCATAATTATCTGCATTCAGTATTATATAATGAAATTTAATGGTTTCTTTCTATAGCATTTGCCAATTGTCATTTGCCATTTAGAAAAATGACAATGCCTTTTAAGATAAGTTTATTATATGATTAGGTCATACAGCTTTGTCTAGTGGGAACCTCTATATAACAGACCTTATAACAACCCCTTTATAATGGACAGTCTATTAACTCCTGATTTAAAGGGTTCAGTCAAACACAAAAGGTAACCCCTGTTAACTGGACACGTTTTCTCACTCCCAAGGGTGAATGTTATGAAAGGTTCCACTGTACTTGTGCTTACCTACCCTATAGTTTTTTCCTTGGTCATTGGACAGGATAAAGAAGTCTTCATTCCTGTGTTCAATATAGTACTCGGTGTTGACCTCCCGATGGTATAAGGGATGATATGCAAATGAGCCATCTTGCAGGTTGATCAAGCAGACCTAAGAGATGTTGTGAACAGTACCTTTTAATAGCAAGTAGGCTCAAGCTAACTCAATCAAACCCCTGCTAAACCAAACCAAAATCCATTCTCCTTGGGATTATAAGTTACCTAACAAAATAACCCCCATTGTTTTTTTAAATATCCCACCAATTCAAAGTGATTTCTGTTTTCAAAATGCAGACTCCCACTATATCAAATCAATATCCATTTTGCTAGGGTTCATTCATTTACTATTTTTCACCCCGGTTACTCCAATAACTCAAACACCCTCTATTCGAAAATTCTAGTAGTTCTCTAAGTATTTTCCCTTTTAAATGTATATAAGCAACATCATTCACATGGCTTTCATGTAAACCATTGCAGGCTACAACAAATACGCAGTAGATTCTCTAATGTACCGTAACCTTATTTCAAATAAAGCGCTATAATACATATTGCATAAATTTTATGTGGAAAGTTGGTGGTACACTATGTGGTCTTTAGAGTTTTTACATTATTGGATGCTGGTTTACCTCGGAGGTGGTCTTGGCATTAGAGTTGATTGTCAGGTAAGTACGGTCTTTTGTTGAGCTTATGTCCAAGTAATATCTGGAAAACATATATATGTATAGTAATATTATACTAATACTAATATTCTACTCATACTAAGGGTACTACCTTTCATGCTTTTCTTCAAATACTAGCTCATCTTTCACCATCTCAGTTTTGAGCTTGTGCCGCCACAGCTTGTTTGCCCTCAAAAGGTTGTTAATTGTAGTGTAGTAGATAGTGCCATCATCAGCACCCCATTCTTAGAAGAAAAAAAAAATTATGGTTCACATTCTGCACATCATCATCATCATCATCATCATCATCATCATCATCATCATCATCATCATCATCATCATCATCATCATCATCATCATCATCATCATCATCATCATCATCATCATCATCATCATCATCATCATCATCATCATCATCATCATCATCATACAAGCATCACCACCATCATCATACAGCTCACATGTTGTATGTATAAAAAAGCAAGCTCATGGATGCTACTGTACAACCCTCATTATTTGTATAATAGAAAAATTTAAAATGTTTTACATTGTACTCCTTTTTGTACTTACCAACATTAGCTACACTAGGTATGGAATCCACCAAGGTCAATGGGCCATCCCAGACTTTAATGATCTGAGCTGAAGGTGTTTCTGCATTTGGAGTGTCCAGAATAAACATGAGAAACTGCAAGTGAATAACAGACATCAGAGCAATTATTCTAAAAACTTCAGACTAAAAACTTCATATAAATAATTGCATCAAAATCACACAAGGAATAGAATGGGAATAGCATGTAGTCAATCAAACCAAACAACTAAAAACTGCCCCAAAGTTGATTGACCATGTGCTAAGTATTCCCAAATGAGACAAGGGTTCTGGATTCTGGGAAGTGATGCTATAACCAATAACCACCAGCTTTACAGAGCTAAACCTTATTATTAGTGTTGCCTCATGAAATAGGAAATTTTTCAAACTACCATTACTGTGAAAAAAGCACCTTTCTAGATGGTGAAAGCTTGAAGTTCGAAACTGAAAAACTGGGAAGTCTTCCAAATAACAGAGGCAATTCATTCTGGTTAAAGATGATCTGTGGCTTTCCCAAAGAATATCCATCTAGAAAGAGTCACATAATTAACATAATAATAGTCACAGTTTAAATAGGGCACATATGGGTGGGCAATAAGTTAAAAGTGCCATCATCTTTTAGAAGGCTGTGTTCATGGATTACCTTCACTGAGAATTTGGCGTCTACAGGCGACAGGGAATTTCTTCTTGTCAGGAGAGCACTTCATGTAGTACACATAATCATCTACTCTCTATTACAATAATTTATTTAATGTGGAGAAAACATACTGTATTCAATATAATGTAACAGTTGAGCAGACAAACATACTGTATGCAATATGATAGCAGTGTAGTAGTGTGGCAGTGTATCTAGTATATGCACACAAATAATAAAAAAATGTACATTAAGCAATAGTCCATAAAAAATCCAATATGTAGGTGGTATAGGTGGTGCTTTATTTTCACCATAGAATCCCTGGGATAAACTAATAACTTCTCAAAGTGGGAGGGCGCCATTCTGAAATGGGGGGGGGGGAGGAGAATTCCACCAAGAATTTCAGTCCCTGGATCCACTACCACCAAGTTTCATCTCAATGCTACTGTGATATTCTACTTGAGGTTTTGAGCTTAGGTAAGTAGTCAAAATGTTAAGTTCTTACCTCGGGTACTGACTCCAGCTCATGACTAAGTGGAAGCCAGTAGGACATCTCATGGACAAGCTTCCTCTGGAAGAATGATGTATCCTCAAGGCATTGTTGTGTGTACCTACATATAAAAAGAAAAGACGGATTGGAATAACAGGGGAGCTGATGGGGACAAACCCATCATGATAAGGGGGCACAAGATGGCAGATCTCAACAGGAATTAGGGAACTAGTAGTTATTTGTACATCTAGAGAGGGTTGAGGAGGCCATAGGCACTAGAGGAGGGCATGGGGTGTACCTAGAGGGAGTCAAGAAGGCTGCACCTATATGCACATCTCCTTTGGAAAATGGTAGAGGGGGCCACACATATACTCACATCTAGAGGGGCAAGGGGGTACCTAGAGGGAGTCAAGAGAGGGCTACACCTATGAGCACATCTTTTGTAGAAAGGGTAGAGGGGGCCCTACCTATATGCACATCTAGAGGGGCAAGGGGGTACCTAGAGGGAGTCAAGAGAGGGCTACACCTATGAGCACATCTTTTGTAGAAAGGGTAGAGGGGGCCCTACCTATATGCACATCTAGAGGGGCAAGGGGGGTACCTAGAGGGTGTCAAGAGAGGGCTACACCTATGGGCACATCTTTTGTAGAAAGGGTAGAGGGGGCCCTACCTATATGCACATCTAGAGGGGCAAGGGGGGTACCTAGAGGGAGCCAAGAAGGCTATACATATATGCACATCTCCTATAGAAAGGGTAGAGGGGGCCATACCCATATGCACATCTAGAGGGGGGCACATCTAGAAAGGTTACTGAGAGGGTGTCAGGCCTGTGGGCACATCTAGAGTGGCAAGGGACCAGAGAAAAAGGAAAATCTAGAGATAGGACCATTGCTATATGCACATTTAAAGAGGGGGGAACCCTATGGTTAGGACAAGAGGGAACGGCAGGGCCACACCTACATACAGTACACAGTTGGCGGACCTAGACATGACAGATGCTGTGCTGCAATTAACTTAACTATCCTTAGAAATTTTACTGACAATCACAAATTTCACCAATACACTTACTTGTTCTCTTGGGCGATATATTTTTTGACATCCTGTAAAAACAATAAACCAACTTCCTTAAAGACCGTTTGTATTAGTTAGGAAATGTAGCCAATCCAAGCATCAGATATCATATTAAAACTATAACGTTGATTCAAGCTAAGTACAGTCATACTTGAGTCAATGCAGTGCATGATGCAGTACTTATACTTTTACTATTCTTGTTTACAAATAATTAAGCAGCCAGCACAGGCCCGTACCCAGGATTTTTCTTGGGGGGTGCGAAACCCGGTCTGAAATCTGAACACCCCCGACAAAACACAAAAAAGATGTTTTTATGACTTAGCAGTATCTCCATGGGATGTATATTGTCGGATTTGGCTACATGCCAGAGTGATCTATCTTATGCTTTATAGTTGTGTCTACAAATAGCACGTCTATTGAAAACCGAAAGTGGACCTTCGTTGTGGGGGGTAAGTTCTCCCCCCCCCCCCCCCCCCCCTGGGTACGGGCCTGCAGCATAACGCGAAATCGTTCATTCATACAGAAATCGAATCAGCATTCCTGAGGGCAAAACATGCAACAGTTCAAACCTTGAATTTGCGGTATTGCAGCCAGTGAAGCTCATCAAATAACTCCAACCCATGAACTAGCTGGCTAGTTGTCTTCCTCTTGGGTAAAGGAAAGCTTTCTTTCTGGCCAAAAATCCAGTTGAAAATCGTTTTATGTCTCCTGAACGAAACGTGCAATGCTCCGCCAGGACGGATCAACAATTCCAGGCGGGAAATTCGAAAATAACATGGCTTTAACCTTGAGCTCAGCATGTAGAACGCTTTTTCTTTTCAAGATCAATCATCTGTAAATCCTCTAGAATTTTTAATAAATCGTGTGTTAGATTTAGGGGCGCGAAATCGCACAATTTATGGAAAACAAACACAAGAATTGCAACACGTACTTGCGTGTACTGTGGGCCCCCTGTGCTAGTCGCGTGACCCTGGGGGGAAATCACAGGAAACCCAGAATGCCTGATTGCATCACGACCCACAAGATGGCGGCCATGTTACACGTGTGTCTTGTCTTTCAGGAACTTTGAAAATGGCGATAGAACAGTGAGGCGCCTAGGTTGATAAATCACAGAAAATGTTTCTCTTCAGCTCAAGGAGTATTTTGAGGGCTGTTAGTAGCAAAGGGCTTGGAGTACATTGGAGAAAATACTTACTAGAGAAGAATTTTGTGTTGCGAAATTGTGCTGCAAATTATCGTATTTCAGTGTCAAATCAAGATCAGTATCGGTACCCAGTGAAGACGTCATGGAGAGGAGAAGATGTATGGCAAGGGGATGACAATAGGTTTCGCGGGAGCCAAGTTCAACTCAATAGCAAAATCCGACGAGAGAAAACAGTCGAAGGTCTCTTGAAGCTTTACGAGTTCCGAAAAATGAACCAGCATAATAAAGTTACAGTATTGTATAACTTAGCCAAGCTATGTAAGAACAATCAAAAGCAAAAGCTGATTGCCAAAGGTGACAGTCAGTTGAATGGTGTCTTGGGGAATCTCATTAACGACACTATGCTTGACATTTGCGACATTGATCACCGGGGACTGACAAACATCATACATGCACTGTCACTACTACTAGTTAGTGATGTCAAGGTGACACGTCTACTGGATTTAAAGACCCTGATAGGTACTTGCTTGCAAAAACTTGAGCATAGAGGGGTCCAAAACCTGAGTAGCCGTGAGATTGCCATGTTCTTATCTGGTCTTGGAAGAGCTAAAGATCTTGTTGATGCAAGCAGGATTTGCCAGTTGACAAGAGAGGAGATTCTCCGCCGAGGTCTAGTGGGCTTTAGTAATAGCGAGGCAGCTATTATGTTTTGGTCTTTCGCAAAGTTGGGGGAGAAATCTGAGGACTTGTTCAGGCTTGCTGAGCGTGAAATCCTGAGAAGAAAGACATCATCGTTCACAAGAGAACAGTTTGTACAGCTTCTTTGGGCCTTTGGTGAGACTGACTTAAGGCCTACCAAACTGTTCAATTGCTTTGCTGAGGAGCTTTCTAGAAGAAATCTCTGTGCCTTTGAGCCCTATGAACTTGAAATCATTCTTCGTGTTTGCTACAAGGTGAATTTCAGATGTGATATTTTACTCAAAGCCGTACAAGAGGCCTTACTTAGTGAAGATCCATCAAAGTATGGTATTCGCCACTTTGCACTATTCCTGAAATATTTGTCGAAGCTTGGCTTTCGTGCCAAAGATTTATTCCAATTCATCTCCAATGCAATTCTCTCAAGGGACAAAGTGACGATGGAGAACAGAGACCTTGCCACCATTCTGCTGTCTTTTGCCGAGGCAGAGATGAGAAATGAGGAGCTATTTGGGGCACTACGAGAGGAGATTGTCTCAAGAGAGTTCCACACCTATGAAGCTGGTCAACTGGTGTTGTTTGCTTGGTCATTTGCAAAGATCAACATACATGCACATGACCTGTTCAAGCTTGTGGGAGATGGCTTGTGTTACCACAACATCACTGATATGGCATCTAGAAGAATTGCAAAGGCATCTTGGGCTTTTGCCAAAATGGGTGAAAAACACATGAATCTATTCAAGAAGCTAGAAGCTGAAATCCTATCCAGGCCATTTGAGAGTTATGACTACGTTGCTTTGGCACATTTTGTTTGGTCTTTTGCCAAACTGGGCTTCAAGTCAAAGGAGCTTTTTGAGAAGACTGCCCAGCAATATGCATCTATGGACATCACCAAGCACTCCATCAGCGAATTGATTATGGTTCTCTGGTCCTTTATGAAAGCTGGAGAATATAACACACAATTGTTCAACCTATTTGGTGAGGAAATCCTTCCCCGTGACCCTTCTGTCTTGACTAACAAACAACTTGTGCAGTTCTTATGGCTGTTTGAGAAAGCGCAAGTACCAGCTGCCCAACTCTTTGACCTTTTAAAGACTGAATTTCTTAAGCGGGATATTGCCACATTTGATACTCTTTTACTGACCACAGTCCTTAGGTCCTTTGCTGCAACCTCCACCCAAGCCCCTGAATTATTTGATATCATTGAGGAAGAAATTTTAAAGAGAGGTTTCTCCGAGATGCACACAAATATTCTTAACAACGTCCTGTGGTCATTCAATGCACAAGGTCGGCCTGCTAATAAACTTGTTTTGAAGGCCAATGAGGAACTCAACCGTCGAAAGTCAAGCAAGGTTGGGGTGAAAGGAGAACTGAGGAGCGAAGATGAAGTGACAGAGGACATTGCTTCTGAATCAACACTTCCATCACAAAGTGACTAAATAGGTATTGAGAAGCTTATACAGTAGATTATATTCTTTATCTGAGGTTTTATATTATATCTAAGTTACATTAGTTTTGCAAAAGATTTCAGTACTATGCAGAAAGAATATACATATAGTATATTCAAAGTACTTAACATTGTCTTACATTGCCTTAAGGCAAGGTTTTAAAAAACCTCAAAAACGAGTCCATATTGAAAATTCCCCTAATCTCGAGTCTGAGAGAAATTATAACAAGGTTATCCTTTCCTGGAAAAGCTTGGATTTTAGCTTGTTTAAAATGGTTTATAATATTATATCATCAAAAAAGATTTACAATGGTTATGTGTCTAGATTTATGGAGTTTTTACTACAGTATATAAAATTTTGAACTGTTAAGTTTCTCAAATTCGTTGAAGCAGTACAGTATCAATCTCTTACTAGATAGTATTTATATCAAAGTGAACTCCAAATGCCATGATGTAAACATGCACTCTTTTAGGCCCAGGCCAATGTTGCCGGAAACATGTTGTCCGTGCGCATGTTTCCTCGATGTTTCCTAGTTTGGGCACCATAGAAACATTGTTGTGCACCACAAATTTTGTGTCCAGGACACAAAAAATGTTTCCACACAAGAAAGAAACATGTTTTCAATCGTGCGTAAACATGTTTCCCGATGTTTCGTGACTGGTTGGCCATCCTCGGAAACATTTAGGAAACATTTTCCCCCAATGTTGCAGGCCACATGTGTCCTCGTTTGGCCAGGGCCTTAGTGATTACTTGTCAACCAACAAAATATTGTGTATGTGTGAGTAGACAGTGTACTGGGTTGGACTGCTCGCTAGAGTAATACGATAATCCAAAGTCGAGTGTAAACGAGTAGTTCTTGATTTGGGTATTTGGTTATATGGTCGTAAGAGCTGGGCCTGGTTCTAAGAAAGGTTCTTAGAAAGATGTTCTTAGAATTTTTCTCAGAAAGCAGGCTAGTGCTAGCCCAGCGGACAGTGCTGAATAACGTATGCGCGTGTTCTGGCGAAAACAAGCACAATCGTAGTGTTGAATCGTTCGAGAAAAGGTACGAAAGGCTGACTTCACTCGCTGATTTGACTAACTGTACAGCATTAAAACATACTGTACAAAAGATGACAGATTTGTGTGATAATGAGGGAGTCCTAAAGAAAATTATAGTCTTAGGTTTGGTGTAGTTTTCTTAGCATTCGCCAAAATGTGACAGTTCGCCGGTAAAAAGCCGCCATTTCAAAACAAAAGGCTGGTTTAACCGCGCGGTACTGGAACTAGTCTTGCGTTTTTCAGCACTGGCAGCCCAGCGAGTATGGCTATTGGGATATTTGATTGGATAAAACGTTGTTTATCTCTGAGTTGGCATTCCTTGCTTTCTAGGAACAGGACCCCGGACGGAACGGAGGGGGGTTCCGCAAGTTACAAAAAGCCCCCGCCCTACCAACAACACGTTTGCCTAATAAAACTTCCTTTTGCTGATTGAGTTGGCAAAAATAAAGTCTTTATTTTAACGTTGCCCAAATTTTAATCCCAAGCATAACTATTGTACTTTTACATCGAAAGAATTAACCTGGGAAAATACTTTCATAGTGTGACTTTAAAAATACAACATTGCCCAAGTTCTCATAAAAACGGTTATAAACTTCTGGCAGAAGTTTGTTTCGTTACATAAGATCGCGAGTGGAGAAATTAAGAATTTATTCCTACAACCTCTGTCACCTGATCATTCCCACATTCCCGTATATCCTGGGACTGTGTTTAGTGTCATCTCTAGTGAATGTTATGGTGTCATCTCTAGTGAATGTTATGGTGGAGTTCTCGGAGTACGAGCTGGAGCATGCCAAGTCGCATGTGGCTCCCACATGCGTGGACTCGACAGCGAAGGATCTTTGGAGCACTAAAGTCGACGCTCAGCACAGGTAGCCCAGGATCGATATGCCATATGTATGGCTGGTAAAAGGCTAGTTAAACCCAACGAAAATCGCTGAAACTCGGTCAGAAGAACATTAAGGACACCAAGCAAACACTGTTAGTATTTCAAGAAATTTTATTAAGATTTTATTTAGATTTAAGATAAAAAATCCTACTCTCAAAAGTCACCATATATCTAGTAAATCGTCAGAAGTAATGATTCTGGGCTACCTGTGCGCTCAATTGCAGACATTCTCCAAAAGAGTTGCAGGATAAAGCGCCCCCCATTTCGGCGAATTTAGATGTTCTGCTAGGTCCTCCCACTTTAGCCATTTCTAGTAAACTAATATGGTAATCGTGAACCCTTTCGTGAGTATGGGTGAGCTTAGCTTCTTTACTATGCCGCTTGTCCAGGGGGGTCGGGACCCCACCCTGCTCATGTGACGAGATGCGTTCGACTCCGGTTGACGCCTTCGCGTTGGTAGTTAAATGCATTTCCAAGTGGATCTGCACAACGGCAGAAGAACCACAGGTCCATGAGTAAGTAACCAATACGATCGAATTTACAAAGACCAATAAGTTGGTGTATTTAGTTTTTTTTGTCCTTGAGGAGGGTCTCAATTTTGGTCGCCTTTTGGGGGAGGGTCAACATGTTTTGTGCTATAAATAAGGGGAGCGACGCAATTTTTTAACTTAGCAGCCCCCTTCCCTCCTTTTAACGAAATAAGAACGGAAAGAAATTCCGTGCCTTAGGCGTGTATTTTGGACCTTCGCGCGGAAAAAAAAATTGTGCGTTTTCCCATGGAGGGTCACATATTTGATTCAAATAATATCAGTCCCTTGCTTGAATTAGCCGATGGAAATGGATTCTTTGAGTGTCTTCTTCTCTTCTTCTTCTTGAGTCGGTATTGTGCGGAAGCGTAAAATGACGGCGTGATTGGCTTTCTTTAAGTTTCGCTTAGCGTTGTTAGACGCATCCATAACTACGCAGTGTCTTAAAAAAACGAGAGGGAAAACATCAATTTTTTTTTGTATGAATGGTTGATGAGGTTGGCCATTGTCCAGAAAGAATTCCTTCCTTTATCATCATCTCAGCCTATCCCACCGTCACACCCTCTAATAAACCTCTAGTTAGACAATAGCTAAACACGTCTTGAATATGTGTATTTTAATAAAGAATTTCTTGTTAATTAACTTTTTATTTGATCAGCAAGGAGTCTAAAGGCCACAACGACTTACAAATCCGCGTACTGCAAAAGGAGACTATATACCATGAAACGGTCGCGACCCAAATATACGGATTGTGATTGGCTCGCATAGACAGTGTATCAAGTGTATGTTGCAACAACTGTGTGTGTGTGGGAGGGGGGGGGTTTACAGCCCGCCGCCACTGTAGTTGTGGGGGGGGGGGGGTATCACCCGCCACATCGTTATATCCAATTTACCAAATTCAATCGATATTGCAAAGCTTACAAAATTTTGTGACGATGAAAATGGTTTTGCTTTCTTCTTATACCTTGGTTTAAGCTTCGATTCCACTAAATGGCAGCTGAAAGGATCATCACTTTAAATAAGACGTTTCGGGACGATTGACGGCAGCAAGAAGAAGTATTTTTTTCTTCTTATTTTTCTTATTTTTTTTTCTTTATTTTTCAACGCTACCCAAGGTTAACAGGTTTTTGAATTAAAGGCGATAGAGCAGATGCTTCTATCTAAATTGGGTTGGAGCAAATTATCATAAGGGGAAACGTTGAGCTTCCGATTGCCGACTACCATCAAGAAAAACGTGCTTGCTTATATTCCCCTTCTTTCTTCAAGGGTGTATGAACACCGCTTGATTTTGCTCGTGAGAAAAGTAGTGTCGGAAGCCGTGGTCTAGGTTGGAGACGCCAGCAGCATCATCAGCGGTTGTGTTGTACATCTGGCATTCCCTGACCGCCGCACTGTGGCTAAACGACTTGCAATCAGCATATAGAAGGCACATTTTGAGGCAGATCATTTCATTAATGACGTCATATACCTGATCGAGCACGTGACTGGGCTGGAGGCGTGCGGGGACTGGGTAGAGCTGGAATAGCCGGTTGTGTGTGGGGTCAGCTTCTAGGGAGAAAAGCAAGCATGGCGTATGAATAAGATAGATTTAGCGATATGAAAATAAAAGTGAAAAAATGAATGTGATTGTACCCACGCTTTTTATCGCCGACGTACCATTTTATAGCGCTATGAACGTAACCATAAAACATCACAAAATTTCCTCGAGCAATCTAAACCTACGACCTATAGTGCTCTTCTGATCTGCTCCCGAATTCTCCCAAACAAACAAAACTGCTTATATAGCGCAATAAAGGCAAAAAGGCAATGTTCTATTTCTAATTGCTCCTGACTTGAGATTTGATCGTCATCAGAGTCACGTCATCAGAGTCACCCTCTACATGGTCCTCGGTACAGTATCTTGCGGTCAGCGGCTCATCCGGCGGAACCAGCTTGTACACATATTGATTCACACAGTTGCGCACTTGCACCTTTACGCTACTATGGCAACAGTCACCGTTTCTATGGAAGCACACAGTACGCGTCACGACGCCATCTGCAGTTGTCGGGTGTTTTCCTCTGAGCCAACCAGTGGCGACCGCATTGCATCGGTTTGCGGGCGCACAGGAGGTTAGCAGCTGGTAATAACCGGTTGGACTCTTGAAGGCATACCAGTCAGTCCGGTTTAAGAAGGCATCACTTTGAGCAGTAGACGTTGTCTTGTAGCTATGGAAACGGGTCGCATCGCTCAAAGTATTGAACCGAACACACAAATCTGATGGCTCTGCAGGAAAAAAAAACCTTAAAATAAATTTATCAAAACAATAAAATGATCTAAGAAATTCTGAGAAGTCATAAGAGAGCATCGATATTGTTTTGGAATACGTGCAACCTTTGGTTACTTCTGGAAGAAGGCTTCACAAATCAACAATAAATCCAAAAAGGGGATGATGTTCAATGGATTTATTTTTTCTGGTAGTGAAGAAACAGACAAAAATAGATATCTACGTGCTACCGTCCGTCCGTCCGTACAGTACATTGGCGGCCTTATATATTAGTCTCTTTACGACTAGTCGGTACCAGCCAAGCATTCCGAAGACCTCCGAAGCGCTTAAGCTGTTGGCCAACTTTTTTTTTTACTTGCTGCCTTATTTTGTAGTTGGTCAACAAAGTTACTTACTTTTAACACCGACAAAGAAAGTTTTGTTTTGTGATCCTAGATGATTTGACGCCACACATCGCCAACTTCCGCTCATGTTCAGCGGTATCTTGCTGATGACAAGCGCAGTATTGACGGACCTGTTCTGAACCAGAGTATCATTGTGTAACCAGGCGATGCTGATGACCGCGTCACCGATGGCCTGGCACTGGAGGGTAATAGTCTTGTTTTCGTAGGCGTCAACGTCCGGGAGGGGAGAAAAGATAACAGGAGTACCAAAGAGAATCATGGAACTGTTAACCGCCAGCAACATCATATTCATCCTCATTACCCCTATCACGTCATCATTATCATCGCCATCAATATTATCATCGCTACCTCCATCAACATGATCTTTTGTTAACATGACCATTACTATGATACCTAGACACGTTATATCATCTTCGTTATCATCATTATCGTAATCATCATAATCATCATCCTTATAACCACATTTATCATTATTATTGTTATCACCATCATCATTATTTTTATTATCAGCATCCTTATCATTATGATTATCGTTATAATTATTTTCATCATCATTACCATTATTATCATCCCTCATCATTACCATCATGATCATTATCATCATCATTACCATCATCAACATTACCATGATCACCATTATCGTCATGATTACACCATCATCATCATCAACATTATTCGGGATTTATGATAATCGTTATCATTATCGTTATTGTTATCATTATCATCATTTTCAACATTATCCATTATCATCATTACCGTGTCATCATCATTTTCATCATCTTCGTTATCATCATCATCATCGCCGTCGTCGTCGTCATTATCATCCTCTTCGAGAAATCATCATCCTTGTAATCGCGTAATGGTTCGAAGATATAATATTCGCTTCACTAACAACTTAGCACTTTTGTAACTTTATTTATTGATTGACTTGCTCACCGCCTGTAGCTGGCTTTTTGCAGATTGCTGCCGTAGTGTATCGATCGCTTCAGTAGTGGTCATGTATTTCGCCTATGTTGTTCCTTGCACAAATTTTATTTACTTGTTCTTGAGGTTGACCGTCTGCCCATGGAATCTACGATGCTGCGCCACCATTCCCACCTGCCGATAGTTAGAGTAACAGAGAACTAGAGCAACGCAACGTTTTTAAAGCTTCCCAGACCAAATCAGCGGCGTAGCCAGGATTTTTAACAGGAGGGGGCCAAAAAGAGACTTTTTCAAGGCATTTAATTCTGTATTTCAGATAATGTCGCATACAGTTACCGTATTTTTGCTGCTTCAAGGGGGGCCCTGGTTACGCCCCTGCAAATGATACTGCAGTCAATTAAGAAAAAGTTTCCACTTAGCCATAGAAGACATCCTCAAGCTGTACTCGACTTGATTGTGTCGTTATTAACTTTTATGGATTACACATCTAAAATAACATACTCCCTTCCCCCCCCCCCCCCCCCCCCACACACCACTGGCCTGACCTTATTTGCAAAGATCCGAGCTCCGCTTTACTGTTACTTTACTTTACAACGACGGAAACGGGACGTGAATCGCAAAAATGCTCACAAAATGCTCTTCCAAAAAGCTCTGAGCCTGACTGCATCACAGCTTCTTTGGCAGTATATTAAACTTTAACCTTATTAAAAAATCTTGTTTATTGATTGTATGTGTCCCTGTTCGACAGATAACCGCCATACCTGTTGTTTCTCTTAATCCGCCCGATAACATATGGTACATGACCAGCCCTATGCTCAATCCGGGTATTCATAAAAAAGGTGCTCCTGTATGTCCCGTATGTCGGCGAGGTTTGCGTCACGAGCCGACAGGCTGTGCGCGCCTCATCGCTGTCAATCGTCGATTGATGATCAAAGTAGAACAAATAGCAGCTTTCACGGAACGGAACCCAGCCCTCGGGACAAACGGGAACTGAAACGAACAAAACAAGCACGGCTAAATTTGGCTTTGTCTTGCCCTAACAGTTTGGCTTTGTCTAGCCCAAACAGTTTGGCTTTGTCTAGCCTTAAAAGTTTGGCTTTGTCTAGCCTTAAAAGTTTGGCTTTGTCTAGCCCTGACCGTTTGGCTTTGTCTAGCCCTAACAAGGGGAGACCACCGCTTTCAATACTACCTGCGACGGTCCAGATAAAATCCCGAAGTTCAGACTTCAAACGCGACGTCATAAGCGCTTCGAACTGAGCGATAATCATTTTTAGAGAAGCATTCTATTTTTATCCATATTATTTCAAGAATGGGAAATGTTTTATGTAAATCAAAATAGACACCGAGAAGACAGCGGGACTCTTAAATTACGTGTGACCTGCTTTGTGGTGCCAGAGACTGTTTTGCCAAGTTTGAAATTAAGCCGGCTGTCGGCCAACACATTTTGAACGTCGAATAACCAAGTAGGGTGCCACGGTGAACAAGAGACGGGAAAAAAGTAAAAATATTCAGACGGTACAAAAATTCTAACCTGCATCGCAAGCTGTTGAAATCAAACACAAAATCAAAATCAAATACAGTTCACCTTCTATAGCAGAGAATAAGCCATTCCAGCCATTAGCTTGCGCGAGAATTACTACAAAAACCTACTTCAACTACCAGAACACGCTCCAAACGAAGTGCGCGATGCATGACGGTATTTTCGGACTGACATCTGTTGATAAGGAAAATTGAATATAGCATAAAAGCCTTGTAGAAAGTCATAAGGGTCTGATATTTGCCAATTTGACCAACAAAAGTGTGCTGACTATTATGATGACGTTACCCCGCGACGTCATAATGTGACGTCATAGATAAAGATAAAAGCAAATATTCAAAGTAATTTTGCTCGAAAACAAATATTGAATACGTTTCATGAATCTTGAGGGATGGGTGCATTAAGCCAAGCATGCGTTTTAGAAAAGATTGAGTAATTGTTTTTTATGATTTTTCAAAGGTCCTGAAATCCAGATTATTTGATATATTTTTGGTTTCTGTTAGATTAACGCTAAATCCATGCTTAACTATATGAAGGAGGTTTTAATAAAAAAGAATACAGAAAAAATATTGAGTTTTGAAATAATTTGGCGACAAAAAAACTTAGAACCGGAGGTGAAACAAAGCCCGCGCGTGCACATTCGGCCTGCTCAGACACACGGATATCTCACATGATGAAATTGAAATGAAGTTTATAAACAAATTCCAATAGTGTTTCGTGGTATTTACACTTCAAAGGAACCATATCCATCATGTCATGATCAAAACTGAAATAGGGTTTTATAAATTCGGATACAGCGCGCGCTACTTTGAAATAAGATTTTCAGTGCGTGCGCGAGCGTTTGCTACCGGTGTTTGCAGTTTCCCTTGAATGACTAAAGTATAAAAAGACAACTGAACACTGCCTGTGTAAAGGTTATTTGGCAAGTCGCCACGCACCAACATGAACATCAGTCTTTGACCATTCTTAATAAAGCAGAGCCGTGGCAGTCCTTGAAATAATAGGGGGGGGGGGCACGGTCCAAATCATCAAGAAAGTTGTAGGGCACAGCCACGCCCCTACTGGTCATTAAAAACCTTCGAGAGGGGGGCACGTGCCCCACCCCTGCAAAGGCCCTGCAACGATACTACATATGACTTAGAAGAAGCGTGGCTAGAAGTCTTATATGAACCATTATTAATTTTATCGACATAGTAGAAGGGGGCGTGTCTAAAGAAAAACCCAGGGTGGGGTACAGAGTAGTAATCCACTGACCAACGGATCAATTAACGTCGAATTGGCATCTTTAGCTTTGCTTAGCTCACTAGATACATTTAGGAACTCTAACTATCCAAATACACACATAAAAGCAATCGTCTTTTTAACAAACCAACGAAGCGGTCAACCGGAGTCAAACTCATCTCGTCACATGAGTAAGGTGGGGTCCGGATCCCTCGCCACCTCCCCCCCCCCCCCCACCCCTCTATGTACACGCGCCTGAGTACCCCAATCTAGACTAGTCATCATAGCCTGCGAGCAATGCAATTTGACTCACATTTGTACGCTGCCCTCCTCTTGATACGGGCAAATCATTCGTGTGGACTTATAATCTGATGACTAGCCTAGACGGGGCGACGTGGACGTATCAGTTGAATAACTGATCAGTTGAATAACTGATACGTCTACGTCGCCCCGTCTAGGCTAGTTATCAGATTATAAGTCCACACGAATGATTTGCCCGTATCAAGAGGAGGGCAGCCCTGTGTGGCCACTGCCGTCAAAAGCGTCGTTCTGCCGAGATCTATCTTTATCCATTGCGATGTGTCCTGAACTGCGGGAACCCAACATGTCTTGGCGTCCAAATGTAACCAGTAAAGACGGGCATTGTTTGGTCCCTGGGAGTCTGCCATGGTAGAAGATGTTAACGCACTGTTGGGTATGGCGCCGTTTGTCATACCGAGTGGCTTGTATCTGTCTGTTGATTCAGGAGGTTTGGAGTTAAGGCCATGTAATACAAAGTTATACCGAGTGGCTTGTATCTGTCTGTTGATTCAGGAGGTTTGGAGTTAAGGCCATGTAATACAAGGTTATACCGAGTGGCTTGTATCTGTCTGTTGATTCAGGAGGTTTGGAGTTAAGGCCATGTAATACAAGGTTATACCGAGTGGCTTGTATCTGTCTGTTGATTCAGGAGGTTTGGAGTTAAGGCCATGTAATACAAAGTTATACCGAGTGGCTTGTATCTGTCTGTTGATTCAGGAGGTTTGGAGTTAAGGCCATGTAATACAAAGTTATACCGAGTGGCTTGTATCTGTCTGTTGATTCAGGAGGTTTGGAGTTAAGGCCATGTAATACAAAGTTATACCGAGTGGCTTGTATCTGTCTGTTGATTCAGGAGGTTTGGAGTTAAGGCCATGTAATACAAAGTTATACCGAGTGGCTTGTATCTATCTGTTGATTCAGGAGGTTTGGAGTTAAGGCCATGTAATACAAAGTTATACCGAGTGGCTTGTATCTGTCTGTTGATTCAGGAGGTTTGGAGTTAAGGCCATGTAATACAAAGTTATACCGAGTGGCGTGTATCTATCTGTTGATTCAGGAGGTTTGGTATAAAGAAGATTTAATACCTGAATACAAAGTTATACCGAGTGGCTTGTATTCTGTCTTTTGATTTAGGAGGTTTGGAGTTGTGCAAAGGTCATGAAATACATAGTTATACCCAGTGGCTTGTGTCTGTGTTTTGATTCGTAAGGGTTGGTGTAAAGGCCATGAAATACATTGTGTGTTTTTTTTTCAAAAACATTTGGAAGCCATAGGGCCGACGTGACAGGTGACGTACCAGAACACGTGACAGACCTTTGCACTTACCAGCCTCGCATCCCTTAATCTCCAGCCTAAGACACACGTGACCATGCCACGTGACAGGCTTCAGACGGAGGTATCGTACAGCGGTCTCTGTTTGCAATAGAAGCTTTGCAACGGAGTCACGATCCTTGTTTGCTTGGAACTGCAAAAATATCAGAATCACAACCTTCCCTTCCCTTCCCTTCCCTTCCCTTCCCTTCCCTTCCCTTCCCTTCCCTTCCCTTCCCTTCCCTTCCCTTCCCTTCCCTTCCCTTCCCTTCCCTTCCCTTCCCTTCCCTTCCCTTCCCTTCCCTTCCCTTCCCTTCCCTTCCCTTCCCTTCCCTTCCCTTCTTTTCCCTTCCCTTCCCTTCTTTTCCCTTCCCTTTCCTTCCACTCCCTTCCCTTCCCTTCCCTTCTTTTCCCTTCCCTTCCCTTCCCTTCTCGTGTTCTTTTCACAAATGCTCACAATTTTTATGGCGTCGTTTTCTTTGTAGTCCCACCAGTAGCCAGCCCGCACGGAGTACAAGAGTTTTAGAGACTTCACATACTGGTTCTTGTAAGGGTCTCCTTTTGTCAATATTGATGAAAGCATCCGCACCTTGCCAAGGTCGACCTCAAGGTACTGGTCAGCGGTGTTTGCAGCTGCACACCACGCATTCGTGTTATGTAACCTGGCCTGCTGAGGACCATACCGGATACTTGGCGGCAGTGACGATGAGGCATTGAGCTGCGAGTCCCGGATGTCACGTGACTCACATCCCAGGGAATCAACGCAGTCTGAAATAACAGATTTAGTTTTCAGCTGATTATCAAAAATACTATTATGGAAATGTCGAGCGTATAATGGCAGTACAACGGAAAGAAAGTAGCTTGCCCAGTCCCCCGCAAACTCAAGCTACATAATGTGTCTTAATGTTACCTACTTCACCCTAACTAACTTCGAACATGGGCGCCGCATTCAAAAACTCGATGTATATTCCACACGGCAGATTTATGACCTTCGGATTTCTTTGTACAGCGCATTGCCGTAGCCATTGATCGGCCCAGTTTTAATTTGGTGTCAGATGCTACTTTTGGTAGAATATTGTTTACTTTTATAAAGAGCCCACCCCCGGACAAAAATCGGGCAACCTAACAAGTACCGTTCTACTGTATGTATTTATTGGTACTCTACAAGTCCCGTTTATGTAAGTTCTACTGTATGTATATCTTGGTACTCTACAATTCCCGTTAATGTAAGGTCTACTGTATGTATATTTTGGTACTCTACAATTCCCGTTAATGTAAGGTCTACTGTATGTATATCTTGGTACTCTACAATTCCCGTTAATGTAAGGTCTACTGTATGTATATCTTGGTACTCTACAATTCCCGTTAATGTAAGGTCTACTGTATGTATATCTTGGTACTCTACAATTCCCGTTAATGTAAGGTCTACTGTATGTATATCTTGGTATTCTACAATTCCCGTTAATGTAAGGTCTACTGTATTTATATCTTGGTACTCTACAATTCCCGTTAATGTAAGGTCTACTGTATGTATATCTTGGTACTCTACAATTCCCGTTAATGTAAGGTCTACTGTATTTATATCTTGGTACTCTACAATTCCCGTTAATGTAAGGTCTACTGTATGTATATCTTGGTACTCTACAATTCCCGCTAATGTAAGGTCTACTGTATGTATATCTTGGTACTCTACAATTCCCGTTAATGTAAGGTCTACTGTATTTATATCTTGGTACTCTACAATTCCCGTTAATGTAAGGTCTACTGTATGTATATCTTGGTACTCTACAATTCCCGTTAATGTAAGGTCTACTGTATGTATATCTTGGTACTCTACAATTCCCGTTAATGTAAGGTCTACTGTATGTATATCTTGGTACTCTACAATTCCCGTTAATGTAAGGTCTACTGTATGTATTTATTGGTACTCTACAAGTCCCGTTTATGTTAGTTCTACTGTATGTATATCTTGGTACTCTACAATTCCCGTTAATGTAAGGTCTACTGTATGTATATCTTGGTACTCTACAATTCCCGTTAATGTAAGGTCTACTGTATGTATATCTTGGTACTCTACAATTCCCGTTAATGTAAGGTCTACTGTATTTATATCTTGGTATTCTACAATTCCCGTTAATGTAAGGTCTACTGTATTTATATCTTGGTACTCTACAATTCCCGTTAATGTAAGGTCTACTGTATGTATATCTTGGTACTCTACAATTCCCGTTAATGTAAGGTCTACTGTATTTATATCTTGGTACTCTACAATTCCCGTTAATGTAAGGTCTACTGTATGTATATCTTGGTACTCTACAATTCCCGTTAATGTAAGGTCTACTGTATGTATATCTTGGTACTCTACAATTCCCGTTAATGTAAGTTCTACTGTATTTATATCTTGGTACTCTACAATTCCCGTTAATGTAAGGTCTACTGTATGTATATCTTGGTACTCTACAATTCCCGTTAATGTAAGGTCTACTGTATGTATATCTTGGTACTCTACAATTCCCGTTAATGTAAGGTCTACTGTATGTATATCTTGGTACTCTACAATTCCCGTTAATGTAAGGTCTACTGTATTTATATCTTGGTACTCTACAATTCCCGTTAATGTAAGGTCTACTGTATGTATATCTTGGTACTCTACAATTCCCGTTAATGTAAGGTCTACTGTATGTATATCTTGGTACTCTACAATTCCCGTTAATGTAAGGTCTACTGTATTTATATCTTGGTACTCTACAATTCCCGTTAATGTAAGGTCTACTGTATGTATATCTTGGTACTCTACAATTCCCGTTAATGTAAGGTCTACTGTATGTATATCTTGGTACTCTACAATTCCCGTTAATGTAAGGTCTACTGTATTTATATCTTGGTACTCTACAATTCCCGTTAATGTAAGGTCTACTGTATGTATATCTTGGTACTCTACAATTCCCGTTAATGTAAGGTCTACTGTATGTATATCTTGGTACTCTACAATTCCCGTTAATGTAAGGTCTACTGTATGTATATCTTGGTACTCTACAATTCCCGTTAATGTAAGGTCTACTGTATTTATATCTTGGTACTCTACAATTCCCGTTAATGTAAGGTCTACTGTATGTATATCTTGGTACTCTACAATTCCCGTTAATGTAAGGTCTACTGTATGTATATCTTGGTACTCTACAATTCCCGTTAATGTAAGGTCTACTGTATGTATTTATTGGTACTCTACAAGTCCCGTTTATGTTAGTTCTACTGTATGTATATCTTGGTACTCTACAATTCCCGTTAATGTAAGGTCTACTGTATGTATATCTTGGTACTCTACAATTCCCGTTAATGTAAGGTCTACTGTATGTATATCTTGGTACTCTACAATTCCCGTTAATGTAAGGTCTACTGTATTTATATCTTGGTATTCTACAATTCCCGTTAATGTAAGGTCTACTGTATTTATATCTTGGTACTCTACAATTCCCGTTAATGTAAGGTCTACTGTATGTATATCTTGGTACTCTACAATTCCCGTTAATGTAAGGTCTACTGTATTTATATCTTGGTACTCTACAATTCCCGTTAATGTAAGGTCTACTGTATGTATATCTTGGTACTCTACAATTCCCGTTAATGTAAGGTCTACTGTATGTATATCTTGGTACTCTACAATTCCCGTTAATGTAAGTTCTACTGTATTTATATCTTGGTACTCTACAATTCCCGTTAATGTAAGGTCTACTGTATGTATATCTTGGTACTCTACAATTCCCGTTAATGTAAGGTCTACTGTATGTATATCTTGGTACTCTACAATTCCCGTTAATGTAAGGTCTACTGTATGTATATCTTGGTACTCTACAATTCCCGTTAATGTAAGGTCTACTGTATTTATATCTTGGTACTCTACAATTCCCGTTAATGTAAGGTCTACTGTATGTATATCTTGGTACTCTACAATTCCCGTTAATGTAAGGTCTACTGTATGTATATCTTGGTACTCTACAATTCCCGTTAATGTAAGGTCTACTGTATTTATATCTTGGTAATCTACAAGTACTGCTAAGGTCGCTCGCGCGTTAATACAGATCATAAACAGAGGGCGCTATCAATTTTAAACTTCGCACAGAACAGACAATGTTTATGCGATTGCTCCAGATTTTTTACCAAAGATTACCCAATGTTTGGATAGTGCACACTTTTAAAAATTGTATTTGTATTAACACGCAATAATGTAGCAGTAAACAACATATTTTGCACTTATTTGAGACTGACGCATAATATAGCGTTAGCCTTTTGACGACACTACCAAAATCAGTTCAGTATGTGGTGATACAGCCTCTGTGAAAGTTAGAAAAAAATCTGTGGAAGAGAAAAAAAGTTAGATATATATTAAGAATTTCGACCAAAAAAATTTACACGAAGTTCAGTCCGTTCGAAAAGCGTCTATGTTAGCCTAATTACCCAAGTTTTTGCAAATACAACCTCCAATTGTGTATTTGACACGGATGGGAATTTATATTCAATTAGATTTTCTTTAGTGATTTCAGCAATGGGTTTGATTTGGTAGATCACTACTCCTTGGTGAATGAGCTGCGCTTTCTAAATGTCATAATAAGATGGATATTTTTTTTTCCTTAGTAATAGGCCACAATCGGCAGCTCATCATTGTCTTTGCCCGTGCGCCCTAATGGGGGAATCCCCCAGGGGACCAAACTAGCGAGAATGCTATTCGTGATCTTAGAGAATCAGCTAGTTTCAAAATGGCATGCGCGACTGAAGTACGTAGATAATACGACCGTTTTAGAATTAGTACCACGGTACAGTCCTAGCTATTTGCAATATGCCGTAAATATGATGTTAGTTCCTTTGCTGAAAGTCGTGGTATGCGTTTAAATCCTAAA
This sequence comes from Nematostella vectensis, assembly GCF_932526225.1. Classification (NCBI taxonomy): domain Eukaryota; kingdom Metazoa; phylum Cnidaria; class Anthozoa; order Actiniaria; family Edwardsiidae; genus Nematostella; species Nematostella vectensis. The sequence goes on along the minus strand of NC_064040.1, from coordinate 11,279,618 downwards.
AAAGTAGGGAGCTAGTGATGAATTTCCTGCAGTATATCCAGCTAGCCCGGGAGTAAGTACGCAGCTGCTTTGTCTCCTATTATCTTCGTTCTACAAAGGAGTTCTTGTCTCTATTCTTCTCGTTCTTTGTGTCGAAGTGCGGATATTGTTCATTTGCCCAATCAAATTGCAGCTTGTAAGAGCTGCGTACTGACCCTAGCCCGGACCAGTTGAACATTTTGGGAACTCCTGTGAAGAAAGAGGACAGTTATAAGATCTTGTGGTTCATTTAAGTAGCGATCTCCCGTGGAATGTGCACGTCGACTTCATTATTAGGCAAACAAACGCCTGCATGCGTTACGATCACTCAAGAAGGTAGGTAGGTGTCCAGCCTGATGATCTGGTGCGCACATACTGCTCACTAATAAGATTTGTCCTTGAATATGCCGCGCCCGTCTGGGCTGGGCTTCCTGCCTATCTATCAGACATGCGTGAAACAGTTCAGAGGAGGGCGACAAGCTTGACAAGCGGACAAGAGTTTGTTAGAAATTGACACTTTATTTTTGTCGATACTTCAAAGGAACCGATTCGGTTACCTGCTTGTCATTTAATACATAAAGTTGAACTGAGCTCATATACGCAAAATGGAGTGCTTTCCCAGGTGCGTACCCAGGATTTTTCTTTCCGCCCCCGAAAAAGCAGAGGGGGGTTTTTGCTCGGAGGGAGCGAAGCGACCGGAGAGCAAGTCTAATCTAGGTATCGCATATGATTTTTCGTGTCCACACCACAGGCTTCCCCGTCGGTTGATTTGTATTTTTATTTCATGCAGATCAGCGGTACTTTTAGCGCATGCGCGAGTTTCATATAGTGTATGCGATTTTTCGTGTCCACACCACACGTTTCCCAGTCGGCTGATTTGTATTTTGATTTCATGCTGATCAGCAGTCTTTTAGCACATGCGCGAGTTTCATATAGTGGATGCTATTTTTCGTGTCTATACCACAGGTTTCCCAGTCGGCTGATTTGTATTTTTATTTTATGCTGATCAGCGGTCTTTTTAGCACATGCGCGAGTTTCATATAGTGGATGCGATTTTTCGTGTCCACACCACAGGTTTCCCAGTCGGCTGATTTGTATTTTGATTTTATGCTGATCAGCGGTCTTTTTCGACCGAGAACCCCTGTACTTGAAACATGTTCGTCCTGTCCTCCGAGCATTCACTTTTTATTAGAAACTTCTAGTTTTATTACTTTAATTGCAGTATCTCCACGGGACGTTTATTGTCGGATTTGGCTACATACCAGAGTAACCTAGCTTATGCTTTACATTTTTGTCTACAAATAGCATGTCTATTTGCAATTTTTTCCCGAGGTCTTTGGCAAAGCAAACCTAGCATAAATAGCTTGAACGCGTGTCAGAGATTTTTATATACAACAAAAGGCAATGCAATTCTCTTAAACTTTGCGTGGGAATCGGACTTCGTTTCGAATCTATTCTTTTGGACTTTCACGCTGGGTCTCAAAGACAAAGACTTTAAAAACATAGATCGAAGACCTCAAAACCTGAAAACGAAGAAATCTAAAAGGGGCGGAAATCCTCAATAACGAAGACCTAAAAAAACAAAGACTTCTAAAATGAATTCCTCGAAAAAAAAAGACCTTGAAAACATCGCTTTTGTCAAGATCTCGAAAACATACCATGCCTATAAGAAAACGCGGTGATCCTAGAACCTAATCCCTTAGAACCGAATCAGAACCGAATCAGAACCTAAAATCGGTCAGGGGGTATAACAAAAATACCTTTTTAACGAGTAAAACAGCTAGAATCGATGAAAAGGCATTATATAGATATGGTTTCCTGAATTATTTATAGCATCTGTAATTTGTGTGGATCCTAGACAAATGTCTGATTACGCACCAGTCAATTAACAGCCCGGCCCCCCGACCCCCAGGACATACCGGGGAAGTAACGCGGTCATGTGGGGGATTAAACACCTATTTAACACCTTTAGTCCACCGGGGATCCGGGGATTTAACAGAAGCCCTCAACAGGCCGGGGGGCAGGGAATTAACGCTGAACTGGAAGTTGCGTCCCCGGTTTTTTTCCCGGCGTATTCAATTTATAATTTTTCAACAAAGATACTTGCTTGCAAATCTAAATCTCTGATAGTATTGACTGGAAAAAAAATAGTTTACTCTTTATGTATCGATGTCTGTTGATTCTTAAATTTGGGATAGCATGTGCTGAAAATACTAGAGAGGGCCCGAAAGTGGGTGTAGCTTTTTCCCTGCGAAGTTTAGTTCAAAGGAAGGTATGGCTTTCGATAGTGGGACGTTATCGGAAAACAAAGGGGCCATATAGCGGGGGTTTTAACAGCGTCACAGCCCCCGGTCGCCGGGAAAGTAACGCACATTTCACACCACATGAATGTTAATTTCCCCGCTATGTCCCGGAGGTCGGGGTGCCGTGGTTTCAATTGACTGGTGCATTAGAATCCCTTGTCTGGTTTCTGGTTTTAGACGCTTGCAAATTTCTATACAATCACAAGGAAATTGCAATAATATGCATTTCTAAAACGTTTCTATACCAATTTAGCGCTTAGTTATTGCTGAGTTTTCAACGGTGAATCCCACCCAAGTGGAAGTCACGCTTGGATCATGCTATAAAATCCTATGAGTGTCCGTTTTCGTGGCCTTCGGTCTTTGTTTTCGAGGTCTTTATTTCGAGACACTTTTCACACGGTACTTATTTCGCAAGGATTCCTTTGTTATTCCGTGAAAGGAATATAGAATGTACATTGCTGACAATGTGTCGGTTTTGTAATGTAAATAATAAGTGAGAACAATTTTGAAAATGAAATAAAAAAACGCCGTTTTTTAACATCGGATGCTATGGAGGCTTCGATGCGCCTACATGGAAATAGAATTTACAAAAAGACACAAATATCCATATTGAGTTTGCCTTTTTTGTTAGTATACTTTTGCATGGATATTTCTTACAATTTCTTACCAGATCAGGACAGTCAGTCCAGGACAGGTCATGGGTGTTGATACAAACACAGTTCCAGCATTGAAGAGCTCGTTTAATTAAAATTATTAACAAAAACAAGACATATGTTACTTCTTACACTATTGTTAGTTAACTAGTTAGCAGTATCAAAAACCTTATTAATGATAATATCGCCTCTCAGCTATATAGATCGATACAAATGATCACTTATTTTTTGCAAGAGCATGAAAAAATGTACTCGTAACAAAGTTTGAGTCCACTTATGGAGAAATAAATTGTCCAAGGCCAGTGAGAAAATGTTTTTTTTCCCTGTGGCTAAAAGGGTTCAGAAATTAGGAGGCATATGACGATGTAGAAGGACCTTGAAAAGCAAGCGCCGTTTCCCCACTTCCCGACAGCCATTTCGGATTCCTTGAGACAAAGTCAAATTTTCCCGCCTTTCATCTGATTGGCTAATCCGTGCGTCTAAAAATAGCCTGATCCTAGAAAACGCCGTGACACTCATATAATACAGATGATTGCCCCTACTTATGAGCCCCTGACAGAATCCAATTCAGAGTGCATTTCACGTCTATCTGGCTCTTTGAATTTTCAATTGTTTTCTGCCGTCGCCGTTCCAATTGGTTCCTTAATTCCCTATTGGTGTGAGGGAAGGGACGGTACAAAAGCATCAAGACAATATTGGGTGCGCAGTGACGCCCCTACTTGTCATTTCCTTATATTTTTGTGAAAATATTGGGGGAGGGGAGGCATGTGCCCCTAGCAGTGCCCTCCCCTCCTTGTTTACCATGCACAGCTTTCCTAAGTTTTTTTTGAAGGGCGTGTTGCATGCATGCAGTATACACCTATTTCAAATTAGGTTGCACTCGGAGAATCTGTGTATAAGTATATAAGCAAATCAGCGTAAAAGAAATACAAATCCAAGTTTCAAAAGCTGTAGAATTCTTGTTTACATTCTTATGAACATTCACATGGTATTCAGATACAAGGATTCAGCCGTTTATACGCTACCCATGAACCACCGCGGGTTACGACACATTCTCGCGTGCAACCTAATTTGTATTAGGTGTATAATGTTGCCCCTACAAAAACGACTCTAAATTCCTGAAAAGCGTTAATAATTACGGTGCACGTTGTGGTAAACAACAAGAAATTATTAATTAGAATACACATATTCAAGACGTGTTTACCTCTTGTCTAACTATGGGTTAATGGCAGGGGGGAACACGCAGTGCTTTATGGGTAAATGGCTAAAAAACCAAGGTCTTAACGCCGAAAGAACGTTTAGAGGTACATAAAAAAGAATGCTAAATCTTTTGGAACCTCTGTTTGTTGATATTTGTTGTTAGAAGCACTGCGGGCTACGACGCAAGGATACTACGAGTGCAACCTAATTTGAAATTGAATAAACGGGACTTGTAGAACACCCAGGATATACATACAGTAAACTTAAATAAACGGGTACCAAGATATACATACAATAGTGTTACAGGAGGGGTTGTCATATTGTTTAGGTTATAGTTACTTGTCGTCTAGTATTTCATGTTCCTATTAAGAAAAACGGAAGTTATCAAGTTTTGTTTATCTTTTAAGGATAATTGAGATTTTGTTTAAAATTATAGTTTCCTTTTGCCTAGTGCACACTAGCAACATATCGACATAACTACATGGGCGCGCGCACTCTTATCTTCGACATAACGACATGGACATAACGACATAAGAGAAAAAACATGTTTTTTCTTTTATGTCATTATGTCCATGTCGTTATGTCGGGCTAAACATAGCGCGAGTGCCCATGTCGTTATGTTGTTATGTTGCTTGTGTGCACTAGGCATTATTCTTCTTAAAGATCCCGGCTAGTCCCCTAACAATAGACCTTACATAAACGGGAGTACGGCGGAAAGCTCTAGAAGTTTTATTAATTTGACTATTTTCAAGGCACGTTTTGTTTTTCTAGGTGAGATAAAAAAATAATAAAATTAAATTTTCGAAGTATTATAAAGCTGCTGGAATTTATGTTTTTGTATATTGATAGACGTCTTCCACTCGCTTTTAAACAAACAATTTATTTGTAACATTGGGGGCGATAGAGCTGGCGTAAACATGCTCCTTTGGGGAAATTTTGAAAGTTCTTTTAAAACTATAGAAATCTAAATTTTTTAAACTAAGAGATGTTTTGATTCTATGGAAACATTAACCATTTGAAGCAAATATGAAGGGGCCTTCAGCTGCCTACGCAACGAACCTTATTTTTAATCAGTTCCTCGATTTATTATTTATGCGATTAGGAAGCCCTTGTTAACAAGTCAAGTAGCAAATAGAGTGTGATAAGATGACGCCATGATTTTTTATGCCTCTCTAGTTCTGTTATTGGTAAGTGAACATAGAAACAGATTTTAACTAATCCTAAAACTATCAAGTCGTAATAAACTATTTTATGTATTTGTAACTACATATGCTAATTCCTTAGGCGTTCTTTAGGGGATCAAATATTCTAGGTTGAACTCTTATATTATCAAAGCTCCTTAAGATTTAAAAAACATATATTTTTTTATATATATCAAACACTTATTTCATATTTATCTGCGCATACCTGGGCAAAGGATTCGGTGAAAATAACCACCAATATTTTCAATAATTTTTTTTTTAGCTTTTTTATTTACCATCCCAAGTAAACTCTCGATACAATAAATGTTTAAGTAGAATTTATGATACTTTTCAACAAAGTTAACTAAGTTATACTAACAGCGAGCCCTTATTTCTAGATTGTACAGCAAAGTCAAGGAATTTTAATTAGCGAAGGTAAGGGTGTAACTAAGAGAAAAATTAAAAAATTAAAATAAATAGTGTCGTTGTACACTGGGATTGTGTTTGCGATAAATAATTGACTATAAGGAATTTTAGTGTTTTCAACTGATTAAAATGTCTCCAAAAAGCAGCAACAAGACATAATTTTAGTCCATTACAATAATCAAAAATAGTTTTGAACCTAGAATTTAAGAATCTGTTAGCTTATAAATACAAATTTAGACCCCCATTTAATAATAACTATTTAGCCTAAAATTTTGAATCAGGTTCTTATCTAAAAAGAAAATTAACCTTTTAGATCTCCCAACAATGATAAAAATCATGATTCTGAAACAGTTAACATACAGTATCAGTATAAAAGTTATATATCCAAGGGGGGGGATTCTTACCATGTCGACCTGATAGGGATGGTCGTCATATTTTTAGGGGTCAAAATTGGGCCTCAGGTATTTTTTAGGGGGTTTCTGGTAAACAAAATAGGCTTTTCTCTTAGAAAAGGTATTTTCAAAGCTTCTAAGGTATTTTTATGGCAGCAATTGCAGGAATTTTTTTAGGGGCATTTTTCGAATTTCCCGACGAGCATCTTATACACAATATATACGTATCAAAATACGAACGAGTGCGCGCAGCGAAAACAAAGCACTTTCCATGCTGTATTTTGTTTATCATATACAAACTGAGAAATTTATAATAAGCTTATTACATGACATTTTATTAGACTTGGTTGCAGAGGCTCCTAGGTTTGTGCTGTTCGTCTGTTCGACGGTTAAGACAGAAACTTACACTGAAATGAATCTGTCTCGCTAATGTCACTCGGTTTTTCCCTTTGTATTTTTGTTTTCAAGACTTTCTACATAATCCTCTACAGTGTCATTGAGAGTAACAATTCTATTGTCTTCCATTTTGAACGCTTTGTATTCAATTTTTACATTAAAATTTCATTCTCTCGCTCAATGGAGCTCAATAACGAAAGTGACATGCAAAGCTACCCGTCTCCCCGAGGCCCAGGGGCCGGTTCGTGAAAGGCTGATTAACTTAACCCTAGATCAGCGCCTAATCCCGGGTTAAAATTTGCTAATCGTAGGTTAGCTAACCTACGGATAACTCACTGTTCCCGAAAGCCAAGTAATCCCCCGATTTACTAACCCTGGATTGAGTGAAAAACTGGTTTGACGAGTAAAATTCACACAGGGTACCCATTAGATCAACAGAGAGCAACTCAAAATAACCTTTGGCGGTTTTATTTTCGCAGAGAAGCCCCAAAACACCTCTACATCACCTGTAATTACCTCCATTATATTGCCAAAAATGTCATTTGCAGGAATCGAGTTGGTGCGTGACACTAACGAGACAGATTCATTTCAGGTTTAAATTTCATGTAATTTTCTGTCTGTCCCAGCACAATTTTAGAGTCAGCATCGCAACTAAGGTCGCATAACAAAGCGAAATGTTAGGACATTTGATCCCTATGTTTTTTTTTTTTTTTTTTTGTCAGCAACATTTTATGAAACATTAGTTCTACTACAAAGTTTGAGAGGACTGTGTTACGCCAACTAAACCGTAGCGCAGGTTAGCGATTAACCCACCTCGTGAGCAGGGTTAGATTTTTTCCCAAACCAACCCCGAGTTAGCGTTAACCAGCGTTTTCGGGAACAGAACTAATCCGAGGGTAAAAATCTAATCGTGGGTTAGGGCAAATTTAACCCTGGGTTAGCGCTAATCGGCTTTTCAGGGACCGGCGCCGGCCACCCGTGAAGTTTGGTTTTGAATTTCACTTGGCGACTCCAACTATCAAATTTCATCGCTTCCCATCTTCAAATTACAACTCTCAAATCAAACTCGCTGTTTATCTCCAAATTACAACTCTCAGATCAAACTCGCTTTCCATCTCCAAATTACAACTCCGAAATCACACTCGCTTTTATCTTCAAAATTTAACTCTCAAATCACACTCGCGTTTCATCTCCAAAATACAACTCTCAATCCACACTCGCTTTTCATCCCCAAAATTCAACTCTCAAATCACATCTAACTTAATAATGAGTTTAATTCAACCTTTCGCAGTATAGACTGGATTACAGGTGAGTCAGAGATACAAGTAAGCAATACAATAAACTACAATTAATCAAATGTAATTAGCATATTTAACAGTAACGAACTCGTTGAAACGACTCGTATTAGTAGGCCTCTGATAAGATTTAGATTTAGATCTGAGATTATAACCTGGATCATGCGTAATGCGACGCCCTTTAATAATAGCAAAAAGAGGATTCTCTGGTTTGATTCTGGAAACGAATCGCTGGCATGCGATATTTCTTCGCTCGTGCAACGTTGGAAGCTTTGCAAGCGTGATTGAGCCCTCATAACTAACTGGGAAAGCGATCTTGAGCGCACGCCTCTGAACATTCTCTAGGGCGTCAGACAGATAAATAGATAGACAGATAATTTAAAGCAATCGAACATGTTAATCCGTTAATGTGATTGTGACTTCGTTTTGAAGATCGATTACGCAATTGGATTTGAGAGTTGAAGTTGAAGTTGAAGTTGTAGAGCGATTTAAGAGTTGGAGAGTTGAGGCGCGAAGCCCAGGGCGGCCACCACCGGACCAAGGGTTGATTACGTGTAGCGTGCGCGCGCTTTATTGACTTTCACTAGCAAAGATTGCATGGACTGAATTAATAATATGATGAGCACCAAGCATGGATAGCTATTAATTATCCCTTTGGTGGCTGTTGAGTGTTTTATAAGGGCCTGTTTAGGTATCCGCTATGGGACACCCGATTTTGCTGATAGCCTAGGACGGCCACTTAAACTTGCTTACTGTTACACTTATTTTTTACTACTAGACGTAGATGTAAGCTGTAACCATAATAGATTGCTAAAATTTGGATTCTGGACTGGAATTATATTCATTTTCAATTTTCCCCATCCTTTTTGAAAAGGAGAAATATTATATTTTAATTTTACATTTACAAAAATAATAAGCTTCATTTAGATGACTTTGTGGATGGTCCATACAAAAGGTTTTTTATGGATGCTAGCGTTTTTAACTATCAGGATACCAGAATTCGAGGAAAATACAAGCGGGATTCGGGATAGAAATGTAGCACGGGAGGGATGAGCCTTGCTTAGGGAAACATTTATTTTCCCAAGGGGGGGGGGGGGGGGTTGCAACCTGATAATGGCTACGAAATGTGGATTCTCCGAGTGCAACCTTATTCGAAATAGGTGTAAGTCTGCCGTGTGTACATCTAGTTTTTGAATGCGCCCATGTTCGAAGCTAGTTAGGTTTTAGAAATCACAATCTTCTAAAAAAAACATTTTTGGGGCAACGTCAAGCTTACCCTGGATACCAGAGGCCAACGATTTTTGTCGCCGCGAAGCTCGGAGCCTCTGGTATCCAGGGTACATCAAGCTTTAATGTGTCTTAGTAATTTATTTTTTCGCTATTTTCTTTCGGTTGTACTGCCATTATCCGTTCGGCATTTCCATAATAGTATTTTTAATAATCAGCTGATAACTAAATATGTTATTTCAGACTGCGTCGATTCCCTGGGATGTGAATCACATGACATCCGGGACTCGCAGCTCAATGCCTCATCGTCACTGTCGCCAAGTATCCGGTATGGTCCTCAGCAGGCCAGGTTACATAACACGAATGCGTGGTGTGCAGCTGCAAACACCGCTGACCAGTACCTTGAGGTCGACCTTGGCAAGGTGCGGATGCTTTCATCAATATTGACACAAGGAGACCCTAACAAGAACCAGTATGTGAAGTCTCTAAAACTCTTGTACTCCGTGCGGGCTGGCTACTGGTGGGACTACAAAGAAAACGACGCCATAAAAATTGTAAGCATTTGTTAAAAGAACGCGAGAAGAGAAGGGAACGGAAGGGAAGGGAACGGAAGGGGAGGGGAGGGGAGGGGAGGGGAGGGAAGGGAAGGGAAGGGAAGGGAAGGGAAGGGGAAGGGAAGGGAAGGGAAGGGAAGGGAAGGGAAGGGAAGGGAAGGGAAGGGAAGGGAAGGGAAGGGAAGGGAAGGGAAGGGAAGGGAAGGGAAGGGAAGGGAAGGGAAGGGAAGGGAAGGGAAGGGAAGGGAAGGGAAGGGAAGGGAAGGGAAGGGAAGGGAAGGGAAGGGAAGGGAAGGGAAGGGAAGGGAAGGGAAGGGAAGGGAAGGGAAGGGAAGGGAAGGGAAGGGAAGGGAAGGGAAGGGAAGGGAAGGGAAGGGAAGGGAAGGGAAGGGAAGGGAAGGGAAGGGAAGGGAAGGGAAGGGAAGGGAAGGGAAGGGAAGGGAAGGGAAGGGAAGGGAAGGGAAGGGAAGGGAAGGGAAGGGAAGGGAAGGGAAGGGAAGGGAAGGGAAGGGAAGGGAAGGGAAGGGAAGGGAAGGGAAGGGAAGGGAAGGGAAAGTTGTAATTCTGATATTTTTGCAGTTCCAAGCAAACAAGGATCGTGACTCCGTTGCAAAGCTTCTATTGCAAACAGAGACCGCTGTACGATACCTCCGTCTGATGCCTGTCACGTGGCATGGTCACGTGTGTCTTAGGCTGGAGATTAAGGGATGCGAGGCTGGTAAGTGCAAAGGTCTGTCACGTGTTCTGGTACTTCATCTGTCACGTCGGTCCTATGGCTTCCAAATGTTTTTTTGTCAAGCAATTTTCTGGCAGAGACGCGCCACTGGGTATAACTGTGTATAAGTCTTACACAAAATCCCTTGAATCAACAGATAGATACACGCCACCGATATAAATGTAAAGACAGGTATTACATGGTCTTCACAACAAACCTCCTGAATTAACAGACAGAAAACAAGCCACTCGGTATAACTTTGTATTACATGGCCTTAACTCCAAACCTCCTGAATCAACAGATAGATACACGCCACTCGGTATGACAAACGGCACCATCCCCAACAGTGCGTTAACATCTTCTACCATGGCAGACTCCCAGGGACCAAACAATGCCCGTCTTTACTGGTTACATTTGGACGACAAGACATGTTGGGTTCCCGCAGTTCAGGACACATCGCAATGGATAAAGATAGATCTCGGCAGAACGACGCTTTTGACGGCAGTGGCAACACAGGGCTGCCCTCCTCTTGATACGGGCAAATCATTCGTGTGGACTTATAATCTGATGACTAGCCTAGACGGGGCGACGTGGACGTATCAGTTGAATAATGATGGTACAAATGTGAGTCAAAATGCTTTGCTCGCAGGCTATGATGAATAGTCGAGATTGGGGTACTCAGCGCGTGTACATAGAGGGGTGGGGGGGGGGGGGCTGGCGAGGGGTCCGGACCCCACCCTAATCATGGGACGAGATGAGTTTGACTCCGGTTGACCGCTTCGTTGGTTTGTTAAAAAGACGGTTGCTTTTATGTGTGTATTTGGATAGTTAGAGTTCCTAAATGTATCTAGTGACCTAAGCAAAGCTAGAAATGCAATTCGACGTTAATTGATCCGTTGGTCAGTGGATTACTACTCTGTACCCCACCCTGGGTTTTTCTTTAGACACGCCCACTTCTACTATTTCGATAAAATTAATAATGGTTCATATAATACTTCTAGCCACGCTTCTTCTAAGTCATATGTAGTATCGTTGCAGGGCCTTTGCAGGGGTGGGGCACGTGCCCCCCTCTCGAACGTTTTTTAAAAATTATAATAAAATGACCAGTAGGGGCGTGGCTGTGCCCTACAACTTTCTTGATGATTTTGTACCGTGCCCCCCCCCCCTAATATTTCAAGGCCTGCCACGGCTCTGCATTATTATGAATGGTCAAAGACTGATGTTTATGTTGGTGCGTGGCGACCTGCCAAAAATCCTTTACACAGGCAGTGTTCAGTTGCCTTTTTATACTTTAGTTATTCAAGGGAAACTATAACAACGAATATGAAGCCATACGTGATGTCACACCCGAAGCCTTGGCACGATGGGTGCGGTTTCACCCAAAGGTCTATAACAACAAGATTGCAATGCGAGTGGAGCTTTATACATATGGAAAAGGTGAGAATTATGGTGCCTCCATTCAAGAAACCCGAGATCCATCCCTTTAGTTCTGTGAGAGCATGTAGTCTCTGTTGTTCTGCTAGTCCTGTGCGAGGATGGGCTTTTGATAGCAAGTAGGGGGGGGGGGGCACCTTATGATAATCATACCAAGGGGAGATGTTCTTTAACTTTAAACCCTAAACTGAAAAGATCAGTTTTCACTTCGAAATATAGAACACAACCCGAAACTTTCTTATTAATATATCTGTAGTCCTTGATCTATTCTCATTGTATTTTTCATTCTCTAGCGTCCCCTGGTGATCTTGGCATCGTTAGTGGAGAAATCCCAGATACTCATTTCAACGCGTCTTCTTATCAATGTTCACACTGTCAACCACCCAGAGGCCGACTATGGTTTGATAAAATCGCAGGTATTCTATAAGAATCTATAGGAAACGCTGTAAAAAGCTTAGAGTCCATATCCGTTCAGACAATCTCAAGACATATTATATTATTAACCGCGCGTTTAAAACAGCCTAATTGTTTTTAAATGGCAGCATTTTACCAGCGAAATGTCCAGGGGCGGCTGGAGGGGAGGAGCAGGAGGGTTGGGCGTCAGCCCCCGCTTTTTTTTAAATTGGGGGGCAACGACCCCCTCTCACTTTTCTGAGCGGATGTCGTTATATATAATTGTTTTTTTTTAAACCAACGTGTATCAAGCGGTACATACGCAACCAACAAGAACGACTAGCCATCCCTCCCCCTGAAACCACCAACCACCCTCCCCCTTAAACCATTACCCACCCAACATTTGCCCTCCCCCCCCCCCCACACACACACACTTATGGGACATCCAAGTGCTAAGGAAACTAGCGCACAGCTAAGGCTATAAATTTCCCTCATTATTAGTCTATCATCTTTTGTAAAGTATGACCTTCAATGCTCTAAGTCAAAACAGCGACTGAAGTGAGCCTTTCGTATCTTTAGCCAAACGATTCAACCTCCGGGGGGATACTCGGTGACTGTTGTATTTTGTAGGGTTTGAAATCCGAGGTTTGGTATTTTTTAGGGTCTTCAAAGCAGAGCCTATCGAAAATAAAAAAATATGGTATTTTTTAGGGTCTACAAACACGAGGTACTTTTTCTTCTAAAGTAGCGAGCCAGGATTTTAGGTCATCTAAATCAACTTTTTTTGACATAAAAGTCTACTAAGTTTACATTATATGGTATTTGCCGTTTTGATATAAACTGTTACCAGGGGCGTAGCCAGGGGGATGGCCCAGGGTGCCCGGTCTCACCCATCTAGCAGCCAAAAATACAGTAAATGTATGAGACATTATCTATACAGGAGAAAATGCCTTTAAAGGGCCTTTTGGGCCCCCTCCTGTTAAAAATCCTGGCTACGCCGCTGGTTATGTTATTTTTCCTTCAGTTTCTGTTTAAAAAAAACATTTTCCATGAAACTTCAAGGATGACAATAACTTTTTTTAACTTTTCAAGATGAGGGCAGTTCCACTTGATGTCTTATATGACAAGTGGACAACATAATCGATTCCTTGAAAATATGTAAGAGTAAGTTGACACTCTCTCATTTTTTTCGATATTTCAAAGGAATTGATTCGGTGGTCCGCTTGTCATATAAGGCTTAAGCTCATATACGCAAAAACCCCAAATTTGCAAATTTTATTTGCACGAGCTTCGCGCCTCGCCGATTATCAATATGTAATTTTTATTTTAGGACTTGCAAACTATAAGCATTGGTGATTATGTTCGCCAAAGATCATATCGATCGCACGCACTGAAGACAACCCGCGAGAGGCCTTAAACAATTTTTTTTTCGTACCGTGGCATTTGAATCCTCCCTCCCCCCCCCCCCTCCCCCCCCCCACCTAGGATTCAACACTACGATTGTGTTTGTTTGTGCATTATCCAGCACTGTCTGGCTAGCCTTGTCGTTTGCGTGGCTTTTTGTACGTTCTACCCCATTATTTTCAAGCAGTACGTTTTGTTTGTTATCTAGTATCGATTTACGGTTGGTGTGTGAGTGCATCTATCCAGAACTCGTACCTTCAGATAGATCTTGGTCACATCATGGCTGTCACGGGCGTAGTCACGCAATCTCGCGGGAAAATAACAGTACGCTGGACTAAGACTTATACAGTGGAATACAGCTCGGACGGTACGACCTGGACACCCTATAAAGATACAGGGAAGGCCGATACGAAGGTACGGTTTGACCCTGTGGTTAGCTTCCTAAGCCGTTTGTGGGTTGCCAGTACCGTATTAACTCGAATATGCGCCCCGGCGCTTATTGAATTTTTCGACTCCCAGACGGGTAGCTTATTCGAGGGAGGCGCTTATCTAAATGAGCAAATTTCGCACTAAAGGGCGAAGAATGTTTTTATATATTTAATATGAATTTTATATCTGTTTATACTACTTAATTTTCTCTATATCATTATTGCAACTTGAAGTAGCTTTCTTTAATAAACTTTCACTCCATTAAATATTTGTCTCTTTTTTGCCCAGAGTCTATGAGCTCCTATGTTTTTTTAGAGCTGCATGTATAATAGTCATTTTCATATGAAGAAAACGTTTTCGTTTTGAGGGAATGGTACCTTCTCCATTGACCAAAGATGGTCACAGTCACTGTTTTTCTCTTCTGATTACGATTCATAATGTTTAAGAAGCACCTGCGGTACGGCAACCTTAAAAATGACAAGAATCATGCAGTTTTTTTCCAAATAAGGAATATATTAGTTTTCTTTTATGGAAGTGACCGCGTTTGGCAAAAACGACAATTTTTGGCTAAATTTTCTTGAAATGCTTAAAACCTGGGGAGGGGAGGGGGCGCTTATTCGGGGGATGCACCTATTAATAGTTTTGGTTCAAATGGGGCGCTTATTCGGGGGAGGCGTTTATTTGAGGGAGGCGCTTATTCGAGTAAATACGGTATGTGCACTTATTCTCTGGTGGTTTACCTGTTTATGTCGTTCGTGTGTGTGGCATTAGCCTTGCTTGGGGTGGTCACCCTGTGTGTGGCATTAGCCTTGCTTCTAACAGTTGGTCTACCTGTGTGTTGCAATCACCTTTCTTGTGTTGTGGTTAACCTGTGTGTGGCATTAGCCTTGCTTGCGGTGGTCATCCGGTGTGTGGCATTTACTTTGCTTGTGGTGGTCACCCTGTGTGTGGCATTAGACTTGTGTATGGTGGTCACCCTGTGTGTGGTATTTGTTTGTGGTGGTTACCGTGAATACACCTTTTTCTGTTTAAAAACCGTACCAAACGTTGTATCGATAACGTGCATTGTACGCTCACCAACACGAAACATCATTAGTGTGAATCGATGCGTGAGCATTCACTGGCTTGACTTCAACACTCTACCTATCGTTCTTGTTTCTCAGTTTCTCCTGCGCTGGTTCCAGTGTTATCTGTTTGTGGCTTAAATGTGTTATATTTGTCTAATAATATTCGTTGAATAAAGCTCTTTAAAGGGAACACAGACGCCACGACCGCGGTAACGAGATATTTCGACAGAGTCATAGCAACCCGCATGGTTCGATTCTTTCCTCGTGAATACCAAGCCCCCGACACAACAAAGTGCATGCGGGCTGGCGTTGTTGGTTATAAGAATGGTAAGTACATATTGCAATTCTCTGGTATTATGTTTAGCTCTATTTCTGTTTGAGTTCAACAACTTGCGTTGCAGCTTTGTTTTTTGTACCATCTGTATTTTTTCACGACCTTATTTTTTCCGTCGCTTGAATCACAGTGGCCACCAAGATGGATATTCGACGTTTAAAGTGTGTTGGCCAACAGCTGGCTTCATTTTAAACTTGACAAAACAGACACCTCAAAGTCTCATTTACATTTACTTATTTTAAAGTTCCGCCTTCTTACCGATGCCTTTTAAAATTTTGATTTGAATAAAACGTTCTCCATTCTTGAAATAATGGATAATAATGTAATGACAATTAAACAATAATAATCGCTTAGCTCAACCCGCTCCATGTAAGCTCATCCAGATTACATGTGTACATGCCAGATGCTCTCATCCAGATTACATGTGTACATGCTGGATGCTCTCATCCAGATTACATGCGTACATGCCGGAAGCTCTCATCCAGATTGCATGAGTACATGCTGGATGCTAACCCTTTGGACGCCGGATGCTTAAGTTGGAGATTTTGTGGATGCCGGATGCTTTAGCTTCAACGCTGTTGTATCGTTCCATCCAGGAGCTTCAGGTTTTTTAGGCGAGAAAGAATGCTACTACGCGCGTGCGGTGCGGCGGAACAGGGAGATCGAATTAATTCATATTCATGGTAGTTTCCTTTGCAGCCTCTAGTGGTTACCCTCCACCACTATCTTTATTGGGTATCCATTGAATCTAAAATAGATCAAGCTTCATTTTTGTTAATCTCTCGAAAAGCTAATCGGACTAAGGATTCAAGAGCGTATGCTAGATCCAGCTTTTTAGTCGGATGCTGGATGCCTTGCCCTTGGATGTCAGATGCCACGGATCTGGATGTCGGATGCCGGAGATAAAAAAAATCGTGGATGCCGGATGCTGGAAGAGCTTAAATAGGGCGAGCGGGATGGACCACGGGATGCATTGCAAGCGGTGGCTTATTCCTTGTAAAGGCTAGACAATGCCAAACTGTTAAGGCTAGACAAAGCCAAACTGTAAAGGCTAGACAAAGCCAAACTGTTAGGGCTAGACAAAGCCAAACTGTTAGGGCTAGACAAAGCCAAACTGTTATGGCTAGACAAAGCCAAACTGTTAGAGGGCTAGACAAAGCCAAACTGTTAGGGCTTGACAAAGCCAAACTGTTATGGCTAGACAAAGCCAAACTGTTAGAGGGCTAGACAAAGCCAAACTGTTAGGGCTAGACAAAGCCAAACTGTTAAGGCTAGACAAAGCCAAACTGTTACAGGGCTAGACGAAGCCAAACTGTCAGGGCTAGACGAAGCCAAACTGTTAGGGCTAGACAACGCCATACTGTTAGGGCTAGACAAATTCAAACTGTTAGGGCTAGACAAAGCCAAACTTAGCCGTGATTGATTTGCTCGTTTCAGTTCCCGTTTGTCCCGAGGGCTGGATCCCGTTCCGTGCAAGCTGCTTTTTGTTCTACTTTGATCATAAATCGACGATTGACAGCGATGAGGCGCGCACAGCCTGCCGGGCTCGTGACGCAAACCTCGCCGACATACGGGACATACAGGAACACCTATTTATGAATACCCGGATTGAGCATAGGGCTGGTCATGTACCATATGTTATCGGGTTGATTAAGAGAAACAACAGGTAAGGCGGTTATTTGACGAACAGGGACATATACAATCTATATACAAGATTTTAAATGTTAAATTTTAATATAGTGTCAAAGAAACAGCGATGCAGTCAGGCTCAGAGCTCCTTGGAAGAGCATTTTGTGAGCATTTTTGCAATTCACATCCCGTTTCCGTCGTTGTTGTAAAAATAACTTAATGCGAGTCGAATTTGTTTATTCCCAAATATTAGAATATTACAGTAAAGCGGGGCTCGGATCTTTGCAAATAGAGTCAAGTGGTCAGGCCAGTGGGAGTATTTAGATGTATTTAGATGTGTATTATAAAAAAATATGGACGACACAATCCAAGGCGAGTAAAGCATGAGCATGTCCTTCATGGCTAAGTGGAAACTTTGGTCTCAATTGAGCCTTAAACCCCCTCCCTCCCTCCCTCCGTTGCCCAAATTCACTCTACGGCCCTGCTTGCGAAACACACGATAGGAAACACTGATGTGTTTTGGATGACAGTGTGCATATTACGCCTAGCATTTCTTTTCATTTTCGTTTTGTTTTCTGGCGATGCCATCTGCGTTGCTCAAGTTCTCTGTTACTCTAACTATCGGCAGGTGGGAATGGGAGGTCGATGGTAGCGCAGCATCGTGGATTCCATGGGCAGACGGTCAACCTCAAGAACGAGTAGATGAAATTTGTGCAAGGAACAACATAGGCGAAATACATGACCACTACTGTAGCGATCGATACACTACGGCAGCAATCTGCAAAAAGCCAGCTACAGGCGGTGAGCAAGTCAATCAATAAATGAATTGATAAAAGTGCTAAGTTAGTGAAGCCCATTTTTTACGATCACATCACATTCGAATACAAGGATGATGGTTTCTTGAAGTGGATGATAATGACGACGACGACGATGATGATGATGTTGAATAATAATGGGGATGATGAAAATGATGATGATGATAATGATGTTGGATGATAATGATAATGATGACGGTAATGGTAATGATGATGATCATAAATAATGATAATGGGATTAAAATGATGATGATGATAAAGATGGTTTTAAGGACGATGATGATGATGATGATGATGATGATGATGATGATGATATTAAAATTCTTATTTTGTAGGGTTCTTTGGTACTCCTGTTATCTTTTCTCCCCTCCCGGACGTTGACGCGTACGAAAACGAGACTATTACCCTCCAGTGCCAGGCCATCGGTGACGCGGTCATCATCATCGCCTGGTTACACAATGATACTCTCGTTCAGAACAGGTCCGTCAATACTGCGCTTGTCATCAGCAATATACCGCTGAACATGAGCGGAAGTTGGCGATGTGTGGCGTCAAATCATCTAGGATCTCAAAACAAGACTTTCTATGTCGATGTTAAAAGTAAGTCCTTTTTTTCACCCGAAAATAGGGCAACAAATGCAAAAAGAAAATCTGCCAACAGCTTAAGCGTTTCGGTGGTCTTCGGAATGCTTGGCTGGTACAGACTAGTCGTCAAGAGACTAATAATAAGGCCGCCATATAATGTACGGACGTTGGACAGATGTAGATCTCAATTTTTTTTCTGTTTCTTCACTACCAGAAAAATAAATCCCTTGAATATCATCCCCATTCTCTGGATTTATTGTTTTTTTGTTGATATATGAAGCCTTCTTCCAGAAAGTTATCAAGGCAGGGGTGCAAGTGCTCTATTTCTCATAATTCCTTAAACCATTTTACTGTTTTTATAAATTTATAAAAAAAATTCTCTTTCCGCAGAGCCATCAGAGTTGTGTGTTAAGTTCACAACTTTAAGTGACGCGACCCGTTTTCATAGGTACAAGACAACGTCTACTGCTCAAAGTGATACCTTCTTAAACCGGACTGACTGGTATGCCTTCAAGAGCCCAACCGGTTATTACCAGCTGCTAACCTCCTGTGCGCCCGCAAACCGATGCAATGCGGTCGCCACTGGTTGGCTCAGAGGAAAACACCCGACAACTGCAGATGGCGTCGTGACGCGTACTGTGTGCTTCCATAGCAACGGTGACTGTTGCCATAGCAGCGTTAAGGTGCAAGTGCGCAAATGTGTGAATCAATATGTGTACAAGCTGGTTCCGCCGGATGAGCCGCTGACCGCAAGATACTGCACCGAGAACCATGTAGAAGGTATGCCACGTGACTTTGATAACGATCAAGTCCAAATTACAAGTCAGGATCAATAGGCCATTATCCAGCTACAGTATAAGCATGCGCGCGCACTCATAATAGGAACCTTCTTCAACTGTGGTGAATGCTTTTAGCTGGAATGGCCTAGTGATCCTGAATCTGGTTTGATGTAAGCTTAAAAAAGTGCGCGCTGCATCCTGGTAGGTTTCTATGGTTATGCGCGCGCAAACTTATATCTTGAATGGCCTATTAAAAAAGAACATTTTGCCTGTGTGCCTTATCGCGCTATAAAAGCACTATTGTTTTGTTTGGGAGAATTCGAGAGCAGATCAGAGGAGCACTAGATCGCAGGTCAAGATTGCTCGACATAACCAATCTTGTTTTGAAAACCTTAGTTTTTCTAGCATGCTCGTTTATCTCCTTATTAGGACATTACATACCGTATTTGGAAGTTGCGCTTTTTTGTTGCCCAAGAACTGTGGGCCTGGAGAATTTCCACGTAAGCTTCAGGAATTATTCGGGTTTGCTTCGATTTTGCAGGCCGCCATTTTGAAACAGGCCCAGGCTCTAGCGTTCTCAGAGCATCACAGGTCTCCCGCGAGTTCGTCTCAGGGCTCTTTCATATAGAAAAACGACTGCCATTGATTGATATGGAAAATTTATGCTGAGTCATCGCATTAAGTTCATAGCGCTCTAAACGTGTACGTCGGCCACATAAAGCGTTTGTAAGATCACATTCAAAATTTTGTTCACTTTTATTTTCGTATCCATATTTGCTTTTCTCCCTAGAAGCTGACCCCACATACAACCGGCTATTCCAGCTCTCCCCAGACCCCGCACGCCTCCAGCCCAGTCACGTGCTCGATCAAGTGTATGACGTCATAAATGAAATGATCTGCCTCAAAATGTGCCTTCTATATGCTGAATGCAAGTCGTTTAGTCACAGTGCGGCGGACAGGGAATGCCAGATGTACAATACAACCGCTGACGATGGTGCTGGCGTCGCCATCCTAGACCACGGCTTCCGACACTACTTTTCTAACGTGCAAACTCAAGCGGTGTTCATACACCCTTAAAGAAAGTAGGGAAATACGTTTTCTGGACGGTAGTCGGCGGTCGGAAGCTCAACGTTACCCTTTTTGATAAAGTTTTGCTTCAACACAATTTAAATAGAAGCATCTGCTCTATCGCCTGGACTTTAGAAACCTGTTGTGCGTTGTGGAAGCGTTGAAGAATCAAATTCGCAGTGGCTATATTTCCAAAAGCCGGAAAATGTTCCCCCTAATGGACTAAATGCCCTACAGATTTCAAATTATTTAAATAATCAAGCAAATTGTCGTCCAGTAAACCCCTTCTTCTTGGCTGCCGTCCATTGTCCCGAAACGTCTTTGTTCAAAGTAATGTCTCTTCCAGCTGCCATTCCATCATCGAAGCTAACAACAAAGTATAAGAAAGCAACCATTTTCATCGGCAAATTTTGTAAGCTTTGCAATATCGATTGAATTTGGTAAATTGAGTTTAAAGCTTTGTTTTTGAATGGTCAATTCGAGATTCACACAATTTTTCCAATATTTAATACAAACAATAACAAAGATGTAGCAGAATAAGTCTCTCCAGGTTTCCTGTACTGTAAATAACGGATGCACCATTTTCGATCAGGGCTTCTTGCAATACTTGAAGCTGATCAAGTTATTGACCTGAGAACCTTGTACCTTACCCTGGCCTAGTAGACTCGTGTAGCCAGTGCTGAAAAACGCAAGACTAGTTCCAGTACCGCGCGGTTAAACCAGCCTTTTTGTTTTAAAATGGCGGCTTTTTACCGGCGAACTGTCACATTTTGTCGAATGCTAAGAAAACTAGACCAAACATAAGGCTATAATTTTCTTTATGACTCCCTTATTATCACACAAATCTGTAATCTTTTGTACAGTTTGGTTTTAATGCTGTACAGTTAGTCAAAACAGCAACTGAATTTAGCCTTTCGTACCTTTACCCGAACGATTCAACACTACGATTGGGCGGGCTTGTTTTCGCCAGAGCACGCGCATGCGCATACGTTATTCAGCACTGGCCTCGTGTATTAGATTAAACCACTGAGCCCGAAAGGCTCAGCTTCAGGGCTCTGGAACCAGTCAAAGGGGCGTACGCGCAGCCTATAGGACTGCAGTCACGGGATTGAAAAAAAAAATATTGGCGATCTTATTTGCATGACGAGGGGAAAAAAATAAAATGTTTACTCATTCATTTTTATGTACGTAGTTTTATATATATGATGAGGAAAAAAGCTATTATTTTCTTAATCATGGTAGTCTACAGATATATATATTTCCAAATATATTGTTATGACGTTGAGGGCAAGGCGAGGCAACTACTAAAGTCCTCTTTCAGATCGAGAATGACAGAGGATCGTGTAATAATCTCAAATGTCTGACACATTGACGCCAATTTCAAATCCAAAAGCGGGAGCTATGAAATCTTCACGGGGATGCGGGATGAGGGGCCACGCCCTCATTCAGCTTCTGAATGCTTTGACTGCAACTTGTTAAAATCCTGCGTACGCCCCCTGACCAAGGTACATAATAACAAAGTATGTCAAAATCGAGTCATCGTGGATGGCAAAATACATCTGATATCGACGAGAGTCGCTTCGTTTTTCTACATAAAAAATACGCGTGTGCCCATCTATGCTCAAGTTCCTCAGGATTCTTAATAGATGGTGCGCTTGCCTCGCAAACATTATGAGATCTGCCTCGCATTTATTTCAGAGGCTTTGATCGAAAAGAGAATAGCCCGTTGTGTATGCCGATACGATGGTTTAATATGCATGTATTTTTAACAGCAGTCATAGCTACTTTGCATGAAAACGCACGCCGATGTAGAGGCCTAGTCTTTTCAATTCAGGGCTGTAGCAGGCCTTCAAATATCGGGGGGAGGAGGAACGACGCAGAAATATCAAGAAAATAATAGGGGCACAGCCACGCCCCTTCTGGTCATTTCCTTATTGTTTTTTTTAATATATATTTGGAGGGAGGAGGCATGCGCCCCTAGTGCCCCACCATCCCTGTTTTCCATGCTGACTTTTCCTTAGTTTTTCCTTTTTCGGGTAAAGTTGCTCATACTAAAGCGACTATAAATTCGTGAAAAGCGTTAATAATTATAGTGCACGTTGTGATAAATAACAAGAAATTTGTTTTCTTGTAAATAAACCAATTATTTCCAATCTGTACACAGAGTGGTCGATCGACTTTGGTGGGGATTGATGAGATGTAGGGTGTTCCAAATTATATATAAATAAATACATTAATAAAAACATTAAATAAGATAAACATGAACCATTATTCTCGTGGATATACATTTTCCTTTCTTCTACTATTGTAAAGTTCCAATATATACCTTTCCTTCAGAGGAATTCCCAAGTTAATCACAATTTTCTCCAGAAGGTTGGGGCCTAAATGTTGGAACCACTTGTTGCCTGGAATTTCTTATCAGCCTCATCTTAGCAGGGCTTTTGGAATTACGCGCGTAATTTGGCTTTCTTCGCGTAATCCGCGTAAACCACAAATTTCCGCGTAATCCCGCGTAATTTGGCTAAATTTTGAAAGACAAAACATTAAGTGCAAAGCTGATGTGTTCTTTTAGGGTTTTTACCTCTATTTCTTGTAAAAAAAAAGAGATATATTCTTCGTAAGAGTGCGATATTTCGAACTGAATTTCGAAAACAAATAAAATGACTAGGCGTTCTTTGCTAAACCACGAAGGGCTAGGACTAACAATAAAATACCTTTTTTAATTGGCTGGTGGCTTGAAGCCAATGAAAACTCGCCTAAAATATTTTCGCGCAAAAAATTAAACTTTTCAAGTTATTTCGTGCTTTCTTTCGGTACAAAATGTAGTTTGGGCGTAACAGTTAATATTCCGTGTAATTTAGCGCGTAATCAAGTAAAGAATCCTGCAAAATTTTGATTTTTTCAAGAAACATGTATTGCAAAATCCCGCGTAATGATTGATCTTCCGCGTAATGTAGCGCGTAATTTAGCCAAGATTCCCGCGTAATTTTGAGTTTTTTTTCCGCGTAATTCCAGAAGCCCTGTCTTAGTAAAAGCGCAGCGGAGCACTCGCGGAGCACCGCAAAGCACCAGAAAAGTGAACTAAGGCGTGTCTAGAGAAAAACGTTGGGTGGGGTCCAGGGTAGTAATTCACTGACCCAGGAACACCTTAGCTCCAGTAATAGGTCACTAGATCTATCTAGAAACTTGTTTTATCCAAATATACACATTATGTTTACAGGCTTCTTAACTACAAACAAAGTGGTCAACCAGAGTCGAACTCATCTCGTCACATGACCAGGGTGGGGTCCGGACCCCTTGCTCCCCCCCCTGGACACGCGCCGGGCGTGACTAAATTCTCCCAAACTTACGAAAAGGATTCACGATTACCAGAGTATTGTACTAAAAAAATAGCCAAAGTGTAAAGACGTGGCAAAAAAGTTTCATGCTGCGTCTTTTTTGGAAAAGTTCTGCAACTGAACGTCGACATTATTATTGTCGTGCTCCACAGATCCCTCGCGGTCGAGTCCATGCATGTGGGAGCCACACTGATAACATCCGCACAATCTTCGCACTTGCGACTTGGCATGCGCCAGCTCGTACTCCGAGAACTCCACCATAACATTCACTAGAGATGACACCAAACACAATCCCAGGATATACGGAAGTGTGAGCATAATGCCAGAAAACACAAGTCTCCCTGTGGAATTCCCTATCGTCTTCGCGTAATTCTGTAGCGGTACATAATCCCCGAATCCCATAGTCGAGCAGGTCACGAACCAACAATAGACACTTTCCAGGAAGGTCCACTCATCAAGGTATGTCTGAACACCACCCATGATGCAAATGAAGATGGTTACCATGGAGAACGCGATGGCTAAACATCGTGGTAGGAGGCGTTGGCAGGACTCGTGCCCAAGCACGCGCTTAGAGAATGCGACGTACGTTGTGCGGACCCCAAGACTTATGAGCTCACCGCCGGACTTGAGGGCGACCATCACGAGGGGGATTCCGATCAGACTGAAGGGAATCACGAATCCTTTACCGCCGTTTGTTTGTGGTACGATGTCGCCGTAGCCTGCAAATAATTTCATGGTATTAAACACCCCGTTCTTTTGAAACACTGAGCATGTCATCGGGAGGTTATTTATAGGAAAAGAGGTGCGCGTGTCAGGGACTCGAGGGTGAAGATTACCAGATGTATAGAGTTTTTCACGATTTTAAATCATCCGACGGCTCTAATGCCTAGTGCACACTAGCGACATATCGACATAACGACATGGGCGTGCGCACTCTTATCTTCGACATAACGACATGGACATAACGACATAAGAGAAAAACGTCCATGCTCTCTTGGTCCATGTCGTTATGTCGGGCTAAAAATAGTGCGCGCGCCCATGTCGTTATGTTGCTAGTGTGCACTAGGCATAAGAAAGCATAAAAAAGATGGTATAACTAAAACTCACTGATAAAAGTACGGCAATACGATTATACGATTATATTGAAATTTAATCTACGCTCGCATAAATATGATCATATGGAAACAAATTTGCATTGGTTGCGATGTTAGACTCAGTCAGATTCATAGACAGTCAGATTAGCTGCGATGGTGAACGATCATTTGGAAACTAGTCTTTACATAGCGATCTTTACCTTTTTTATTTCGCGTAGCCGTTTCGCGACAAACTTAGTCAATCGGTTGTATACATGAGCAGTCTTTCTGTTACGGCGGAAAGACTCAAAAAAGCTATACACACTCACCTATGGTAGTCATGGCGGCTAGCGTGAAGCCACAAGCGTTCAGGAATGACCAGTCTTTTTTACCCATGAGCGCAATCGCCTCCGAGGCCTCTGTTACAAACTCATCGAATTCTGTCTTGTTGGTAATGTTATAGCGAAAGGACATTTTCTTCCGCAGAGAATCCAGCATTCTGTTATAGTTACGGATAGAAATAATACAGTTCTGTTTTATTTTAAAAGAAAAACGATATTTGCAAAGGAGATTGCAAGGCTTCCCTCAAGCTGAAGCCATGACAGTAAAATCTCTTTTTTATATATTATAACGTCTAATTTTCAGTTGAGGCTGGGCCGTTCTTATTTTTGGAGCATTTTAAGGCTGAATATGCTCTTAACGATGTTCTTAAATTTTAGTTTATATAAAAATATAATACCGAATAAATTATTAGGAAGAGAAATACACAAATGATAAATAGCAATAAGGTTGTTATGAGCACAATGATTCTACACTTCAGAACGCATCAGGACTAAAACAAACAAAAAATTCTGTTATCTGAGCCTCTGCATGTTCTTACAATGTTCTTAAAATTTGGTGAGATCTCAGGCTGGAAGTTTTTATGAAAAAAGATTATTATAAAAAAAAGAGGTAGCTCAGTTAGACAGCTAGAAATTTGAGTTTATTTTTGTTTCGTTTTGTTTAAAATATAAATAGCTTCATCCCCCTACCGGCTAAATATAGTTCCATCCCCCTACCAGATAAACAAATGAGTAAAAATGTTCAATGTATATGGATTGGCGAAAACAAATAAAGAAATTAAACACAGCTGCAAAAGTTTACAAAATGTCACCCCAAATTTTGCATGCTTGAATGCTCCATACCTTTTTGCTATTGTCGCGTTCGTATCATCTTGGGCTTCGATGAGAGTCAATATCCACGCCCCAACCAGCGCGTACGCGAAGAACAATAAGGTTCGAAGGAAGAACTTTTTCCATAACTCATTCATAATTAACGTTTGTGTCTGAAGACGAAAATGCAAATACGTTTAAAACTTGAACAAATTTTACTCGTGCATTTTGAATGCCATTTACAATTAGTGGACTCTTCTTTTAATTTAAAACGTTGACTTTGTCACGGGACATTGTCCATCTGTGTTTACACTCCAGTGACATTTTGCGACGGTCGACTGTCTAGGATGCCTACTTCGATAGCGCAAGCAATTTGTTTTCTTTTTTTTTTTTTCCAAAAACGCTTTAAGGTTATTTATTTTATAACTCAGGTTTTATACCGTTACAACAGCAGCATTTATGAACTTTTAAGTTGGCTGCTGCACTTACATTACCCTGGTTCTAGAGCCTCGAACGTCTCTCGTCTCAAGCTAGCTGGCCACTAAATAGAGAGACGTTCGAGGTTCTGGAACCAGGTCACACCTCCATCGAATCGATAACACAGGTCTTGGTTTCTTTATGCATTGAATATCCAAAAACAATATTCTTGGCTTGTTTGGTCTTTCTAAGAAATATTCAAACTTCGAAAGCTTTAACAGGTCAATGCCGATTTTGAAATTACGAAATCCCGTTTCCATCGAAACATGATATGAGCATATGAATGTCATAGAAATGCATTTCTTCCTTAGTTATTGTAAAATATTCCTTCGTTCAATGCATTTTTAAATCCTCTTCCAGAATAAAAATAGAGTATAAAAGGATTTATCCTTTTGATATTAAAATAAGATTCGGTACATTTTTTTTTTACATAACCGTGTTTATTATATTCATATCAAGTATACTTCTCTCAGTCGACACGGGTGGCAATTTGTTAAAAATTGTTTTAAAATTTTTTTTTAAATTTTTTAAAATTTTTCAAACTTAAAAGTACTTAGTATTTGGAGTCGTTTGTTTAAGGATGGATGGATTATACGATCATGTCGCACCGTATCGTAGCGTAGGAATTGAACACGATAATTTTTTTTTTCGCTTACCCGTTCCGATAAACAATTAAAAAAGATAAATACCCAAACATTAACTTTTTATTTTCTTCGTTCGCCTAATTAATTTAATCTTGTTATGCTCGAGTGATGATAAACAACACAAGTTTTAAAATTAACTCTTGACTATAAAGATTGATTGAACAAAAACAAACTAATGTTTGACAGTTAGAGATCACTTATAGCCAATCTACACGAGATAGCCGAGTTAATTTCGAATATATTTAAGATTAGCAGATGCTCGAAAATTACTTGACTGAAACGCTTATACCATTTAAGAAGAAGCTAGTTTAAATGGGAATATTTCCTTACTCATGTAACATCCAATTTTTTGCGTTGCATATACAACCAACTATTCGAAACTTTTAACGGATTACTTAGCTCAATAAATTAAGCCCGGCGCACACGGTGAGCAAAACTTCACGCGTACAATTTGCTCACTGCCTCGCGAGGCCAAAAACTTCGAACGAACTCACGTCTCGCGAGCAAATTTCTCACCTGCTTGAACTGTGCTTTTGGCCTCGCGAGGCAGTAAGCAAATTGCACGCGTTAACTTTTGCTCACCGTGTGCGCCGGGCAATGTTTACTTGCTGTTTCTTGTTTCTAGTTGAAATATTAATTTATGCAGAACGTACCGACTTTGCCGTTTTAGAACTTTATCGTTTACGCCATACATCTGGTCAAGTACTTATTACATTACATCATGAAAGGAAGCGAATACACGTACCATTTAACATTTAGCAAGAGATGCATTTAGCTAAAAGCCTAAGCATTCTGTCACACAGCCACAGGTCCTACAAATTAGCCAAAACGGGTCCCCTTTATGCTTGCCCGCGTACGAAATAATATGTCAGCGGTTGTAAGTGTAAAGCATGTTATAAATGAAATCAAAGGCTCTCTAAGCCAACTCGTGAATGCAAATGTATTTTCCTAGTTATTTTCTTGTGTCGAAAACGATATACAGGATAGTGAACAAAGCATGAACACATCCAAGATGCTGAGAGTACATAAAAATGTCCCTATACCTTTTTTTCTTTTCAATGCTATGACACACCAAGAACAGTATAATTAATTATTATCATAAAAAGTAAAACAAAACAAAAAACATTAGCGCCCTCAGAGGAAATCGAGCCCGGGAAGCTGCGGTCATGGACCAGTATTCGCACCGCTAGACTAACGTGCCATTACAGTTGACCAGTAACTAAAATTACTTTTATTACTATTGGTACCGTGTTGATCGAAAAGTTTCAGCATACTCTTTCCGGAAACAAAATAAAATACACGCAAAAATTGATCACGCCACTGTCATACAATGTGTTTTATGTTATTAACATTCTAGAAAAGGGCAAAATCGTTATTCGATGAAGAAGCGGGGGCCATATGTTTGTACGAGTTTTGTTTGATAATTAGTTTAGTTGATTGGGAAGAATTGTGAAAAAGTAATTTGTGGAAATCTCTCCTCTTCTATTTTGTCCTTCAAACAGAGGCTTTTTTCTTACTACCCCGCGTCCAGAGACCCAGCTAACAGATCCTTTACCTTATGTTTCTCGGGCTTTAAAGTCGCAGTTTTACTAGTCGCTATTCCAGCACAAATTAAAACAAAAGAAGCAAAAACCCAGAGACGCTAATCGGCAAGTAATAAAAGAAAGAGTTACTTGTTTTGTTTGCAAAATAACAACTTGAATTGGACTGAACAGTAGAAGATGGATTGACGATGGTGAAGAAGGCGCATGCGCACGCTCAACCCACATGCAAGACTTTTCTGAAAATACTAGCTTATACAACTATCTCAAATAAGGTTGCACTTTGAGGATCTGTGTATCGTAACACGCAGTGCTTCATGGGTATCAAGTAAATAAGCAAATAAGCGTGAATAAAATACAAATACAGGTTTCAAAAGCTGTAGAATTCTTGTTTATGTTCTTATGAAAATTCACATGGCTTTCAGATACAAGGATTCAGCCGAAAATAAAAATTATATTCACTCTTTGTGACTATTTCTGTATCCGAGTGAAGGATGGATGCTTGTACTTTTTTAACCTGGATAACCAAGGGGTTTCAATTTTTCATTAATTTTTCGCCAGTATTTTTGTTCATTTGATAATCGATTTATCATTTAAGCAAAAAACGATGTTAATCCGTTTTTTTGTGTGTGTGCTGTTCTGGAACGGAAAAACTACCCAAAAGTATATACTCGGTCTTCCTGTGTTCATGTTTCAGCCACACATGCGCAGAGCGGCTCGACCCAGTCTCTCGAGAACTTCTCTGACTGAAAGAAAAAAATATTTTAGTAGAGTGTAGTTTGTGGCACGCTATTCTATTCCTTTAGTTGTATCCACTTAAATTCAGCCAACACGTCTTCGTTTTGCCCATTTCTGTGTTCTTCGTCACCTAAGATGTCTAGTCGTAGAGCCACGCACGCAGGAAGCTGGTATTCCAGTCACTGTGAGTCATCACAACTTCAACTATGCACCGCTTTAGAATTTATTTTTCCATTGTTATTGTCGAATTTTGTCGAAATCTCCTAAGATTTATTTCACATTGTTTTTCAGCTCGAGATCTGAATTCTCAGTTAGATGGATGGCTTTCTAAAGTAGATGTAAATTACCGGCCTGCAAGAGCCATTATCGCACCGTGAGTATCGTAGCGGAATTCTACGAAACTCCTCTTGCCTTCTTTCTTTGGCGGTGTTAACCTAAAAAATTGCATATCCCACTTTCTGAGTCCTTAACTGTGTAAATTAATTACGTCTGATATGTCTGCTCTGTCTTTCTTCTCGTTTGTTTGGCTGTTTAGGCATGCTGGTTACAGTTATTGTGGATCTTGTGGGGCCTTTGCCTATAAGCAAGTCGACCCTACCGTAGTGTAAGTGTATGGATAATAGAAATGACAAAAACGACTTCTGAACGCTGTGTACTACAGTAAAAACCCGCATAGAAGAACATGTAGATAGAGAACAATCAGGATAAATTTTTGTGAAGTAGGAGCACAGATATAAGAACACTCGTGGATGGTATGAAAAATAAAAAATATATATAAGTTAAGCTTATTTATTCTTATTTTAAGTAATTAAAACCTCTTCCCTCACACATAAAAAAACATGCAGTCTTAAGCTGAAATTGATATTATATTGAGATTTAAAATTCTAGAAATGTTTTCAATTGGAATTATAAAGAATTAATTGATTAAAATCTTGTGATGCCCATTCTTATTTAATCACAATCAAGTTGTCCCACTCATTAGAACACACATATAAGAACCCCTTTAGCTTGATTTTGCCATGAAATACCCCCTTTGTTATTCATAACAAATGACAAAATCTTGGCATCTGGAAGCCATATTGATGTTCAGATGCAAGAATTATTATGTTAAATCATGTATTTTGTTACACTATAGTTTTAAATCTACATTTATTTGCCTACTCCTTGGATATCCACAAAGCATTGGCAGCTACACCTCATGGGTTCTGACAGAGGAATCTTTTAAATATTTGTAGATTGAAAGAATGAAAGGGTGGTTGTAATTTAATGCCATTTTTGTTTTTCTCTTTAGAAAAAGAGTGTTTATCCTTGGTCCATCACATCACGTCCACCTTAGAGGCTGTGCTTTGACTAAAAACTCCATATACCAGACCCCACTTTACAACTTAGAGGTGGATAAAGCAGGTTTGTCAGATCCCAGGGGATTCCTTTCTGCTGTAAAGGCATGTCCCACCTCATATTGTAATTTTTAGCTTTCTGTTTTAGACAGTGTATATACCGTATTCAAAAGGCATTTGTTTAGATACGGTCAGGGGTCAATCTCTAGGTGGGTATAGGCAACTTGCGCTAAGAAAGTCACTGGGCTTTTTGAATGGCAAACTTATGGCAACATAAACATGCGGGAAAGCAAGAAAAAATGAAATTTTGTACCACCAAAGAAACATAATGTATAGAAACTTTGTGGTTGATTCTTGACAGTGAATATGTTGCTTTAGTTGTTGTTATTTGGCTACAATACCAAAAGCCAGAGCCTGTGATAGTTTGCAGCCCAAATGATTTATTTATGCAAGTCTCTGATTCTCCATCAAACCATGCTACCTCTTCCCCCTGGGCAATCACACTGGTATGACTAACAGGGCCAAGGGTTTAGGAGGGTGGGGCTTTGACCCACCCTCCTAAACAGTACAGTAAATGGTAAACTAACCATTTGAACCATTATCTATTTCTCAGTGAATGCTGAGCTAATGGGGACTGGATTTTTTGATGAGATGAGCAGCAAAACAGATGAGGATGAGCATAGCATAGAGCTTCATTTACCATATATCGCCAAGGCTATGGAAAGGTATGATATAAAGCTTCATTTACCATATATCTCCAAGGCTTTGATAAGGTATGGCATCTATGCTTTATTTACCATATATCGCCGAGGCAATGGAAAGGTATGATATAGAGCTTCATTTACCATATATCGCCAAGGCAATGGAAAGGTATGATATAGAGCTTCATTTACCATATATTGCCAAGGCTATGGAAAGGTGAGATATAAAGCTTCATTTACCATATATATCCCCAAGGCTTTGATAAGGTATGGCATCTATGCTTTATTTACCGTATATCAACAAGGCAATGGAGAGGTATGATGTGGAGCTTCATTTTCTGTATATTGCCAAGGCTATGGAAAGGTATACATAGCATAGAGCTGTATTTACCATAACATTGTTAAGGCTATGGAAAGGTATGGTATAAAGCTTCATTTACCATATATCGCAAAGGCTATGAAAAGGTATGGCAAAGAGCTTCATTTACTGTATATCGCCTACCATTATATGGTAAGGTATAGCATAGGGCTTTATTTCCCATATATGGTAAGGTATACCATAGAAATTTATTTATTGTACAATATATGGAAAGGTATAGGGATTCATTTATTGTATATGGGAAGGTATAGTATAGGGCTTTATTATTGTATATGGAAGGGTATAGCATAGAGCTTCATTCACCTAAATGTAAAGGTTTAACAAAGAGCTTTATTTACATATTGAAGGCTATAGCATAGAGCTACAAATACCAAGGTTATGACAAATGCAAAAGGACACATACCATTGTCTGTCAGTTTATTATGCATACACCAACACTGTCAATTCTTTGGCAGCATTTATGCTTTTCTAGTAATGGCTTGCTGTGAATTCACCCTTGTGATATCTTTATTTCAGCAAAAGGGGACAATATACAGTAGTACCTATACTTGTAGGATCTCTATCACCCGACAAGGAGAAGAAATATGGGAAGCTTCTAAGCACATATCTTATGAATCCAGAGAATTTATTTGTAATATCGTCAGATTTTTGTCATTGGGGTAAGTGCTACTTCCACTTTGGTCTCTAATAGGCAACTTGCATGTAGAGATCACATGACTTTTCCGCAAGTACTGAGGCTTTTAGTGGCAATATAACAACAACAAAAAGGAACTTATTTAGTGCTTAAAAATAAGGCAGATAGTGTATTTTTCAGAGGGCTTATTTTCGTTGATTTGATTTTTTCGTTTTTCTCTAGCTTGAAGGGTGCAGTCATTTCTGTGTTGATTATGGCTTGAATTTTTTTTCCCAAAAATTCGTTTTATCTGTTCCAATTAGGATGCAAGTCGCCTTTTTGTAGTAGAAACAGGGCCATTTCAAGTGAGGGGAGGGGGAGGGCCTTAAAAAAAACAGATTTCGAGATGGTGACAGTTCTTATGAACCCCTAGCTCCAGGCCTGAATCACATTTCTCTTTCTTTATGTGGGTGATTAATGTGTCCAAAGTTCTGTACTTTTATAACCTGCTTAAATTGGTTAGGACCATTTATATTTCTTTGGTTCTATCCCCCATATACAATCTTCTTGTCCTATCCTTAGATTATTTTTCTTCATTTCCCTAATTTTACATTTTTCCTATCCCTTTTGTTTTTTTTTTCAGGTAAAAGATTCAAATTCTATTATTATGACTCAAGATATGACCGAATTCATCAGTCTATAGAAGCTCTAGATAAAAAGGTAACTTACAGTGCATTTATTTTTTTTTTTGAGGTCTTCTTTTCGTGAACATAGTATCTTAGATCTTAGTTAACAATACCGCTTTTGCATACTGTCCTATGATGGTTTATGGTAGTAATATATATCTTCATTTCTCAATAAGCTGGTGGGGGGTGGGTGGGTGGGTGGTGGGGGTGGGGGTGGGCAGAGAACCCGGAGAAAAACCCTCGGATCAAAGGTGACAACCAAACCAAGTCACGTCGCAATAGCAAATGGAACCCTCGGATCAAAGGTGACAACCAAACCAAGTCACGTCGCAATAGCAAATGGAACCCTCGGATCAAAGGTGACAACCAAACCAAGTCACGTCGCAATAGCAAATGGAACCCGAAAACCGGTGATTAGAGGCACAGGAGACGCTCTGCCAACTGCGCCAACCAGCGGTTTCTACAGGAGCTAGAACTGCGCACATTTGTTTATTGGTTGCTGAAAGCATCAAATTCCTATCGTGTTCAATGTTGTTGTTTCTCTTTTCAGGGAATGGACTTCATAGAGCGTCTTGACCCGCAAGGGTTTTCCGAATATTTAGAGAAATATGGAAACACGATATGTGGCCGGCATCCTATTGGAGTATTTTTAAATGTGAGTAAAACACAAGTGAGCAATCCGATATTCAGAATGTTAGCCTGAGTAGCTAGTGTTGCCATACCTTCCAATCGCCGCTGTGTCAAGCGTTTCACTTCTCTACCCAACTACGACTGCTTATTTGAGCCATTCCATTCCCATTTTCTGCCAAAAGAAATTAAAGAATGTCGGTCACCTTCTCCTTTGTTATTGTTTATAGTTGGAAATACAACGGTTTGTTTGCGAGTAAAATTCAAAATAGCCATCCACGATGGAAGTTTGATACTTTATTAATGATATTTGATTGAAAGTTTCTCAGTTACTTGCCTGAATAAACCGATGGAAATGGATTATTTGTGCGGGAGCATACAGTAGGATGGCGGCGTGATTGGCCTTCTTTAAATCATTCGTAACCACCAGATTTGAATTTCGCTGATCCCTCAGTTTATCACGGCGGTTCTAACAGTGTCGAATTGATATCCAAAACTATACCCTAAAACTATGTAAAATAACGGAAATCCTATTGGTACTCAAAGTTCTAATGAATGTTCCCGTAATCCCCTTGCAGGCGCTGTCGGCACTCTCTCAATTGAATGGAATGTCTCCCAGCATGTCTTTCCGTTTTCTGCACTACTCACAGTCCAACCAATGCGAAGATTTCGACGATAGTTCCGTTAGTTACGCGGCGGGGGTGTTACTCATGTCTTGATCCTAGGGCCTCTTGGATTAATACTGATCAGTTTTTTTCTGAAGAGATTGGGGAGGGGTGGGCGGGCTAGGGTTGCATCATAGAGTGATGCTGAGCAATGAGAGACGCTTTGTTGGGGGGGGGAGGGGGGAGGCTCGGGTACAACAGGGGCACAGCTTTCTGCAATAGCAAGCACTGGAAGAGAGAGAGAGAGGAAGGAGGTGGAGTCGGGAGCTGAGTGCATGAGTCAGTTTTTTTTTTTCTTCAACAACAAGAAACACCGATGACGGGACCGTTTAATCTTCCTTGCAAGAAAGGTAGAAAAAAAAGGAAGGAAAGAAAGAGAGATCAGGGATTGGGGGATATGACGGAGTGCTTTTTGTCTCTGATTTGTGGTGCGCGTTATGAGCTGGCAAACACGGGGGAAAACGCAGATTAAATGCTAACAGAAAGAGGGTGGGAAGGGGGGTGTGTTTTTTGTGTCGCTTAACAATGGTGTGTTTTGCTACGCTGATAAGAATATATCGAAATAAAAAAAAAGAGTGCAGTATGGAAAATGGTAACACGGTTTCATACAACACCAAGAGCCTTAGTAAGAAAGACAGTGCAGAGGGAGATGTGCATTACTGCGTTTTTTATGTCGCTGAACAATGGTGCGTTTTGCTACTCTGACAAGATCATTTCAAAATAGAGCGAGAGAAAAAAACAATGGGGATGGAAAATTGGGAATACGGTTTCGTGCAGCACTAGAGCTGTGGTCTACTACGTTTAAGCCGACGTATCCAACGAGAACCATGAAGGGACGGAGGGATGAAATTTGTTAACCTCGGCGTTACTTAATACAGTATTTACGCTTATAAGAGCCTAGGTTTTTCCATGTTAGCCTAAACAGGTTCTTATTTAACGGATACTATTTTAAATTTAAAGCTTCTTAGGTTCTTAATTAAGTTCTTAATTAGGTTCTTAATTTTAAAGAAAAGTTAATTAATGGCTGGTAGAAGTGTGGTATCTAGATTGATGAAAGGTCAATACCGGTGACACCTGTCTGGCTTTCGTACAATATAAGGTCATGACCCCTTAAAATAAATTTAAACTGCTTGAGAATCATGATTTTTATCATTGCTGGGAGATCTTAAAGGTTCATTTTAAAAAAATAGAAACTGTTTCAAATTTTAGGCTAAATAGGTTCTTATTGGATGGGGTTCTAAATTGGTATTTTTAGGCTAACAGGTTCTTAAATTTAAGGTTCTTATAAGCGAGTAAGACCATTATCAGTCACAGCTTGACTTGAAACAACGAAAAGGTTAATTGTCTCTTGGATTGCAGTAAAGTTTCTAGCTGCCAGAAAACATTAGACCGTAGCTTAATTATTTCAAAATTGAATTTTGTTATGTTTCTTTTTTTTTTCTCCTCCACTTTTTTCACACTCGTATGGTTTACCCATGCGCCCAAGCTCCTATGTGTTCTCCTAGTGGAAAGCCGGCTCAGTGTTTCAGCTTGGTGTTAGTCACACTAGCCATGAGACCTTCGTAGCCGCTTGGTTGCAAGGAAGTCTTGTATTGTGTTTAAGTGACCCATAGGCTACACACAGGTCGCGGTGGTACCGTGTAATCAGTAGAACCACACCTTTTACAGTGAGGACACAGAAAGCGGACCATGCTGGAATACTTTGACCAATCAGATTTGGCTTGAACACCGTAAACATTTAAAAAAAAAAATTCCAGCCAATCAGGTTAGGGTGTTCCCACGCTCATTGAACAGATAAAAATAGAAAAGAAAACATTCTGAGAGCAGCTACTTTCAATATACACGCTATGCTATGAATTATCCGGCAGAACTAAGGTATATTTCTGTGTAATGTGAATGAAAAATAGAAAAAAGTCTAAAGCAATCTTGCCCAAAAGGGCTATCCGATAGGGCCGACACGGGCTCTTCCCACGGTCGACTACACGTACCAAGTCAAATAACGTCCGTCGTTTCTCATTAGCTGAACTTTTCTTTCAAAATGTTTATTGTGTTCAAGCCGAATCTGATTGGTCAAAGTTGTTTAGCATGGCCCGCTTTCTGTGTCCACTGTAAGGTCCTGCGCGCCCATTTTTTTTTTCTTTGGCAGTTTGCAAAATGAAGCTTATTTGGGGGCGACTCGCACTAACAGGCCACATGCTTTTTTGGGTGGCAAACTCGCGTTTTATTGGCAAAATAACGAAAAACAATTTAGCGCCTATCGTTTATTTATTAAAAACAATTTATTTTCATTGAAGGCTTTTATTTTTCGTGTTTATTTTGGCTTTAATTTGTCACTTAAAAAGTAACCTGGTCAGTGCAAGTTTCCTATTGAGGATCTGGGAGACTTTTGGTATAGTTTTTTTTTTATTTTTCGTGTTTATTTTGGCTTCAATTTGTCTCTCAAAAAGTAACCTGGTCAGTGCAAGTTGCCTATTGAGGATCTGGGAGACTTTTGGTGTAGTTTTTTTTTTTATAAATAAAATATTTCTTTGAAAAAAAAACTGGATTCGCCACTAAGCCCGCCTTATTGTATTTTTATGAACTTGAATTACCGTTTGTAATTATGTGAAGGTGCAGGTTTCACTCCACACAGATTTGTTATCTAGAATTTACGATTAAAAAACGTTCTTTGTGGTTTCCTTTGTCTTTTTAATAATTAAGCGGCTTTTTAGCGCAGACAAGTCAACTGTCTTAAATTTATTAACTTTCCGATACACTCTTTTTTAAACAACCTTACTGTCAAATCCGTTGTATCGCGACCCGCGTTTTCAAAACACGATTTGTTTTGGTTTTCTGTTCCGTCAGTAAAACCATTCTGAGCCAATCAGAGTCTCGCTGTGTTCACTTCCCTGGCTATCCTCTGGACGAAAACCAGACAGTATCAGGACAGAAAGCCAGGCAACTGCACTAGGCGAGAGATGGCAAGAGTCGGATTGGCTTAGAATAACTTGACTGGCGGAACAGAAAATCCCAAAAGACAAAAACAAATCGATGTTTTGAAAATGCGGCGTGGCGATACAACGGATCCGACAGTAAGAATATGCTGAAGCTCAGATAGCAACAAAATATTGCTTTGTTAGTCTGTTCTAAAATGCAGAATAGAATTGTGATCATAATAACAACTTTAGATATTATTGCTATTGATCATTTGTGTGATTCTTTACTTAAAAATTCCTTTTATATTATATTTTTTGTGCACTAAAATTTAAGAACATTTCCAGACTTAAAATGCCCCAAAAATAAGAACGGTCCAGCCTCAACTGAAAATTAGACGTCCTTGTATGAAAAAAGAGTATATTTCTATCGGCCATTTCCATATGATGAATGCAAGAAAAAATCATATTTATATTCATGTTTTCGATACTGTGGAGCTAGCGTAGATCACAATGTTTTCGTCGTGTAATAAGCTTAGAGTTTTCTACCACAGGGACAGGGGAAAGGAAATTAGAAAACGAACGTCAAAGAAAACATTAGACTCTTTCACGCTAGAGAAACGAGCTGGAAATCAAGCCTACCAAAAAACACCCAACTGTATTGAAAAAAAAAAACCTAATTTAATAACTTTTAACTTCTACCATCTCACGTTGTTACTCACAAACAAAAGAGTACGTTATTTCTGTTATTCGCTTTTTTTACGTTGCGCGGGGGATGTTGTCGAGCTGATAAGCAAACAACATGCTGACGTGTTCGACATGGTGACGAACGATGCCAATGTTAATATGGTGAATCTAACTAACCGGGAGCAGAATGCTCAAACCTACCATTTTCTAGCTTTCATTCAGTATCACGTCAACATGTTTAAGACGCCATGTTGAATTGCGTCCCCTAAAATCGTACCAGCATGCTATTCGCTTATCAACTCAACCCAATTCTCGTAATGAGAAATGATTCTAACCACCCTAATCCATCCGCGATGTTATTCAGGCCCAAAACTCGTCACAGCTTCCCAGTTTTCTTCGGCTTGTTAATTTTGACCACACGGCAGAACAGCATGGGTAGAACACAGTGTGTGACGTCAATAATGGGAACGTCGTTGATTGGCTACAGCTATATGACCTTGCCAAACATGGATGTTCACCAATGTCTACAACGTTGTAAGATGGAAACCCAATGCCAAAGCCTAGGTTTCAATGTTAAGAGCAGCCTTTGTTGCCTGAACAACCGGACTGTCGGGCAGAGACCACGTGAGCAACACGCAGATGTTGATGCTGTTTACTTCGAAAATCCTTATCGAGGTAGAGAAGGGTAATGTTATAAAAGGCGTAATACAGCTATGGTCTGCAAAATGTTTTTTTATTTTATCTGTACCAGGAACATAACCAGTCAATACAAAAGGCCCAAATAGTCGTGTTCGTAAAACAGAAAAATAAAATACACCAAAAACTGGTATTCGACTCTGCCCCCCTTTCATTGTAAAAAATTTTTTGGTGTTTCCCCCCCCCAGAACCGCAAAATTTCAGAGCCCTCCTCCCCCCCATACGACCTCGATAAACAAAAAAATATTTTATTCTGTAAAATTAATACAGCAAAGTTGCCCTTCTTGTCCGAGATGATGATCAAGTATTCATCATTACTTCAGAATCTGACATCTCTTCTTCACAACTTTCAGTTTCGGCCTTCATAATTTCATTTTTTTTTTTTTTTTTTTGCATGTAAAATCGTGTAAAATGGTGCAGGGTTGGGTTGCAAGGAAATCATTTCCTCAATTAGTTGCTTGCAGGAATTTTTTCGAAATTATCCCCCCCAAAGTCACGTGGTCCGCCCCTAAGGACGCCTGTGAAGGAGTATACATTTGTATTTATTTGGTCTTGTTAAAAATACTTCTCTGTAAAAAAGGGAAATAATGTCCAACATCTAAAGTATAAAACATTGCAAGATATCGTTTTGTAGATTTGCAAGCTCCACCACTGTGCCCCCCCCCCCCCTTTTAGAGGACCTTTTTTTCGGGGCCCTCGGTGTATTTAAAGAACACTTCCGAAAATTTGTCGAATAACAGTTTTGGGTGTAGGGGCATAACCAGGATATGTTTAGGGGGTAGAGAAAGGTGCGCAGAGAGATATCATAAATGTTTACATGTGGAGATAAAAAAAAGCTTGTGAATAAAAGCTAGCCAGGAAAACTGTATTTTCTCTGGCGATTATTCCTATAAAAATCGTTCTGGT
Source organism: Nematostella vectensis (assembly GCF_932526225.1). Lineage (NCBI taxonomy): Eukaryota > Metazoa > Cnidaria > Anthozoa > Actiniaria > Edwardsiidae > Nematostella > Nematostella vectensis. The sequence goes on along the minus strand of NC_064040.1, from coordinate 11,240,151 downwards.
CAAGAGGGAGGGGGAATGAGGGGAGGGGCCTGCGAACCCATTTTCCCCTTGTGAGCGCCAGATTTCTAATATGATTTGCTTTATCTACATTTGCGGATACATTCAACGTTATAAATTCTCATGCTCGATTATTCCACTGTGCAGGTCGCCTCGGCTCTATGCCGGCAGTTCCAGGAATTTCTTGTGCTGAGGTTAAACATGATTCAGTCAATGTAGTCAGCGGTGTATATTGGCTCATAAATATGCAGTCAGGTTCTGTGGCAAAATCTTATTGCAACATGACGACTGAGTGTAAGTGATTTCTCCCTCTAAGCCTAAATTCAAACGTTGTATTATCCTTGAGCCGTATTCAATGCAAACGAAGATGAAACGATCGACTCGATTCATTTGCATGCATCTATTGTGTACTCATTAGATCTGTTGTGGAGTACGCAGGTCCAGTATGGGCCAATATTCCAGGGTTCCTTGTCGATATTGTTGAGGGCATCCAAAAGAGGGCCCTCCGTATCGTTTTACCCCATCTACGATACAAGGAGGCCTTGGACGCCTGCGGGCTCCAAAGTCTTGCTGACCCTTCGATCTGTAATTACTGGAGGCGTAATTAATAACGAGCATGAATACTCACTAAGATCTGGCAGTATGAATACCTACAAACATATTTCTGTAACTAAACGCTTTGAGGACTTTGTAACTAATCGATTTCTGTAATATTATAACGTTGTATGTGCTGGCCCTTTGCCTCAATTCAGTCTGTAATACTGCCATGGCAAATGAATAAAACCCTATCTATCTATCTGTCTGTCTGTCTGTCTGTCTGTCTGTCTGTCTGTCTGTCTGTCTGTCTGTCTGTCTGTCTGTCTGTCTGTCTGTCTGTCTGTCTGTCTGTCTGTCTGTCTGTCTGTCTGTCTGTCTGTCTGTCTGTCTGTCTGTCTGTCTGTCTGTCTGTCTGTCTGTCTGTCTGTCTGTCTGTCTGTCTGTCTGTCTGTCTGTCTGTCTGTCTGTCTGTCTGTCTGTCTGTCTGTCTGTCTGTCTGTCTGTCTGTCTGTCTGTCTGTCTGTCTGTCTGTCTGTCTGTCTGTCTGTCTGTCTGTCTGTCTGTCTGCCTGTCTGCCTGTCTGTCTGTCTGTCTGTCTGTCTGTACGGCTCATGGATAATATGACGTTTGAACTTAACCAATTAAAGCCTACAATAAACACTGGCTCCAGGCATGCGCAGTACCATGACGCAGCCCCATTAATGTCAAAAATGTATTATAATTTTATTTTTAATAGCTATTTGTCTTCCCCCCGAGATTGTGAGGGATGGGCGCTAGGTCCCAGAAATTTATTTGAAATTTAAAAAATTCTTGCCTTGAAATGACTGTTTACAAAGGATGAATGCTAGTTGTCTCCTGAACATTCTCCTAAAATAAATCCAGGTTCACATACCTCCTAGACATGCTAATTTCACTGTGGTGAAGATAAATTTTATGCGTTTGTATTAGTGGTAGAGACATGCCCGGGCGAGCTATGTCAGCATGGAGGCACGTGCCACTATCGGGGGTTTGGCACTTTCACGTGTGCTTGTCTGGAAGGCTTCACGGGAAAACATTGTGAAACAGGTACTATTGTTTATTCATTTTAATAATCATTTAAAGCCGCATTGTCACCAGTTTACTTCCGGTCGGTTACGTAACAATCTCCGATGATTTTTAACGGAAAACGCGAAACATATGTCTATTGGAAGTTTCTTTGAGGGTGTGATCGATAATTTAGAGCGGATGGCCTGTTAAATATCTCGTATCTAATAGATTCTTTTGTCTTTTAACGGTTGAGGTTTCCGTCGGACCTCCGGAAGTAAACTGGTGACAATGCGGCTTTAAGGTTGGTTTTTCACTAGGATACCAGCGCGATACGAGAAATTCTAAATGATACTTCAATATAACCAACTGCGGTTTACCGAAAAAAGTTCCACAATTCTTTGGTTTCTTTTTTCCCAGATATCAACGAATGTCAAAGTAGACCATGTTTGAATGGCGGTTCATGCACGGACGGCATAGGTCGCTTCACTTGTGCCTGCGTTCCAGGTTATATAGGTCAAGTATGTGAGATAGGTATGTTTTTATTTATACTGGATTTCTTTTGCTTTTCTGAAAGCTGATGTATAATCTCATAAAGCATCTAAAAAGTTTTATTCTATGGCTTTTGAAAATTAAAACGACGAAAAAAACAACTTTCGCTTTTGCGCGAAAAAAGATTAGTTTATCGATCGATTTCAAAAAGGCGGGAAAAAAGAAACTCGCGCGCGGCCAACTAAAAAATGTAAAAGTGTGAAAACATTCAACATAAGACGACAACATACCAAGCAGACATTGGGAGTGAAAAGATATTGTTTTTTAGTATCCCTTAAGACGTGAAAGAAGAATGATCCATGTGCCCAAATGAATGGACATCGGAGCACAGTTTATCGTTGTTTTTGAGGCGGTAACATGATATAATTCAACGACTTTTCGGGCTATTTCTTCCTATTTGCACCTGACAATCTCGTCGGGATAATGACACTCCTACTCAGGGTGCTTATCGTCTCCTATTATCAACTTCAAAACCTGTTTCTTTTTTGGCTTTGGCTTTTTGTTCGATTTTGTTTTAGCGAAATTCGGGCAACCGGACAAAACAAAACCAATAAAACAAGCTCATAAAATTTCCCGGTCCGGATATGGAAAAACAACCATTTCTGTCTATTCTCTAGGTAATAGAATTCGCTGTCGCACAATTTGTAGTTTGAAGGTGAAAAAAAAAAAAAAGCAAAAACAAAACAAAACAACAGCAACAGAAGATTGTGAAAATGTTCCGTAGGGTAATACGCAATTCCGCAATAAGGCAATACAGGAATGCCATGACAACCAATTAGCCAATCACAGCGCGCGTACTATCGTAGCCATATAATAAAAACGTATCATCGCTTACATTGTCTCACCACATGATTTTCAGGATATTAATCAGACCGACATGGCGGAAAATCATGACATGACGCTTCATATTAGCCCATTTAACATCTGATAAGATGGAACATTTCTCTAAGTACTTAGTGAGTAATAGCAAACAAAATATCAAATGAGTCTTTTTTAATTGATTCGACTTTTTGTAAAGTGTCATTGAAATTTGAGCTTTTCGTCCCTAAGCCCATACATAGCGCAAGGATGATCAAGGAAAAATATCTAAAAAACACAATCTCGGTATGTGTATTTTTGTCTCACGTTATTTTTATTTTGAAAATTAGTCCGTAATACAAGGAACTGATGGCCATTGTAAGGAATTGGGTCTTCCTTTTCTGTCTAGAAATGCGTATATTCCAGGTTTTCCGTCATGTTATTCAGACCCCATTAAAGTCCCTATTACGGGGGCGTAGTCAGGACTTGAAAGGGAGTAGCTGTCATAGATAAAATATGAGAAAGGTCTGGCTTTTTTTTAATAAAGCCCTGCTGTACAAGCAATGCCACTATTTGCCGCTCCGTTCGGCGAGGTAGAGGAAGGTTGTTAAACTACTTCGAATTAGTTCCCAGTATGGTAAACAAAAAAAAAAAACAAACAAAAACGGCGAAAACATGGCCATGCATTTGAACGAGGCCTTATAAGAAGTTACTGTTTTATTTTGTTGCCAGGGGGGGGGGGGTTCGCGCCTTACATCACTGTGTTGACATGTATGTCGTTTCCGTCCACTCATTTTTTTTTTGGGAAGTGTAGAAGTCCGCTCGTAAGGCCTAGCAAGGTTTGGTTAGATTATCTCATTTTTCTATTGTATTCTCGTTCTTCGTCTGTAGTGCATCAATCCAATGTTGGGAAATCTTCTGATAGCTTCTACATGACCCATTTTTTATCTTTAGTCGCTCCTGAGTGTGGTTCATACACTGCTTTATCTGAGGCCGATAGAAACGTGAACACACCCTTGACCTCCCGCCAATGTGACAGCCCTCTGGCCACTAAATGGTACCGCTTCACTGGACCTGCAGGATCTATGATAGCGACCTCGTGTGTACCAATCTACAGGTGCAACACGGACAGCACAGGGTGGTTGAATGGTACACATCCCACTCTCTCAGAGGGAATCGTCCCTCGACAAGTGTGCTTTAACTGGGATTATTGTTGCATGTTTAGTATTAATGTTCGAGTAAGAAACTGTGGGACATTTTACGTGTACGAGCTCTCAGAGGTCTCGCATTGTTCTTTGCGATACTGCAGCCAGAACTGAACCCTCTAAGTATAGGGTTCTGCGGAATCAAGCGTATATTAAAGTGGAACTAGTAAATAAAAAAAGCCCAAATAGTCGTGTGCGTGAACCAGAAGAATGAATACAATACACCAAAAACTTGAATTTGCCCTGAAGAAGTCTTATTAACGACGAAAATTTGGCAGAGTCGAATTCCAGTTTTTGTTGTAAAGTGGAACTAACATATATATATGATGACTGGTGGCACCTACGATTGCCTGTTATATACAATTCCCTTAATAATATGTCCGGGGTAATTTTAAAGGATTTATAATTTATAAAAAGGGGTTGTATTTTGGAGTACTTTTCTTAAAGCAGGGTCATGTATATCAAGATTATTATCCTAGACAGAACGAGTAGACATCTGACAGAGATATAAAGGGTTCGGTAGAAAGTAGAATCTAAATATGTTGAATCAGCTATTTGAAATAAAGTTGCGCTCGAGAATTCCTGTAGCGTAGCCTCAATTCAACATACAATTCCTTCTAGAAACCCCGTGAAAACAGCGGCAAGTTCGGCCACTGCTATGCTTTGGTAGCTTGTAATGCAGGCGTTTACGCTGTTTTTATAGCCGCCATCTTGGATTTTGAGAATTCCGAGATGGCGGCTACAAATCGCCTGAAGCTGGTTTTTCGCTATAAAACACCGGTTTAATGCTAGTTCCAGGTGACAACGAGCATAGAAAAAGTTGGCGATCCTTTTCACAGCACCTGGTCAAACACGATTTGCAAACAGTGTTGAACAAGCGCCTCGCCAGAATTCCAGCCGTTGTTTGAACGGGACTTAACATGACTTTATGTGTGATTTTTAAGGAATTTGACCGTCAAAAATGGGCTCTTCCTAAATGTATCAACACATTAACCTAACCCTAACCCTAAGGCCTCTTGCCAAACAAGGATACATGTTGCCTGCAACATTGGGGAAACATCGGCAGATATGTTTCCTCTGCATCGCCCGGCGGATGCGCAGTCTGTTAAACCTCTGACCTTCGCAAATTGTAAACAAAAATGGCGGCCACGGAAAGTGTTGCGCTTGCAGCTATAATGATCAATTGAGACCTTGAAGACGAAGAAAATAAGCGGAAAGACAGCGGATTTACGAGTGATATTGAGTGCCTTTATCTTCCTCTCTACTGCCTCTTTTCTGTGTCTATTCGTATATTCTTTGTTGAATATGCCCCATAGACATTTTCTAGACTCGTAAGACACAATCAAACGCTCTATTTCTTGTCTGTCCAGTTCCTCTCCCTTTTCTTTGGACTTTTTGAACAACAACAACATTTTCGTCCGCTATTTTGATTTGGTACACCGCGAGCGTTGCCAGGCAACGAGCCTAGAAAATGTTGCCTTGCGTGGCCAAACGAGGATACATCCGGGAAACAATGTTTCCAGGCGCTTGGAAACATGAAATGTTTCTACCTCGCTGTGGAAACATTTTTTGTGTCGCGCGCAACAATGTTTCCGAGATGCCAAACTGGGAAACGTCGAGGAAACATGCGCGCGGACAACATGTTTCCGGCAACATGTGCCATCGTTTGGCTAGGCCCTACCCTCGTCCATTTAGGAAGACCCCAAAAATGGCACGAATTACACCCCGTAAAATATAATAAAAGTACCTTTTCTTCGTACTCAACACGACTATTCAAATGAGCACAAGAAACCACACTTTTAGGCAGAAGAAGCCACCCATTCACAAAAATAATAACAATGTTAACATAACCTCGTCCCAGGCGATCTTTTATTTATTTATTTATTTAATGACTTTGCCCACGGAGAAAAAAAATACACATACATAATACGTTATACATGAGAAACAGAACATAAATACATACAATAACGAAAGGGCAGGGTATCCGCCACAGCTAGGCCAATTACGGCGGACCCGAGTTTAAAATGTGTAAAAGTTACAAGGTCACAAAAACTAAATTAGAAACAACATGAAATTTGGTGCGTTAGCACCCTGGCCCGATTGCAGGTGAGGCAGACAGATTTCCATGAGCGCGGATCCTCTGGATCGTAAGTTATCGAAAGAGCATTTAAGTAGTAATTTAATAAAGCGCGCTTGAAAGAAGCATGGTCAGAGTAGCTAGAACTATTTAACAAATTAGTGAGAGTGTTCCATATTCTTGTACAACGGTTTAAATATGATTTTTGAAAAGCAGAAGTTTTGCATTTGCGAGCGAAGAATTGTGGTGCGCTTGAGTTTGCAGATGATCTAGTAGGACGGACTGAGCGAACTTTGGGAACAATTGATGGATTAATATTGACAAGCCCATTTATGATTTTATAAAAGTATGACATGTCCAAATATTCGTGCCAATACGATAGTGGCAATAATTTAAGTTGAATAAGTCTTTCTTTGTATGTTTGGCTGCATCTAAATGGGAGTCCTAACATGTACTTGCTAGCTCGTCTTTGGATTCTTTCAACTCGTCTAATCAGGTCCTTTGTCTGCGGTGCCCACAGTTGTGTTGCGTATCCTAGGTGAGGACGTACTAGGGCGAGATACATCGATCTTCTTATGTTGGTTTTCTTTATGGATCTTGAGTGTCTTCTAACGAACCCCAGCGTCCTGTTGGCCTTACTACATGCCTCGTCAACTTGCTTAGTCCAAGAGAGGTCGTCTGACATCCAGACGCCGAGATCCTTCTCCGTCTCAGTGCAGGCTAAAGGCAAACCGCCAAGCGAATATGTTTTGAGAACTGGTTTACGCTTTCGCGAAACCCGCATGACTTTGCTCTTTGTTTGATTAAATGTCATGCCTGTCGATGCCGCCCAGCCATTTAGACTGTTCAGGTCAGATTGTAACACATCCGTGTCGTCCGCCGAGTTGATAACATTAAAGACCTTAGTGTCGTCTGCAAATGTCGCAACACTGCATGAGCAAACTGAATCTGGCAAGTCATTTGCGAAGAGGACGAACAGTATAGGACCGAGAATTGACCCTTGCGGGACGCCGGAAGTCACAGGTTGACATGTTGAGACCCCCCCTGGAATAGCTACGCGTTGGCTCCGATTGGTGATATATGATGTAAACCACTTCAACAGATTTCCGCCAAAACCATATTGGACTAGTTTCCGTGTTAGCATACGGTGGCTTACTCTATCAAAAGCCTTTGACATATCAAGGTATACAACATCAATTTGGTTCCCATTGTCTAAGTGAGAGCCAATAGTGTCAAGGACTTCCACCAGCTGGGTGACACAAGAGCGGCCTGCAATAAACCCATGTTGACACCTCTGGATGAGGCAGTGCACCCTCTCTCTTATCTTATTAAATACACAACGTTCCATAATTTTCGACACAACAGACAAGAGTGATATCGGTCTGTAATTTTCAACTTGTTGAGCAGAGTCTTTCTTGTAAACAGGAACGATATGAGCAATTTTCCATTCAGAAGGAAATTTGCCAAGCTTGATAGACTTATTGAAAATCTGACAAAGAGAGGGAGCAATCACAGCCGCGGTCTCTTTTAGTAATCTGACGGGGATGTTATCTGGTCCAGAAGCTTTACTGGCGTCCAGCCCCCTGATAACCGATATGTCATTTATATCGAATGAAATATTAGATAGCTCGGGTACAGGGGGTGCACAATGTTCCGGGTCAGTGTTTAGGTCTTGAAGAGAATCTTTTAAAAACACTGAAGCAAAGTATTTATTAAATAAATTTGCAATTGCTTCCGGATCATCAGCTGTGGTTCTTAGTGGCGTGGGGTCCTGGGAACCAGTGGGTGGATTTACGGTTGCCATAGAGACCTGAGATGGGAGCCCACGTGATTTGGATTTCTGTTTTAGAACAAACCAAAAGCGTTTGGTGTTGTTTTTATAGTCCCGTTCGAGAGACTGGAAAAAGTTTTCACGACTTTCCCGCAGTGCTTGTTTGACTTCCGCACGCAGCGCTTTGAATTTTTCCCTCAGAGACGCTTTAGCAGGGGTCTTTTTTAGACGCCTTCGAGTCGTTTCTTTCTTCTTAATTAGGTCGAGAATAGTTCCATTCATCCAAGGTACTGGATTGCGACCCCTAAGCTTTTTGGATGGAACGTGATCTGCTACGGCAGCCAAAAATAGATCTTTCCAATTTTGCCAGTCCGTGTCAATATCGCTGTTTTCGTTAGAGCTCATTGTCAATTCTAATGCACTGAGAGAGGCGCGCAAGCCATCAAAATCGGCTTTTGTATAGTTGTAGACTGAACGGTGGAATTTGGACGGTGCTTTAACAAACGCAGAGAACTCAAAACAGACCACACCATGATCGGAAAACACTCCTGCTTCATTAGGAGACAATACCTCATTCACACATACTTGATCGGAGGCATTAGTAATAACCAAGTCAAGTATTTTATCACCCCGTGTTGGAAAATGGTTCATTTGTGATAGATAGTGGTCATTAAGAATCTCAGTGAAAGAAAGCTCTCTGGCACCTAATGATTGTTCTTCTGAGGCCCAAGAGAATTTTGACATGTTGAAGTCTCCGGAAATTAGCATAGTATCAAATGAGTCACAGGCATAATCAAGATAGTTATTAAATTTTTCAAGCCATACATAAGGGTCGGAGTCTGGATCAGGCCAGTAAAACGACGAGAACAGGACTTTCCGATTGCAACTTGTAGTGAGTTCTGCTGATACAACTTCAAGATCTTGAAATAAAGTCATGTCCGGTTTCCATTCCTTTATCGCCTTAAAACTGTCTGATTTCGCTGCAATAAGCACACCCCCGCCTTCTCGATCGTTGCGATCTCTTCTATAGATGGTGTAGCCAGAATGAAATACCTCTTCATTACTAATACTGCTGTTAAGCCATGTTTCGTTAATAAAGACAATATCGGCGTTCTCTGAATACGCTAGGTCTTGAACGCGCTCTGAGTTACAGACAATGGCCGATCCTACTTTATGTGTGCTTTTAATACTCCTGGCATTAATACCAAGGCATTTGATGGAGCTGTGTCGAAGACCTGCATTAGCTGCTGGGCCAGGTTGACTAATAATATCACCACATAGGAGTAGGAGTCCAGGAATAATGCTGACAAAGGTTCTGTGCTTCCGAAATGCTGATGTTATCATAGTTCCTTTGCTTGGTTTCCGCCGGGTCGTAAATTGTCCTAATGGCTTGAACATGTTCCATGTGAAGTTTGTTAATCCTTCAACAGGTCTCTTTCCATGTAGATCACATTTTGGAGTGATTGTGTGAGCATAGATCTTTGAGGAGATTGCTAACAGTATAAATAAAGCAGCAAAAGCAGAGGAGCACGCGCCAGTGCGTCTGTCCGCCATGATGAATCAAATGCACCAGGATCTTCGGCGTTCTTACCGGGTTTCCTGTGTTTAGCCTAGTCCCAGGCATTCTTACCGGGTTTCTTATTAGGAATCCTGTGGCTGTAAGAGTGACGTCACAGGAAACTTCTTCTCAGCCCCTCACGGCCTCCTACAGGATTCCCGGACAGAGCTGGTGCTAACAACCTTCGGATAGTCCTGCTTGAGTGCGCATGCGCATTTCGTCCCTGTATCGTCCGCACACCCCGGGTCGCACTTATTGTAGGATGAATACTAAAGTTAATGATAATAAAAAAAAAACTAGATTTGAGGAGGAGAACCAGTTATAATAGCAAGAAAAGTGACAGCACCTAAGAATACAGGAGATTGAAATAGAAATGCTGAAAAGCGAGGACCGACGGTTAATTTAGATATGTATACAGTATGGTCAATAACTTCAAATTTTAATTTCCCATGCTAAGACAACATAAGATAATGCCCGAGTCTTTTTTCTTATTATTTTCTCATTTTATATCGTTTTGGAGCGTTTATCTCTGGTATTTAAAAAGCTCACACACACACAGGTCAGTGCTTTGATTTCTTTTGAGCTTCGATAACAACTTGGGGATAATAACAACGAAAATCAAATACAGTATAAAAATGAATAAGATAATGTTGTTGAAAATTGAATATTAAATTGTAGGAGATTTTATCATAAATTTTAAGTCCTATGTCTAAACAATTATATTTTTCCTACCACTGAAACGTAGAAAGAAAACATAGCCTTCATAAGATGCAAAATCTACAAGAATTGATAATAACCTACTATGTCAAAATGTTCAGCTGCTCTCTGTTTACACTTACTAATAATAATAGCATGATCGGATACTATTTCTTTCCGAGGGAAGCTTACTAACGACAATAGATGGTTCAAAACTGTCTACAAAGTACTTTTATTCTAGTTCCCGCAGGGGAAACAGATGTAAGACAGCATACTTTTACTTAGGTCTTGATTTATTATAAAACAACGTTAGACTAGGTCCATGTGGGATGTTGTTTCGTTTCTGTACGCATGCGTGTTAGTGATGCCACAGAACAAAACAGTTGAGCTTACTAACGACAATAGATGGTTCAAAACTGTCTACAAGAATTGATAATAACCTACTATGTCAAAATGTTCAGCTGCTCTCTGTTTACACTTACTAATAATAATAGCATGATCGGATACTATTTCTTTCCGAGGGAAGCTTACTAACGACAAAAGATGGTTCAAAACTGTCTACAAAGTACTTTTATTCTAGTTCCCGCAGGGGAAACAGATGTAAGACAGCATACTTATTACTTAGGTCTTGATTTATTATAAAACAACGTTAGACTAGGTCCATGTGGGATGTTGTTTCGTTTCTGTACGCATGCGTGTTAGTGATGCCACAGAACAAAACAGTTGAGCTTACTAACGACAATAGATGGTTTAAAACTGTCTACAAGAATTGATAATAACCTACTATGTCAAAATGTTCAGCTGCTCTCTGTTTACACTTACTAATAATAATAGCATGATCGGATACTATTTCTTTCCGAGGGAAGCTTACTAACGACAATAGATGGTTCAAAACTGTCTACAAAGTACTTTTATTCTAGTTTCCGCAGGGGAAACAGATGTAAGACAGCATACCCATTACTTAGGTCTTGATCCATTATAAAACAACGTTAGAATAGGTCCATGTGGGATGTTGTTTCGTTTCTGCACGCATGCGTGTTAGTAATGCCACAGAACAAAACAGTTGAGCTTACTAACGACAATAGATGGTTCAAAACTGTCTACAAGAATTGATAATAACCTACTATGTCAAAATGTTCAGCTGCTCTCTGTTTACACTTACTAATAATAATAGCATGATCGGATACTATTTCTTTCCGAGGGAAGCTTACTAACGACAATAGATGGTTCAAAACTGTCTACAAAGTACTTTTATTCTAGTTTCCGCAGGGGAAACAGATGTAAGACAGCATACCCATTACTTAGGTCTTGATCCATTATAAAACAACGTTAGACTATGTCCATGTGGGATGTTGTTTCGTTTCTGCACGCATGCGTGTTAGTAATGCCACAGAACGAAACAGTTGAGCTGTAGGAAAACTATGTTAATGTGTGTGTGTTTTTATTTTTATGTTTTAAATTGTTCTTAAAATGTGTTGGAGAGAGAAGAACTATACGAACATAAGCGAAGTTTCATAAATGCCTGTTTGCTTGTCCGCTCTAGCGTATTTCCTCGTTAATCAAAGTGTTACAAATTTATACCATGGCAACTCGGGGAATTAATTATGAAACTCCCCCTTGGTTGAGGGGAAATTAAAAGATAATTCCCCCTTTTTTTAAGTGGAAGGAAAAATAGTAATTAGAGCGGGTTGGGATATGGAAATATTCAGTTCAATGTTAACCCAAGTGGTTTTCCTAAGGGATGCATTAGAGAATCTCTAATAAAAATAAGTAATTAGAACCAGAAGAGACAAATAAAATAACCAGTGTCAATCTTGATCAAGAGGTCACTTTATTTCCTATAAGGAATATTTAGAATGAGAATTATACAACAGTGTTAATTTTAGTTTTCTTTCCTTCGTCTACGCTGTAATTATCTAGTCTTACTTTTCATTTTTAGAGGGGAAATACAATGGGGGAAATCTAAAAGAATGGCCCATTTAAGGGACTCTTCAGTACTTAAGATCCACTGTTAACTTACAATAGTTTAAGTATTATGTACATAAATATTCTCATGGGTAAAAGGCAATCTATTCTTTCTTTTTTGCATTTTACTCAATATACATTTCTGTTTTACATTCAATTTTAACAGGACAGGGGGATAACCCAGTTCATTGTTCTTTATTTTGAGGCATTAAAATAGACAAAAACACTTTGCTTCTAACACACGGCTACTTGATCACACGGGTGTATTTTCACCGATGGGTCGTTGGGAGGTTTTTCATTTTGGATTGTTGAGCATTTGACAACCTCAAAGCCTCTTGATTCGATTCCTGATTCGATTTTCCGCAAACCCAGCTTCTCAGGCTTTGGTACAAATTTCTATTAAAGTAGATACAAATAATCGGATTGATAGCGGCATTTAAGAACGAAAAAAGTTGTGACACAAAATACCATTGCTGAAATTCATGGCCAGGGTTTCGCTTCCACTTAAAGACAAAATTTTGCATCATAACGATAACTAGATTTAACGGACCGTAACATATCCCAAAGGCAAACACAATGCAGAACGCAAGTTTGGCAATTTTTCGGTTTTGTTTTTGGCGCAGTGTGTGGGAGTTTGCCATCATTCCCTTGCTTTTTTTGAGTTGCCTGCGAAGCTCGATAAAAATAGCGACATAGAAAATAGTAATGATCGCAAATGGTAGAATTATGAACGTGACCGCGTTTACCATCCAATAAACTGTGTTAAAAGTGATGTGATTAACACCCCAAAATAAAATACATTGCTCATCAACGATTTTGAAACCGTGAAAATAAGGGGAATAGAAGGCACAGGCAATTATCCATGTTGTCATGTTTAAAATCACACGAGTTTTAGAGGTTAATTTCCAAAGAGGGAAAACTACTGCAACAAATCTATCGAAGCTCATAAAAACGAGACTTAGGATCGAAACAACAGGTGATATGTCGCTAAGAAACAGAGATGTCTTGCAAAGTACCAGTCCAGCCATCCCTTTGATAAGCCAACGGTTTCCCACGATCTGCTTTGAGATGAGCATAGGGATCGTAACTAGGGTTAATATCAAGTCCGACACTGCCATGTTAAGGATGAAATAGTTGATTGACTTTTGAAGCGCTTTATACTTGCTTATGGTAATAATGATTAAGGCATTTCCCACCAGGCTAACAACAAATATAACAGCCAGGGCGAAGACTTTACCAATTTGCTCGCTTGGACTTAAGGCGTTCGTAGCCGGTATGCCAGAAGTTGAGTTTGTCACCGAACTTGTATTCATTCTTCTCGTGTTTCAGGTGAAAACTATTCTGCAGTCTTGAACAAAGCGCTTATTTTCGAAAGATGTTCTAGTCCGCAGGGACCGATTGATGTATTCCCCAAAGGATACTTTAGCTCCCAGAAAAAAACGAAGATATGTCCAAGAAATCGCAGAAATTCCCTCGAATCATGTACTTATTTTCGAGTGCTTTATGAAAAGTTATGGGAGGATCACAGTATTATTGTTAGGCTGTCTCTACACTAACTCATCCGCAAACACAGCTTTCGCGGCGCTGGCAATTGATTTTAAAGACTGCCAGCTTTTTGTTTGCAAAAGTCGTTGTCTCATAGAGCAAATAAGAACGTGGTTATAGTGCCAAGTATGGAGAGGAAAGGCAATGGAAAAAAATGATAACCAGCTTCTCATCTACCAAGCGTTCCTTTTTAGAATACACAAATCTTTCTTCGATTCTCTTACTCTCCCAATGTCAAACACACGATGCGCAGTCTTGTATATTCCTCAAAAACTTGAACTTAGCCACTTAGCTCACCGACAGGAGAATTTGCCAGGAGGTATTTTAAAGGGAAATGCTTCTCAGTCGTAGTTTTGTCCACGGTCCTGTTGCTACTCTTGGCAAGTCGCTGTGGTTATTGCAAATGGTATAATGCAGATTTTGACTATCGTGACTTAGAATTATAAGCAAAAGAATATATCCCCACGAATTCTAATTGCAATTGTCAAAGAACACGTACAGTCGTCGAATACCACTTATGGGCCAAGCCAATAAGAATCGGGCCAAAGAGCAAACTGAGCATCTGCCATTCAGCAAATGTCATTGTCAAAGATTTATTTACCTACAACTGACATTGGAAATTGCAATAAAACTTTCATGTTTTCCACTTGCAAATAATCTGGCCGAATCTGCCTGGGAAGCCGAACGTTTTTGCAAAAAGGCTAGTATAGCCGCGCTCTGCTTTTCGCCGAGAAGATTGGGAGATATTTTAACTAAGCTTGCACAATGTTTCGAGCCACCTATCCATTCGTGTTCCGAAAGCCTAACAGAGTTTAAAAAAGTTATAATAACAATAAAAACAGCAACAATAACAATAACAATAATAATGATAATGAAGTGTATTCAAAACTATTACAGTTACGACTGAATTAAAGGCTGATTACATAAATTAGTATTGAACGCCCAAATAATAGTGACTAAACAAATAGGCTGTTACTTTACAGTTACAAAATTAGAAAAGCGTTCAGTATTATTTAGTACAGGGTAGTAGATACGGTTTGATCTTAGGTTATAGCGGCCGAAAGACTTTACAACTCTGTTACTGATAAGGGGAAATAGAAAATCTTCACTTTCTTTCCTACTTATAAAACGTTTGGATCTGTGCCCTTTCCAGGGCGTCATTGTATGACACACCCGGCCAGATGATGCGAAGGGCTCGCTTCTGGACTCACTCAATGGCGTTGGCGGAGATATATTCAATTATGGACCGCATTAAGCTACAATAAATGGATACGATATCCCTTGCTGCAACTCCGCTGTTTCTTCATTGCCTGAGGAAAACATACGCCTGTCAGCTTTCTTTAACTAATTAGCATGCGAGAAATACAGTTTTAATTAACTCATAAGAAGTGAGTTTCCGTAAAGTTCGATTAGTGATTACCTATTTAACTCAGACCCGTACCCAGTCGCCAAAATGAAAAGAATATAAGAAGAAAATAGGGGAAACATAATTTATGCGCGGGTTGCCTGTGCTGATTAACTAGGCGCGTGGTGCCGTGTGGGTAAAACATTATGCCTCTTTGCCATCCTCGTTCCCAGGGTCTTCCCCACATATCCTCCTTGAACCTGGGGGGTAGGGGATGGTGGGACACTTTTCTTTGACCACAGGCAACCCACACGACACCGCGTGTCAACCCACACGGGACCGCGCGCGCCTAGTTATCACAACAGGCAACCTGCGCATAAATGATGTTTCCCCTGGTTTCCCTTATTAAAGTCCATATAACCTTTCAGAGTTGATAGACTTTGTCGATTCTTTATATTTTCATCTTCCAAATGGTATGTGGTTCGTATGGACCCTATAAAACACGCGCGAATAACTCAAATCTGTAATATTGAGATATTTTGGTCAACCTTCGGAAAAAAGGCCGTGAACTGAAAGGCCCGGGTCCAGTCATTTGTGACCTAGATCGAGATGAGATCGATATGTCAACCAAATTACATGAGAAAACATATGCGTGCGCTTCCGTCTTCATGTCTTTTAGTTATTGCTGAAGAACGTTGTGTGGTTACAACTTTTACCGTCAGCTATATATCTCAACCTGGTAGTCAAATGATTATTTAACTTCAGGAAACAAATCTGCAAAATTTAGCAGATATTTTTTTAGTCTTTGAATTGTTTTTGCATTGTGCACGCGCGCTTCATTCGCAAATAAAGGATGGTGACAATCTCACGAGCGCGCGCTGTTTTTGAAACCTACAACAAAACGATATTTTCTCTTTTTGCATGCAATTCTCGACTTTAAATTATTCTTCATACAATCCGCCAATACTTTGTGGTATTGCCGTCTCTGAATTTTAACGGATTTTAAGGAAAATACGTTGTTTCAGATTTTCCCGCCAGAACTTGGAATTATTCACTCGATTCAATCTCCTTTCGCGCGGCCAGGAAAATTATCAATCAAATCAAGAGACTATGATGTAAGAGAACGAATCCCCCCGTATTAGGGTATGTTCCAATGATGACGTCCGTGAAAGCTATTTTTAGAACAACCAGTTATTTTTAGATACGCCTCTGATTGGTTAGCGCTCACGTTTCCTAGCAACACGAGTCTTACGCGCGATCACATCTTGAGCGATGTGAACCGGCAAAGGATGTTATAGAAATCTTTTTGACCGAAAACCATTCTTTTTTACAAACGCTGTGAAAATGATCTTCCATAGAGTACGCTGGATCCAATCAAACGTTTCTCGGACATTGAAATGCATAGAGTGCGTGATTTTAGGCTCGGGGATCAACTTCCCCAGTAAAAGTTTTCACGGCTGATTCGCAAATTATAAAACAAAAATCAATCATAAATCTGTGTTTACAACACACAATTCTCTTCCAGTTCCCTTTTAATGAAAAAGATACATCCAGAACTTAATGCCATTATATTCACACCGATATTGTGGTTATTAAGACAGGTATTTCACAAATAAAAGATTTCAAGTCTCCATAATGAAGTAAATCCTATTTCGGTGACAAGGGTTTCTTGAGTAACAAGATTTCTGAACATTTGCGTGAAGAATTGAAGTTCATTCATCTAAAAATATTGTAAATCAAAGAAAAATAAAGGCCTTCTTGTATTAAAATATATAACATAGACTAAAAATCCCTAGGTTTTCCATCTCACCGTATTGAAGAGAAAAATATTTTTTTTAGGAGTCAGCCTGATGAATCTTGTATGAACTCCAAATTCGCCGTCTCCCCGACGTCTTCCCGTTCAATTATTTATATAACATTTAGATAACTGAACATTAGATAACTTAACAGATACCAGGACACCACCCTACGAGTAGCATTGTAACCACGAACTATGAGAAGCAGCTAAAAGGATAAAAACAGGTAGCGAACGAAGTCAAGAAGTGCAGAGGGAAAAAAATGGTGAAAATGTACTAGCTCGCAAGGTGCCCATAACCAAATATGGCGCGATGAGCCATATATGGATGCTATGATTGACAAGCACGCGCAATCTAAAAATAGCTTTCATGGACGGCATCATGGGCCACGGGGATTCGTTCTCTTTCATGGTCTCTTGATCAAATTCAATTGCCTTTTCAGAATTTGAAAATTTATCTATGCTTTGTTTTGGCTAGATTGATACAAGTGAAAGGTTTTAAGAACTTTAAAAGGAGAGAAATATCTGTCATAATGCTCTCTTGCTGTAAGGGATCACTGCAATATCGCTTAGAAACAGTTTGTACACATCGCGTGAAGACGCTTTACTTAACTCGATGCGACAATCTCCTTTAGTCATATTAAAAAAAATATCAACAACTAGAGGGGTTGGTATCAATTTGACTAGCGTTCTTGAGTCTATTTTGTGGTATTGCCGTCTCTGAATTTTAACGGATTTTAAGGAAAATACGTTGTTTCAGATTTTCCCCCCAAAACTTGAAATTATTCACTCGATTCAATGTCCTTTCGCGCGGCCAGGAAAAATTTCAAAGATCTGTAGAAAATTCAGATTTCAATCAAATTCAATTCCCTTTTCAGAATTTGAAAGTTTTTCTATGCTTTGTTTTGGCTAGATTGATACAAGTGAAAGGTTTTAAGTTTTTTAAAAATTTTTCTCATTTTGGCGACTGGGAACGAGTCTGTATTTTACTGCGGTTTCCAATATTCTGCGAACTCTCGCCGACAACTTCCAACATCTTATCGCTTTTTAGGTTCCGCAAAGTCGTACTATCATATTCAGTGCAAATGCATGCAAATAAAGATGAAACAATCGACTCGATCCATGTGCATGCATTTGCATTGGATACGGCTTATGGAAGACACACGTTTGAACTAAGCCTCAGCATATCCTTGAAGCGTTTTCATTGGCCAGCAATGAAATGGCTTTTAATCACGCTACGACTCCGTAAGGCGCTTACCAATAAAAAAAATTGGAAAAAAGGATAGTTTTTGAATGATCCTTGAAAAATAATGACCTACATTTGGCGGTCGACGGGGGTACATGCGTACCCTGCAAAATCCAAGTGTACGCGCCTGTGATTGATTAATAAAAATCGTGAGTTACCTACTCTTAGTTCATGAGGCTAAGTTCAAACGTCGTATTATCCATGAGCCGTATTCAATGCAAATGCATGCAAATGAATCGAGTCGATTGTTCCATCTTTATTTGCATGCCTTTGCATTGAATACGGCTCATGGATAGTACTTCTCTGTCCTTTAGCATCAGCGTGACGCGCGCTACCGCAGCCACCAATACAAAGTATTATAGTGTGACGCGCGCTACCGAGACTACCAATACAATGTGTTATAGTGTGACGCGCGCTACCGCAGCCACCAATACAAAGTATTATAGTGTGACGCGCGCTACCGAGACTACCAATACAATGTGTTATAGTGTGACGCGCGCTACCGTGGCCACCAATACAAAG
Source organism: Nematostella vectensis (assembly GCF_932526225.1). Classification (NCBI taxonomy): domain Eukaryota; kingdom Metazoa; phylum Cnidaria; class Anthozoa; order Actiniaria; family Edwardsiidae; genus Nematostella; species Nematostella vectensis. The sequence goes on along the minus strand of NC_064040.1, from coordinate 11,221,519 downwards.
TGTTATAGTGCGACGCGCGCTACCGTGGCCACCAATACAAAGTGTTATAAAGCGATGCGTGCTACCGTGGCCACCAAAACAAAGATTTATTGTGTGACGCGCGCTACCGTGACCACCAATACAAAGTGTTATATTGTGACGCGTCTTCCGTTTTTTTTTTTTTGCCGTCTTGTTGTCGTCGAGTACGTGAAACGCCGGCGTTTGCCGTTTCAGCCAAAACGTGAGTACTTTTTATTGCTTTTAACTTTATCTATTGGTTATTCTTCTGCCAGATAACTTTTGAATTATGCAGAAAGTATATGGGAATGGAATTGGGTAGTTGAAATAACTTGCCCCCCTTTTATTTTTGAGAAATCATTTGCTTTTATAGTAGCGTATTTTTGTTGTCAACTTGTCAAAACATAGCCAAGCAAATCATTACAGAGAAATATGTTTGAACGCCTCCAATGTAGTTTTAAGGCGGTATTTCTTCCTACATTTGTTCCGAGGAATATATTCAAGATTTTTCTTCGTTCAGGAAGTAGCACACAAACAAATGCAAACATGGATTTTTTTGATAATTTCATCAGTTCAGCGATAGCATTACAAACTCTTGTCTAAGTTAGTTAACACATTTAGGACGACAAATGACAGACTTTTTTTTCTATTTACAGATGGCAATGAAGTGGAATGCAATTCACGACGAATCGATGCTCATGGAAGTTATGGTCCATGAGCCATGGGTTCATAAATTTGGATCAACAGAGCGGCGGAAGGTGTGGGAGGGTGGGGCAGAGGCACTTAATGTCATCCCACAATTCTCATCAAATGGCTGCAAACTGAAGGGCGTTCTGTCCGAGAGCGATAAAGTCTTCTTGAAAAAAAAAATACAAAAAAAAGGTGGCAGAAGAGATGAAGGCAAGTGGGATTGATACGCCGTAGCTAACAAACTGCGAGCGTTTGTTAGAGGAGCTGGTGGAGCGCTTTGCTGAAGCAAAGTCAGAAGTGGAAGCAGCAAATGAAAAAAAGGATTTGGATAGACAGAAGGGGGAGGAGATGCGGAACCGGGCGATGGAGAAGCTGGGGGAGACGAGCAAAAGGAAGGAAGATGATGGGCCAGTGGCAAAAAAGGAAGAGGGAATGGGAGCGAAACCTTTGTATATTTAAGAGAGAAGGTAATAATGTATATCTTTCGTCAAAAGTAAAATATCTTTCGTCAAAAGTAAATCTGACCCCTCAAAAATTTAGGGAGGGGGTGCTCCCCCTTCGGGACGGTAATCCTCTCTTCCTGGGTAGGTAAGCGCCCCTGCATGTTGCACACCCCACCCAACAAGGAGATAATGATGTTTCTATGCCAAAATACTTCAAAACCCAAGGGGGCATTGACACACACAGTGAAGAAATTGTTAATTACAGTTATGCTTCAGTAGTTGTGGATGTATATCATGGATGTTGTCTTGATGAATGAACATGAAGCTCTGTGTGTGGTTGCCTGTTAATTGGGGGGGGGGATTTTGTGTGTGATGGAAGATTTTCATAATAAGGAATAAAAGTTGTGATTGTGGTATTGTGTTTAAAGTTGAGCATTCTTATAAATTTCCTTTTTTGCATGTAGTTTTAGATCACTCCCTATTATGGTAAAATATGTTTTACTATCAGGCGCAGGAACAGTTTGAGTTAAAAAAAGAAGAGCTTGAACTAAGAGAGCAAGCGGCAGCTGCAACACTCAAACAGCAGGAAGGAATGCTACAGCACCTTCAGCAACAAAGCCGCCAACAGTTTGACCTGCAACAGCAGGAAGGAATGCTACAGCACCTTCAGCAACAAAGCCGCCAACAGTTTGACCTGCAACAGCAGGAAGGAATGCTACAGCACCTTCAGCAACAAAGCCGCCAACAGTTTGACCTGCAACAGCAGGAAGGAATGCTACAGCACCTTCAGCAACAAAGCCGCCAACAGTTTGAGCTGCAACAGCAGGAAGGAATGCTACAGCACCTTCAGCAACAAAGCCGCCAACAGTTTGAGCTGCAACAGCAGGAAGGAATGCTACAGCACCTTTAGCAACAAAGCCGCCAATAGTTTGAGCTGCAACAGCAGGAAGGAATGCTACAGCACCTTCAGCAACAAAGCCGCCAACAGTTTGAGCTGCAACAGCAGGAAGGAATGCTACAGCACCTTCAGCAACAAAGTCGCCAACAGTTTGACCTGCAACAGCAGGAAGGAATGCTACAGCACCTTCAGCAACAAAGCCGCCAACAGTTTGAGCTGCAACAGCAGGAAGGAATGCTACAGCACCTTCAGCAACAAAGCCGCCAACAGTTTGAGCTGCAACAGCAGGAAGGAATGCTACAGCACCTTTAGCAACAAAGCCGCCAATAGTTTGAGCTGCAACAGCAGGAAGGAATGCTACAGCACCTTCAGCAACAAAGCCGCCAACAGTTTGAGCTGCAACAGCAGGAAGGAATGCTACAGCACCTTCAGCAACAAAGCCGCCAACAGTTTGAGCTGCAACAGCAGGAAGGAATGCTACAGCACCTTTAGCAACAAAGCCGCCAATAGTTTGAGCTGCAACAGCAGGAAGGAATGCTACAGCACCTTCAGCAACAAAGCCGCCAACAGTTTGAGCTGCAACAGCAGGAAGGAATGCTACAGCACCTTCAGCAACAAAGTCGCCAACAGTTTGACCTGCAACAGCAGGAAGGAATGCTACAGCACCTTCAGCAACAAAGCCGCCAACAGTTTGAGCTGCAACAGCAGGAAGGAATGCTACAGCACCTTCAGCAACAAAGCCGCCAACAGTTTGAGCTGCAACAGCAGGAAGGAATGCTACAGCACCTTTAGCAACAAAGCCGCCAATAGTTTGAGCTGCAACAGCAGGAAGGAATGCTACAGCACCTTCAGCAACAAAGCCGCCAACAGTTTGAGCTGCAACAGCAGGAAGGAATGCTACAGCACCTTCAGCAACAAAGCCGCCAACATTTTGAGCTGCAACAGCAGGAAGGAATGCTACAGCACCTTCAGCAACAAAGCCGCCAACAGTTTGAGCTGCAACAGCAGCAATGGCAACAGCAACAACGGCAGTGGCAGCAACAGCTACAGCAATTCCAGCTGGAGCAGCAACAGCGACAGCAAGAGATGCAGTTACAGCAGCAAATGCAAATTGCACAAACAAAGCTCTTGATGTCCCTGATAGAAAAAATGAACAAGGAGCAGTAAATTCAATGCTTTTCTGCCCTTTTAATTCCAGAGTAATTATGAAAAGCCTTGAATTTACTGTTCCTTGTCTATAGTCAAGGCCGCAAGTCTCTGTCTATGCTCTTTTAATTATATCTTTTTTTATTATTTAACTTATATTTACTGAAGTATGAATCACTTGACCATTATAATTGCCATGATAATTAATCTACTCAAAAATGAACTTCATGTGCATTTTTGTATCCATGCATGCATGTAAAAATTTATTAAATCATTAAATGCTGAGTTTTGTACTTGAGCAATTTTAAAATAAAGATGACATTTATTAGACAAATGCAGTGTTTTCACCTCAAAGCTTTAAATCTCATACATGAAGTATAGAAAAAATAAGGAGATAATAATAAAAGCAATGTTTACACTCTTTATATTTTCCAAAATTCTTTGAGTCTGGATCCCAAGAACATTTTAAAAATGAATATCCAAAAGCCCCCCGAAAAAGAACACTCAACATATTATCCATTTCCGTCACAGTACAACTGACAATTGCAATCATAGCAGCTTTGTATAATTACTGTCCTTTTTTAAAGTGTTCTAGGCTCACATAATTAACAGATACTCCACTAGCATACCCAAATAAAAACAACAACAAATGTTTCCCATCCCCATCTGTGTCATTTTTGGGGGGACGCAGATTACACTCAATGTACCTGACATTGAAGAAATATCGGTTTCGTTTGTGTTCATGATTATTTGCAGTCAGTCAAAAAGACTCAAGCCTTGGTTATGACAAAAATAAAAATAAGAAATAAAATAAAAAGGAATGTGAAAAATTTCAACACTATTATGATTTATAGTTGGCTTAAACTTTTTATTTTGCAATCAATATTACCTACCACTTTATACGTGTCAATCAAATGTGATCAGAAACCTTTAGACTTGGTCCGTAGACCTTATTTATTTTTTTTTTTTGTTCTGCAATTTTTTGCCAACAACCTGGTGATTTCACGTTAAAACCTGGAGAGTTGACAGGTATGCTACTGACCTGGTTAAACCAAACTGGGGACTTTTTGCCTCCCCGTTACCTGCTAAAGTTTTCAGACTCGCCATGGCAGAGTTTTCCCTCATACAATTCCACTCTGACCTGATGGCATGGGAGACCCCCCTCTATATCTAAAAAAATCTTAGCAATTCCCAGCTTTTTACGGAAAACCCGCCTGGGAATCATTCACCAGGTCTGTTACAGAGGGGTATTTTCATGTGAAGTAGTCCTCAAGATCAGGTGGGTCCAGGTCGAAAAACTGGGATGTGGAGGAGCCATATAGGCAAGTGTTGGCGTTTCTTAAAAGTGCACAAACAATGTACATTTTTCCAAACGGGCTCAGCCCTATCTTCAAGTCTTTCTTAAAATCCAGAAATGCAAAGTAAGTTGATATGTCATTAAAAACCCATTGAACTGCAGTGCGAACTTTGCTCATGGAGAGGTTAAATAGCTCCTGTTGGGCTTGCAGGTTTCTTCCTCTGAATGGGCACTTCAGTTGGGCCCTCAACGGGTAGGCGGGGTCCCCATAAAGGCAGAGTGGCTGCCCAGCCGTGTTGATAGCATTCTAAGAGCGGCAGCAAGCCCGACTCATGTAGCATGGCACTGTCGTGTCGTTTACCTTCAATGGGACCGAAAAGGTTGGCAATCAAACCATTAGGCGCGACAACGCTCTGAAATTTGATTGCGTGGACCCGCTTGTGGCCATTATACATGGTCCCCTGGTGAAGCCCAGGCCTGCAAATTGGTCTCACCGTTCCATCGATAAACCCCCAGCAGTTATCGAGTGCAGCTCCCTTTAATGCCACGAGCCTAGCATAATCTTCCAGGTGTGCCGGGGAGAGCCAAGCTTGGTTGAAACTTGATAGGAGGTACCTGTAGTTCGTGTTAATGTAGCTGACCGCTTCGTTTACGACCATAGATATTTGCGGAACAAGGTCTTCGTATCTACAGGGATATGCGAATCGTCTAAGAGTCATGCACAGGGCTTCCATTCCATCCACAGTAAGACGATTCGGGCATGTTATTTGGTCCGGGAAGTTAAGCGCTTCATTAAGGCGATATAAATCATTTTTAATGAAGCGAAACTCACTCAAACACTCGTCGTCCGTCAGCGATTCAAGATCAAATTTATCGTACTTCTCGTAAGGGATGTCCAAATATTTCGACTTTTTCAGGTTCTGTAATAGAAGAAGTTCGTCGTCGTCTATTACTTCAAGATCATTCGCGGGTAGAAGAGCTTCTCGTGCATCTCGAAAAGTGGACATAATGATCGTAGCATTGTAACTTTTGCGGTGTAAAAACAATTGCGTATGTTTTTTTTACATCCAAGACGGCGCGACATAACCTGACGTCGCCGTCGTGGATTTTTCTGTTGCGTAAGGTCTCTAAAGTGTTATAGTGCGACGCGCGCTACCGTAGCCACCAATACAAAGTGTTAAAGTGCGACGCGCGCTACCGTGACCACCAATACAAAGTGTTATAGTGTGACGCGCGCTACCGTGACCACCAATACAAAGTGTTATAGTGTGACGCGCATGATTTTACTCTTAAAGCCGCATTGTCACCAGTTTACTTCCGGTCGAATACGTAACAATATCCGATGATTTTTAACGGAAACCGCGAATAATATTTCAAAATATTGAAAGCAGTGTGTCTATTGGAAGTTTCTTTGAGGATGTGACTGATAATTTAGAGCGGATGGCCTGTTAAATATCTCGAATTTTAAAAGATTCTTTTGTCTTTTAACGGTTGAGGTTTCCGTCGGACCTCCGGAAGTAAACTGGTGATAATGCGGCTTTAAGCATTTCTTTTCCACGCTGTTTAGATAAAGTTGATCAATCACGTCTCTCGCATCCTTTTTTGTTTACTTAACGAAACTGTCAAGGTGACCACGGTAGCGCGCGTCGTACTGTATACAAGCCCGCTTTCAGTATTAGTAAAAACCACTGAAGTGCAGGTAAGACTGAAGTTATTTGCGTAGGCAAATATATGCAGCTAGGCGCTTCTGTGGTTTTTACACATGCTTACATGCGGGCTTGTCGCAGAGTCGCGAGGCCTGTTAACCTTTTGTCAATCGACTGTATAGGACAGCGACATCTGTGTCTTTTATATTTCATCGGATATTGGCTACTTTCTTGTGCAAACATATAAGAAAACATATGAAACTATCGAAATGAAAACTTTTCGAAATATGAAAAGTCTTTCCGGTTATGAGTGCGTGTGTTTCTAGAACTCCACGAAACGAGGACGGCCCCTTAGAATAACCAGGCAAACATGATATTAGAATAACCAGACAAACATGATATTAGAATAACCAGACAAACATGATATTAGTGTCTATAAACGCTGTTATTGGACCAAGGTATATCTTATTAAAAAATGAATTAAAAGTAAATCAACAAAAAAACAATTTCTGCTAAGGCAAACATTCATAAACGCAGACAGATTTTAATTTAAAAATGTTTTTGTCCAAGATTATTAAATACAGCATTTATTCGGAACGAGAAATGACATATTTCAGATTCATTATCAGTTTAATCATTGATTAAAGTTTTTGAGATTGACAAATAATTTCAGGTAAATGTGCGTTTCATACATGTGTATAAAAATGAATAAAATAAAAAATTAAATGAAATAAAAATAGGGACCTTGAATTTCAGTGCCAAACTGGGTAAAGCTAGGTTAATATTCGCGGGATCTTACTGTATATATTTCGGAGATCAAATTTAATTATTAAAGTCAATTGTAATTTTGATAGCGACGTAGATGTATACCGCTTCAGGATCTGAGAGTTTCGGGGCTCCGAGAGTTTAACAACAAACCAAAAGAAGTTAACGTTTGATCTCTTTGAGGCACTACTTTCATCGAATAAGAATGGCATGTTGAAAAGAAGATTAAATTAATAAAATAATGCGCGGATATTGTTGAGGATGAAAATGAAAATCTTATCTTGGACGGACATAAGTGTCAGAACGTAATACCTTCAATGCATATAATACTTCCGAGTTCATAAAATAGCACTTGTGTGAGCTACGGACACGGCAGAGACGCAATTTGAAGTGGATTCAGGAAAAGCAAATGAGTTAAGCAACATTGCATGCACACTGAAACTAAAACTAAAAAATCTACCTCAAAGTTTCTTGCACTAAAGTAAAGAATTGAATAAAAGGAAGAGCGTCAAAGACTGGAATAGAATGTTATCAAGGCTTCTGGTCTGACACATTGAGCAGCAAAAACCTATATGGAATCAAAAAGTAATTAGACAAGCAGTAACTGTATACTCGCAAAGCCCTCTGTACTTCAATTCAAGGAATTCAAAATGGAAAGCACCAAGTACAATTAGAAAAGGGGCCTTGTTGACTAGCGGAACACAAAACGACGAAAAACAATTACACAAGCATCTGGCAAGCATCCAAGAAAATAAAACCGCAAGACTCCGCATACAAAGTCATAGAATACTTCAACAGAGAATGGGGAGCCCAGAAAAAAATAAATTCGGTATAAATTCGAGTCTTGAATTAGGGCAGGATGGGAATAAAATGTGCTTTCAAAGCGACTTTCCCGTTCAAACTTCCATGGCCTCCATTGAGCTCGTAATGGCCATTTTCACGGTTTGTGGGAACGGTCTGGTCGTCTGGGTTATTGTGGGAAGTCCAAGGTTTCATAACACATGCTCCGCCCTCTTCTGCAGTTTAGCGGTTGCAGACTTTCTCCTAGGATCTTTAGTTCTTCCCTTGCACTCTGCCATTCAGTTTTTAGCCCTTGGAAGGGAATGTTTCCCGAGGTTACTACTAGGCTTTTTGTTTTCCCTCACGTACGTACTTAATGGGGCTTCGCTCCTCACTTTGTGTTTGTTGAGTATTGACCGCTGTATTGTGGTCATGTACCCTTTGAGGTACAAGACATTCATGACGCGCACCAAGCTTGCAACTAGCCTATCTTTAATCTGGGTGTTTACCTTAACATCAGGTACTGTTAAAGCCGCACGAATAATCCCAAGATCTCCCCTCACAAAGCTCCTTCTTGTCAGCGTTCTGATACCTTATGCTGTTATTATACTCAGCTACGCCCTCGTGTACCATCAAATAAAACGGCAAAATCGAGTACGGGCAGTCCTGACGAATACAAACCAAGAGAGGTTTCAAAAGTCGGAGGATAGGCTCGCTAAGACGATCGCCATGGTAATAGGGGGCTTTACCGCTTCCTGGACGCCATTTGCATTCGCGATTATGATTCTCCCAGAGGGTGTCGAAGATATTGATCACCCTTTGTTGCAGTCAGCGGCACTCTTCACGTTTATCTCACCGGCCATTAATCCGCTACTGTACTTCTTTCGCAGTAAGGAGTTTCGCGACGAGGCAATAAAGGTTCTTGGAAAAAGAATTCCTAAAAAATTGCGGCGAAGGAGAGAGCTAGCGCAGCCAGGAGTCAATGGAAGACAAGAAAGACCTATTAAAGAGCTACAAGTAATTACGATGCCTCTTTAAACCGTCAGGGACGCAAAGGGATAAGTGCGGAGGATTACCAATTGGAAACTTTTGCTGCTGCTGTTGTTGCTTGTTGGCAATCAAATATTGTTGAAAATTTTTTGATGTATATTATATTTTGTTATGATTCGCTTGTCTACACATAGTAGAACCACGATAAGGTCACAACATTTGGCGACGAGGAATAGTAATTATCAGCAAAGCAGAAGAGTAGAAGAATGACAAATGACACGGCAGATACGAGTTCGGGCGCAAGTAGCGCGGTGACCAGCCCGAACAACATCACCGTAGTAAACCGACAATTCAGTATCAAACCCTTCCACACCAACACCGACACCAATGACACGGCAATCCGATGGGATAAGTGGAAGAAGGACATCGAAAGACAGTTTCGCTTCTTGGAATAACAGAACCAGAAACAAAGAAAGACGGTCTCATGATCTACGGCGGCCCGCAAATCGCCGACCTTGAAGACTCACTACCTGAGCTGACTGAACAGACCGGAGACAATGCCTACACAAGACTCATAAGGAAGCTGGATAAGAACTTTCTCCCAAAGAAGAACAAAGACTAGGCCAGATTCCAGTTCGGAAACCTTATCCAAGCCGACAAAGAGAGCATGGCACAGTATTATACAAGGATCCGCGAAGTAGCGCAGAAATGCGAATTCACAGATGAGAACGAGGCGATTCGAGATAATTTAATCAAGACTATGAGAAGCGCTCAACTACGACTCAAGACTATAAGAAAGAACTTAACTCTGACAGAAATACTAGACGAAGCAACGATAGATGAAGAACCAAGCGCGCAAGCGGCAGCCATCGAAAGGAAGCTTAAGGAGGAGTCGGAATCTCAAAGGGTGAAACAAATTACAAATCACACGCGCGACCAACAGCACAAAGAATGCGACCGATGCGGAGCGAAACACAGCACAGGCAATTGCAGAGCCTATGGTGCAGAATGCCACAAATGCGGGAAAAGAAATCACTACGCTCGAATGTGTAGGAGCGGCGCAAACACGAAAGATGAAACAATCTCAGAACGGCAAGACCAACGCGGGAAACATCAATCAAGGAACTTCGGAAGCCGAAACAAAGTAAAGGACGCCGAAAATTCGACACGTGGAGCGAGAAAGCGACACCGAATCAAGCGAAACAGAGAGCGACGAAGATATCAACCGGATACTCAAACATGTGAATATCCGCAAGACAAGCACAGTTCCATCCTCGACGAAAATAAACAAATGCAGGATCTGGATAAACGGAGTCAAAACAACCGTCGAACCGGACACCGGAGCCGATGTGAACTTCATGGACGAACAACATCTAAAAACACTTCAAAACGCCCAACCGGAAGTGCAGCTAATGAAAACAACGCTGAAACTCAAAACGCTTACAGAGGACCTTCCCGTAATCGGTGAAATCAACGTGACCATAGCCAGTGAGACCCGAAGTACCGTAGCAAGGATCGCGATTATCGGCGGAACCATCGACTCGCTACCACTACTAGGCAGAGAGACACTCTAAGAACTTGGGATGGTGAAATTCGATGTAACCGGACGCCTGAAGCAACCCAACAAACACAAGGTACAGACCGGAAACGAGCAGCGGGATCAAATAGTCAACAATCACACATAGCTCTTTTCGGGGATCGGAAAAGCACGACGAGACGGGAAAGATATCGAAATCCACCTACCCATGCAAGACGACGTACAGCCTGTTATCCAGAAACCGAGGCGAGTTCCATACCACCTGATAGAGCCACTAAAGAAAAGGATGAAAGAGTTCGTCGATAACGACATCATGGAGCCTGTCCCGGAACACGAATCAATAACATGGTGTTCACCATTAGTGGTCCAACCAACACCGAAGAAGCCAGGAGACATCAGAGTGAGCCTGGATCTCCGAGTGCTCAACAAATCAATGCAGCGCACACGACAATTCCAAGCACCAATTACCGAGGACCTTATCGCAACATTCAAGGACTGTCGAATGTTTAGCAAACTAGAAATGAATCACGGATACCACCAGTTTGCACTAGACGAGGATTCGCGAAAGCTGATGACATTCTCCACCCCAGAAGGAAACTATCGGTACAGACGGCTAGCGTTGGGCGGCGTTAACAGCCAAGACCTATTCGACGCGGAAATGAACCGTATTCTTTCGGGACTCCAGCGAGTGCTGAACAATCGGGACGATATTCTTATCGGTGGATTAAACGAAGACGACCACAACAAGAACGTCGAAGCAGTATTAAAGCGACTGGAAGCGCACAACTTAACACTGAGAAGAGAAAAATGCGAGTTCGGCAAGACAAGCATCGAGTTCCACGGACATCTCTTCACATCAGAGGGGCTTGAACCCATTCCAAACAAGGTAAAAGCAGTACGAGAATGCGCAGCACCGCAGTCTAAAGAGGAACTCGTATCATTTCTTCAAATGATGGCATACCTGTCTCGGTACATCACCAACTTCTCAAGTCGATGCGAACCTCTGAGGAGACTGACACACAAAGACGCAAGGTTTTAATGGAACGACGAGCAGCAAAAGGCGTTTGAAGACCTAAAGAGAGCGATAACTACGGCACCAGTCCTGATTCCCTACAAACCTGAACGGCAAACGCTGATTATCTGCGACGGCAGCCCAACTGGACTAGGAGGCGGTTTATTTCAAAAGACTGACGAAGGATACCAACCTGTACACTTCGTGAGCAGAACGCTGACAGACACAGAAAAACGCTATTCACAAATCGAGAGAGAGGCGCTTGCAGCAGAATTTACTACCACAAGACTTAACATGTACCTCCTAGGATCACCACACTTCCAATTGGCGACAGATCACAAGCCATTACTACCGCTGTTGAAAAATCCAAGAGCGAAGTTACTGCCACGTATAGAGAGGATCGTGATGAAAATGCAAAACCTCGATTTCACAGCAATTCACATCGCAGGGAAATCCAATATGACGGATTATCTATCAAGACATGCGATTCCAGACGAAAAGAAATCGGACAGCGAGCACTACATCCAAGCAATAATAGAGACCAACCACGCAGTTGTCATGGAAACCATACAGACAGCAACAAAAAAAAGACCGAGTATTGCAGAAGTTACAAACACACTTCACACGGGACAATGGGACAAAAACTACCCTGACCTAGCACCGTACTATGATCTACGAGCAGAGATCTACACAAGCGACGACGTAGTGTTAAGACTGGAAGATAATTCCACATGAATCCCTGAGGGACAAGATAATCACAATCTCTCACAAGCAAGGACACTTGGCAAAGACAAAGGAGCTATTAAGGCGGAAATACTGGTTCCCAAGAATGAACAAGCGGATTGAGGACATCGTTAGCTCATGCTTCAGCTGCCAGGTATCAACAAACACACATCACACCGAGCCAGCTAAAATGACAAGCTTACCAGAAAGACCATGGGAAACGGTGAAGGCAGACTTTTGTGGACAATTTCCAAACAAAGAATATGTACTAGTGGTCACAGACCAGTATTCAAGATACCCGGAAGTAGAGTTTATCACATCAACAGCACTTAAACCAACCCGGAAGAAACTTAAGAAGATGTTTGCTACACACGGTGTACCAAAAGTCGTACAAACCGACAACGGACCACCGTTTAACTCCACAGAATTCACAGAGTTTGCAGCTATAGAAGGATTCAGAGATAAGAAAATCACACCAAGACACCCGAAAGCCCAAGGCCAAGTTGAAGGCTTTAACAAGCTTATAAACAAGATAGCGACTATTGCTAACCAAGAACACATAGATGTACACGAAGCGACATACGACATGCTATCAGCCTACAGAGACACACCACACCCAGCTACAAAGGAGACACCCTATGAATTGATGATGAACAGAGAAATAAGAACGAAATTGGAACATTTCCAACAGACAAACCGACACAGGATAGGGAAATACGACGCAACGGCAGCAAGTACAAAGAACAAACAAAAATGTACCACGACAAAAGACACAGAGCAACAAAACACAAGCTCGCAGTAGGACAAGCCATTCTGATCAAGCGGGACAAGAAAAAAAAGCCCAAACACCATATGAAGCGCACATCTATATCATTACTGAAATCAAAGGATCAACAGTCAAGGCAAGAAGAATCGGAGATGGAAAGATTGTGTCGAGATGCATCAAGAGTTAAACAACTGAAGTCTGCGACAATACAGGAAGAAAGAGAGGAAGACGGTAGAGATATCAAAAAGATTCCATCATGCTTCAAGGAGCAAATACACCAGCCAATACACCAGCCAGAAGTGATTTCACAGCCAAGACGATCAGGACGGAAACACATTTCTATATTTGACCGGAGACTGCGAGATTATTCGAAGTAATACCATTATGAACTAAATGGAAAGAACAGTAGACACTCAAAAAGAGACACATTGTTACAGTTATGTATTGATTTAAAATATTTATAGATTATGATTGTACATAGAAATGATTCTCTATAATTATATATACATATAAGTATCTGAAAAGGGAGGAATGTAGTAATCTAATATCTTAATGATTACGTCATATTAATCACATGATCACAAATATTGTAATTAGTACATGTATGATTAGAAAAGAGTTGAATCAGACAGATCTACAATAAACACATAACGTCTTCACTCATGGCTTTCTGATAGTAGAACCACGATAAGGTCACAACAGATGGGTATTATTATAGGTGTCAATACGATTAACACATACTCTGTTAACCGATTTATCAAAAGACCTTCTAGACATTTCATCCATGGCACTGCACATCTTCCATGTCACGTGATTTATCACAGTCCTTTCCCAGCATAGTGGGTACCCTCTACCAGCACTTTGTTTGACTTTACGACAGAGGATGCTCTGCACATTCGAGTCTGAAACCAATCGTTAATTAGTAAAATATATCATTTGTACATGTAAATACACCACGGCATGAACGGCTTAAATAAAAGAAACAAGACAGATGAGAAATTAAAAAAGGTGCTCAGTGAATAAAAACATTTCTTAAGTCCTCTTTAAAAAGTCGCTTCAACAGAGGGTTGATATTTACCTCATAATAAAAAGACCTTGTTTCAAGCTTTTGCATCCCGCAATGTACATATTCTATATTCATAGGTTTTCTAGGCATCTCAATAAAACAAACCCAATCACAAAGCTAACCTTTAACGAGTTACCATACTAAGCCGAGCATAGTTAATTGTTGGAGCTGGTTCAAGATTTTTTTTTCGTAGCAGTAAAATCAGTGGTAAAAAAAGTTAACAAAGAGGTACCAAAGAGGAAACCCAGGCAAACTCCTGGTAACAGAAAGTTAGGGGCAGAGTTCCGAGTATTCCACCAAATCATAGCCTCGCAAGGTTGTTTTAAGTCGAACTAAGAGGAGACAGCTTTCTGGGTAATCCAGCAATGCCAGGGGCGTACCGTTGGACTGGAATCGGTGGTGGACATGTAGCCAACACACATACTCGGCGCTGTGTGGCCCCAGACAAGTTCTACATCCCGACCTGGATTAGAATGAGCTATACTGTAAATGTTCAGCCTTTGCGCGGGGTGCCCATGTTAAAAATGCGTGAAATAAAGAAGTTAAAACTGATTTAAGGCATGTCAGCCTGCGTCTACGTAAATTTTGTATGATTGAACTATGAAGCAGATATTAGTTAAAATAACGTCAACCATTTTCCCTCCCAAAACACACGCGCCAGATGCGTAGCGAGGAATTGTTGGGGGGGGGGAGCGTTAAAGATATAACAAAACATGATACAGTGTAGAACCTGGATTTTACGGTATGCCCCGGGAGAAAGAAAATGTATCGTAAAATCGAAGCAACATTGCATGAACACTGAAACTAAAATGATAAATCTAACTCATAATTGAATAAAAGGGAGAGCGCGAAAGACTGGAATATAAAGTTATCAAGGCTTCTGGTCTGACACTTTGGGCAGAAAATGTTGCGTAAAATCGAGGTATCGTTGCAAAGAGGTGCTCGATTTTACGATATAAAGGAAAATCCATTGGAAACATTGTTGTAGCGAGGTCATGATAATAATCAACTTTTACAAAGTAATAGTATTGTAACTGTAGGCTTTGTAAGGCTGAACAATTGCTTTTTTTAAGACTGTAATCTGTATTAAACAAGATTTGTCAAGTAAAAAATTCATTTGTACAGTACGTGTGTGGTCTCTTGAGTTTTTCTCTCTTTGTTGACGGACAGAATAATGTCGTTGTATCGAGGTCAAACTTACGCTTGAGAGAACAGATTTTTATCGTAAGATCGAGAATATCGTTGTTTCCAATATCGTTAGATCGAGGTAATTTCTTTTACATTTCTCTGTATTTTCGCCGGGAGAAAGGAACGCAAATCGTAAAACCGAGGTTATCGCAAAATCCGGTATCGTAAAATCCAGATTCCACTGTATTTTATAAATGTTTCAATCTTTTATGTAATTACCCCTTAATACTACTGTATAAGCTTGCTCAAACTAGGCCTTACACTCAGTGTATTCGGTAGTCTTCAGAAGCAGGACTCCTGCAAGCTTTAGCTTAACTTCCTCAGGGATCGCAGGAGATTCTGAAAAGAATGAAAGTATTTATGATGCTGAAGGTGGTGGGTGGTGGTGGCGATGGTGATGGAGGTTGTTTTGATGGTGTGATGCTATTACTAATGATGATGACGATGATGATGATGATGATGATGATGGTGGTGGTGGTGGTGGTAAGACTTGCGTCAATTGCTGATGAAGATGATGATGCTGATGGCGATTATGGTTGTAGATGTGATGGTGGTGATGATGATGATGAGATAATGTTGATGATGATGATGATGACTATGGTGATTGTGGTAGTAGTAATGATGGTAATGACGATGATGATGTTGGTAATTACAGTGGTTGTGGTGATGATGATAATGATAAAAATTATGGTGATCGTGCCATGTTGGTGGTGGTTGTAATGATAATCATGGTGATGATGATGTTGACATTGATTTTGGCGATGACGATGAAGATATTGATGATTCTGGTGACGTTGCTGGTAGTAATGATGGCGATGATAAATCACAGCAATGATGATTATTGTGTTTTGATGCCTCACCCAGAAATCTCTCCTGCAAGCCAATCTTTACTGCACTGATGGCATCTCTAAAATCATAGAAAACTGAAAGGTTAGCAAATTTTGAAGCAATACAAAATAGAGGGAACAGCACTCTGTTGGATCTGCGACTAACCTTGAAGCTGCAAGCTCAGCACATTCTTTTGCGAGAAGAGTTTTTATCAGCAATTCACCACACCCTGCATTTCAATTTAAATGTAGTTATTCAAAATATCATATTATAAACATTATGAAAGATTATCAATGGTTACATCAAACTGATAAAAAAGTTTTTAAACCTGTCGAGCTGCATGCAACTCCAGAGCTTTGAGAATAGTCATCATCATTTTCATCATCACTGGAAGAATCATGCTTAACACTGCAGTGTTCTATATTTCTTTCTTCGTCAAAGCAATCACCACGCTTGACACTGGAGTGTGTGGTATTTCTTGCATAGCACCCTGCCCCATAAACAGCCGCCTAAAAATAAAGATGCATAACAAGACAGTCAGGCACATAGCTAGGGGTGTTATATTCATACTTGCATCCTCTTCCCCCGTCAGCAAATCCTGGCTATGTGTCTAACTTAGCCTGCTAGCCGGCTCTCGATCGGGCTTGGC
This sequence comes from Nematostella vectensis, assembly GCF_932526225.1. NCBI lineage: Eukaryota > Metazoa > Cnidaria > Anthozoa > Actiniaria > Edwardsiidae > Nematostella > Nematostella vectensis. Next base: position 11,205,098 of record NC_064040.1, on the reverse strand, counting down.
TTATTCAGAAATCTTTTGTTTTTAAATATTGGGAGTTTTGTGGCTCGTGCGAAGGCCGAGGTGTGCTATAGCGAGGGTGCGAAGACTTCTTCCTAATCTAATTTGAAACAAAACATTTTCAAAAAAGAATGAGAGCCTGCTAGCAGGCTACATCTAACTGTTACATTACTATAACACTCATTTGTTTAAAAGAACCTCGGGGAAAAAAGGTTTTATTATAGCCAGCAAGATGGACCAACAACCATACATCAATTCAATTTTGGTTAAGTATTCCGAAGAGGGAAGTTCTGTATGGTGCAACCTTTGAAAAAGAGCCCTAAGATCGATAAGATAGCTGCCTCACGGTAACATAGTAACTCAACCTCCACAAAGTGATTTTACTTCTCCATTATGAAATAGAGGCAACAAAGCATAATCTGTTTTTGGACTTGCAATAAAAAAAGATGACAGGAAAATTGTTAACTAATGAGCATATCCATTACCTGGCCAACTCTGCCTGGTTTCTTTAAAAGTAGTCCCCCACTTGATGAGCCTGCAGACACACAGCCAGCAGTATCTACACACACTACACCAACAGTGTCCAGGCTGGAGTCCTCCTACAAAGTTAAGCCTTCAACAATCTACTGATTTATATCAACATTAGAGAATTAGAGAAAGGAGACACTAATACTAATCTAAATCGGCGGCAAGGCAAACATTAGAGAATTAGAGAGAGGAGACAGGTAAAATTTTGTAGCTTTTTTTTATCCCTTTCAAACCATTTGTTATGTCCTATGTATGTCACCACATCATCGCTTAAAGAAACCCAGTTCCTTTTTCCATTCAACATTAAAAGATTAATAATTTGATGAAATCCAAAATAAGCATATCAAAATAAAGTTTTTCCTTTACCAAATCCAATAATTAACAAATAGATCTCTGGTGAGTGTGTGCGAATGCTGACACCAAGCATGCGTGTGTCCTCTAATAACACATGATCCCTTGACCAACCAAAGTGCATGATTTATGGGTGTTGTTGTATAATTAAAAATATTGCAACAGCTTCCTTAAATCCTGATGGAAGAAAATGTGCATTCCCCATGTTCATTTTGCAAGGATGAAAAATGTCTCTATAGTAATACCTACCAAAACATCCATATCATCAAGCTTTTGTTTCTTTGGCTGATGAAGCTCAGATGGTTTTGTACTGTTTAGTCTTTCTTTATATCTATGATAAGAAGCCAAGCTCTTTTCTGTAAACAACAGGCCATAAAGTTAGCTTGTCAATCATTGATAAAAGGTCTATAGTTTCTTTTTCCTTACCAGTTATAAGTGATTGCTCTGTCACTCCAGGGATGCCATAATCTCTTGCCCAACACTCGGCACCCTCACCGACTAAAAATCTGCAACATCAAATTTGTATGGCATTGTAGATGATTGTGTAGTATCCTGGGGTGTCTGAAGATTGAGGGGGGAAAGGAGCAAGGCCATAGCAGGGGGCGGGACACTGGCAGCACATACCCCTCCAATATTCTAAAAACTTAAAAGGAAATGACCAGTAGGGGCATAGCTGTGCCTCCAAATTTGTTCTCAATGTTTCTGTATCGTGCCCAAAATATTGTGAGGCCTGCTACAGGTCTTGGGGGAGAAAGCATCTCTCCCATCCTAGGCCCCACACTACCTCACGGTTCATCTTCAAGCATGGGAAACCCAAGAATAATTGGTACATTACTGTGTAACAACATGCTAAATAAATCACTCACACAGGAGGTACAAGTCCAAGTGTCTTGGGACCTTTGATCTCATCTCTCAAGATATGATGAGCAACTTGGCTAGGGTTTTTTACCCTTCTTATTGCACCCACTGCACCAAAGCCCATGGTTTTCCCGTCCATGAGACTAGCATCACACTCTACTGTTCCTGATTCGGTCAGATTAGAGCCTGTACCAGCATTAGTCCATGTAGAGTCCTATAGACAATAAGGTGGTGTTAGGACATACTGATGCAGTAGCCTGCATGTGTTCTCTACAAACACATGGACCCTTTACTAATCAGAGTGTGCAATTCACTAAGTGTTGTTGTATAAAGTCCTATGATAATAAATGAAGGTAGTATCAGGTAACAAATATTAATTCAGGAACTGGATCAGATGAGAGGGTGTTATAGAGACATTAGCTTATGTTTGGGTCCCTTGTGGCCTTTTGCTTTATTGTTGAGCCACCTTTGCCCTTGTACAGTTACGTTCGGATAAAAAGGGTTTGAGTCACATTTTGCTTGCAGCTTTTTAGTCTTTTAATGGAACATGTGGTATGGTATGGTGGTATGGGACGTGTGGTATGGTATAGTGGTATGGGATGGGGCATGTGGTATGGTTTCAGGCTACTGGCCATAAAGAAAGGACCTTTTCGAATTAATAATTTGTTGAAGAAAGGAGCCCTAAGTGTCCTATTGTTTTATTGCATTGTCCTGTTTGTTTGGATCATAGGTCTTGATATAGTAAAAAAAATAAAAGTAAATTGGCAATATTGTTTTATGTGGAAGGTATATCCATCAGTGCAGATTCATGGTCATTGCAGTAGCAAAGTGAATATCTAACCTCAAGTGCTGCTAAAGCAATGGCCACAACATCAACTGCAGATGAACCTTGTCTTAGTGCCGCCACAGCCTAATATACAATAACAACAACAACAATTACCACAGCAACAACTGCAGATTAACCTTTTCAACAGCCTAATAAACAATAATAATTAATACAGGGTAGGGGAGATCCTCACCCTCCCCCACCCCCCAAGCAAATCCATTCCCCTCCCCCCCCCCCCCCATATGCTGGCTACATGGCCCCTGCTATGAAAAATAACATCTCACCTTTCTGCAGGCCGTTCTACATGTTTTCCTATACTCCTCTTCATTAGTAACAGCATGATTTCCAATGCCTTACACACATAGAAGAAAATAAAATATAAAAAAGGACTTTAGAACTAAGGGCAATACCTTGGTGTACAACGACAAACCCAGTAATGAATAACTCCTGTTATATTTCAAGTCTATTCTGTTCATTGAATGCTTATCAAAGGTGATATTTACCGGCATGAACCCCTACAAACCCAGACTTTACTCCATTCGTCTTTCTCATGTTTTCAAATCTTCCTCCAACACTTTACGAGCCTGCGAAATATGCAGCGGCAAGCTCGCCCCAGTCCCTACTGTCGTGGGTCCTAAAATGGCGGACGGCGGAGGCATTCGTGTTGGGGTGCTAACCGGTAAGGCTGTTTTCACTCAAAATTCCCAGCGAATCTTTTAAGCGGTTTAATAGGAAGCTATCATAATTGTGCTCTCTTTGCCTAGTGAGCGATCGCTGTTCTAGAGGCAAAGCGGAGGACAGAAGCGGGCCTAATCTAACACGATTAGTTCTAGAGGAACCGCGGTACGTTGGTTTGTTGTTTTGCGCGACAGTGGTTACAAATATTTGCGATCGCGATGTATTGATTGCAGTTACATTATTTAAAAACAGCTGGTTCTCGTTTTGATTGAATGTGTTGAGATTATAAGTGGAAGTTAAGTTGTTTAATCTAGGGTACTGTAGATAATGCTGGCATTTTATGCTCTGTTCGCAATACACCCTTAATAAGCGTTTCGTTTCTTTTGTTTTGGTCTCAGTTTAAGCATCAAGGAAGTTGCGCACGAATGTGTCCCCGATGATATCGAGGAAATAAAGGTAATTTAGTTAAGCAACAGGTTTACGCCCTAGGCGTAGGAGTTGCAGACGGAAAATAGCAGACCCCAAATGCAGTCTGTGAAAATCTCTCAACCTTTTGACCTTATTGCGATGCGACGGGATCTAATCCTCAAATCTGTCAGATTTGGAGAGTATCACACAAGCTGTCTACTTCAGATATCATCACCAGTCTATTCCTAACAATTAAAGGAAATCAGAAGTTGCTAGAGAAAATAATGTTAATAAAACTATAAGTACTTTAGTATTATTACATAATAAATATACAAAATCTATCTAAAGTACAAGGGATTCAAATCAGATTGGACAATAGGAATATAAATTAAATTACACTATATACAGTGTACTGACTATTTTTGGAATAATCTGAATCCTGAAAATGTGTAATACCATAATCCTTGGTTTTGGTATAATCCTCCATAAAATGCAAAAAAATAGGTGTTGATGATGCATCAATATGCTTTGATAATAGAAACCTGTCAATTATTTGCTCTACTGCATGTAACTTTAACCTATATATGTTATTGATATTGTGCAACTCACTATCACACTGTACCAAGTAAGATTTAAATTTATAAAGTTTTGTAATCTTTTAATCTGCTTTCTGGATTATTTCACCAAAAAGAACATCATTCACATCTGTCTTATGCCTTAATGTACAGCACATTGTATTGTGCTTTTCTGTTATTTTTTAAATATACATTTTAAATAGAATTGAGTACTGGTAAATGTTTGTTTTCAGCACCCTGTGCACAATTCATTTCTAGAGATCTAAACCATTTTGTTACTTAGCCCATAGATCAAGGAGAATTTAAAGGTAATTTAGTTCATTCCTTTGTTTATGGGCTTCCAAAATTACAAAACTTTTCTGGCTAGATGCAAGGTGTTTCCATCTCCAAATAGTACTTTAAGGCTTACGTTAAAATTTATGGAGAGTGTAATGCCTCTGATGAGTCTCTTGTGTTTTCTATCTGTAGAAAGTCCTTCTCCGATGGAGTGACGAAGATCACTTGAATCTCATACTGACGACAGGAGGCACTGGTTTCTCACCAAGAGATGTTACCCCTGAGGTACAAAAATAACTCTCTCTACAGTATAATATAATGGTTAACAAGCATAGAGAAAATTGCTGGTTGTAGCTACCCAGCCCCTTGAGAAACAGGGGCAGCGAATGGGCAAGGGGGGGGGGGGGGGCGCTTGTCCCCAACTTTCAAATATTGGGGGCAGTGACCCTTACTTCTATGAGCAGAAGTGCTTATTTTTACATGAACATGCATGAATGCATTAATCTATTGCTTGATAAAAGACGATATAATGTGTTTTTAACCTGTTCGTATTCATTTCCATCTGTACTCTATGTCAAACTCAATAGAAGGCATTTGCTGAAGCCCATGCACGTATTCTTTATTGGAATACAAGCCTGTATGCTCAAAGACTTTCTCCATTGAGCCTCATTTAAAGCTGTTGTACCACTTTTATGTGAAGACAACTTGCTAAAAGCAGACTTGTTACACCCCAAAATGTTGTTCTCTAGTGGAATTTTTGTCTACCTACGTATACAAGGGAAAGCAGTGTAAAAAAAGAAAACTTAGATAAATTGTTAATGGAAAAATGATTGAATGTCACTCATGTGACAATATTGTAGATTCCACACCTTATAGAATTTCATCAAGTAAATATTGTGATAAAATTTTCTTGGTATTTAATTTTTCTACAGTGCTATAGGGTGCTGTCTAAACAGGGCCGTAGCAGAGGGTGGGGCACTGGGGGCATATGCTTCCCCAATATGTCCCAAAATTATAAGGAAATGACCGGAAGGGGCGTGGCTGTGCCCCCCCCAATATTTCCTTAATGTTTCTGTATTTTTCCACCCCCCCCTCACCAATCTTATTTGGCCTGCTACGGCTCTGCTAAAAAAGGATAGGAGAGGGGCTTAGTGGTCAATAGCCCCCTAGATTTTATCCAAATCTGATTCAAATATTTAAAAAAAGAATAGGTTCTATTCTGACAAAGGGAAATAACTTTTCAGGTGTTCTGGGTAGTAACTTCGTGCGCACTAGCGCTTGCCACTTTACAAAATGCAAATTCCTTCCCCATGTGGCGAATTATATTGCTAACTGCGTTCACCATGGTGGCAAATGCCTGTTTTCTATACTAATGAATTTTGAATCACGGTCTTTCACCTCAAAATCGTATTTCTAATACGTCAAGATAACATACTGATGAAAAACACAAATTGAAAAAACACAGGCCGGATAATGAACTCTCGTTTTGCACCATTTTCTAGTTCCAGGGAGCATAATATTTTCACAAAAAGGATAATTCTTGACAATTTCCAGTTACTATTGGTTACCATATTGTCACTATATTTTGCAAAATAAAAAGGGTATTGAATTTTGCGATATTAAAGTTCCTAGAAATAGGATTTTGCGGGGCTTAAATGTCGCGAAATGAAAGAAAATATTAAAGTATTTTGATTATATTGTTAGCTATAGCTTCTCGGTTGTGGCTAATTCCCCATCAGTGTGGCTAATTTTTTTGGCTTAAAATTAGCCACAGTGGCTTGTGCCCTCAAGATCCTAACGCACACAGAGAGTAATAAGATTTTGTGTTTGGTTGCTTAGGCAACAAGTCAGGTTATTGATCGCCTGGCACCTGGACTGGCCCACAGGATGATGGAGGAGTCACTCAAAGTGACACCCCTTGCAATGTTGTCAAGGTAACAGATGTCAATCACTTTCAGAGGAAGGGTTTCAAGTAGTTTATCCTCAGAATAATGGTATACATTTACTTAAAAGTCTTTTAGATCTATAAAGGTTTTTTTTTATGTACAAAAGAGTCTTCTCTGTGTAGAATGTTTAAAAATCACAATGATGAACAAGCCCTAGGGACAAATGTGGGACAAATACAGAGAGGAACTAATACAGAAGGGCCAAGTCAATTAATTTACTTAATAAATTTAAGGAAAGATGGGAATGCTCATACATAAACTGGAACAAAATCTCCTACTTGTTTCCTTGCTCTGGTCTGTAGTCTGACCAATTATGATAATATACCTTCAGTGATGGACTCTCATGCTATATATCTGCCCTTCTGTGAATTAAGGTCCACTGAGATTTTTGTAAACATGTGCTCATATATACAAGGGGGTTATTTGCCCATTATGTTATTTTGACACACTCATTTTGCTACAGACCTGTTTGCGGAACTAGAAAAAGAACACTAATAATCAATTTCCCAGGCAGTGTCAAAGGATCGCAGGTAAGGTACCCAGGATAACTGTGATTGCAATAATCAAAAAATATTTATATGATAACGATGATACCTGGAATTGATCTTCTTTTAAGCATTTATTTTCTTTTTACAGGAATGTTTTCATTTCATAAGCCGTGCATTGCCTCATGCAATAGGTATTATTAATTCCCACATATATCGCTTTGTACTATAGCTGTGCTATCTGTTTAAAAAAATTCTTCTTTATAGAGCTGCTCATGGATTCTCCTAAAGTCAGTGATACCCACAAGGCCATGGGAGCTCACCATCAACAACTTCAACAAGTATATTCTTCATCATTCCTAGTGTCCCTGAGAATATCAATTGTTCCACCAAATCATACATAATAATAGATCTTTGACCATTTCATTTCCCACAGGACAACCATGACTGCTCACGTCGTTTCAATAAAGGTAGTTACACCCAAATGCTATCCTTTCCACCATAAAGATAGTTCGCAGGGTTTTAGCCAACCATATTCGCTGGCTTCTTTTATGAGAACCAGAAAGTCGGGGTAATTTTTGTAAAAATCTCCATCTTTCACAGAAGCATTTGAGTTTACATCGATAGGCGGCAATGCTGAGAGCAAACCCTGTGCAGTCAAACCCTGTGGGTCTACAATATAATAAAAATATCTGTTCATTGAGTCTTCCCTGAAGAAGTCTTTAATAAGACTTCGTATTAAAGACGAAAATTTGGTAGAGTCGAATACCAGTTTTTGGCGTATTGTATTTATTCTTCTGGTTCAGAACACGACTATTTGGGCTTTTTGCATTTGTGCATATTACTGTACAAACTCAATTATTCTGAAATACGGGTTCCGTCGGCGACATTACATTGGTACTTTTACAGTATACAGGGACTTGCAATATAAAATAACCTGTTTCACAACATTTTCCAGTAGACCTTACACGCATAGCAGAGCGGGATAGACACTCGCCATTTCCTATGGTCCCGATGGACGAAGCTATCAACATCGTCATGAAGCAAACAGAACATCTAGGCACTGACACCGTTAACGTAGAAGGTAATCAGTTAAACGGCGGAATACTCGTCCATTTGATTTGCAAACCCAAAACACTGCCACCGCGGTCCCGCAGTGAGGACCGCGGACCGCGATGGCAATGACTTGTACCATTTCCCCTTATCAATATCCATCGTTCTATTACTCAATCCGGACCGCGGACCGCGATGGCAGTTCTCAGTAGGGACTTTAAGATGCTACAACGGCTACGGCTAGGACGGAATGACCGAGATAACACTTTAACACTTGGCGACAAATTCCAAATTAGTTTCGATGAAATTACCTTGACTTTATATTCAGGAACGAACAGAAATTAACCGTTAGCTTCTTTCTAGGATAGGAAACAGATAAAAGTAAATTTATACTCCAACCGCACCACGTACTCGCCAGACCGTAAAACTTGGAATTTCACGTCGTATTCTGGCGGAGAACGGTTGGAAATCTATCAGACATAACGCATTTTCACGTGCAGCCTTTCAATTTTCAAATTGATTCCATTGTTTTCTCCCGTCGCCGTACTCGTAGCCGTACTCGTCTTAAAGTCCCTAGTAACGTTTCGCTGTGGACGGGAATTCTACAGTTGCTCCCTTTTGATTGGCAAACTCCAAGCGGAGGAGCATCGTTCAAGTTTACAGGATATTGAAAACCACAGTTAACCCTTAACTCTCCAATAGTCAAAAGAATTTCAAATAAATAATCTCAGCTTATCTCTTGCCTTTTCTCAAGGTCTTTGACCGTTTGTTCTTCTTGCAGACGGCATGGGATACATTTTAGCCAATGATGTACTCGCAGACTCTCCCTTCCCACCATTTCCTGCGTCAATCAAGGATGGATACGCCGTCGTTGGTACCGTAACACATTACATAATACATGGCGGTAGCAGAGGAGAGCCGGTGTCACCCCACCCCCCACCCCTCAACACCCATACCCCCTAAAAGACACCTCTCTCGCCATGTGTCACCCCGTCACCCTTTTTCTTGCGCCTTGAGTTACGGTAAATGTATAGAAATTGAGAAATTTCGCGTTGAATTTTGGCGTCTCAGGGACACCAAAATAATGAACTTTTCCAGGGGGAAAATGTAGGGCATTTTATGCTTTCTATGAAAATGTGCTGCCGCGATATATTAGAAAACAAAAATTGTTTGCCATAGCATAAATGTCTGCTCCTTATTTCTGTAGCGTCGGATGGCCCTGGAGTCCGGAAGGTTCTTGGTCCAGTTACAGCTGGTGTCGTGGTAAGTTGTAAAGTTTATAGTGGATAGTAAAACACTACTCTTTAATCGCCGAGTGTTCTATGTATAAATTTACAAATTTTCAGAATTCATACAGTACATTAAGGCAGTTTAATCTTTTTACTCTCGCGATGAACTTTGTCTAGTGCTCTGTTCTGCTTGTTGGCACTCTTCCATACTTCTACCTCTTCCGGTGATGGATTTAAAGGGGCAGTCGCACGTTTGTTTCAATTTGAAAATAAACCGTGGAATCGGCATTTCTTGAGAGCGAAATAGACGGCTGAAAGAGTATGTAGATGTGAAATCCGTTGGCATCGCGCCGAATTTACCCACAAGAGGACAATCAAACAGCTTTTAGATAATGTCCTGTACTTTTTCTCTGTGCTGGATTGTTGACGGTAGCATTCTGGAAAAAAATACCGTTACCGGTGCGACTGCCCCTTTAAGAACTCACTAATATATGTTCTGGTTATTTTAAGACTTCGTCAATCGTCACGTCTGGTCACGTGATGCGAATTACGACTGGGGCCCCAGTGCCTTCTGGGGCGGATTCGGTTGTTCAAGTGGAGGACACAGAGCTCGTGGAAAGCGCAGACGAGGTTTGTTGACGTCGTACTTTCGCTACTACATGACGTCATACCTTCACAGCTACATGACGTCATACTATCACCAACACATGACTTAATACTGTCACTACTGCATAACGTCATCATGTGACTGCTACATGACGTCATACTACCACTACTGCATGACGTCATACTATTACCAACACATGACTTAATACTGTCACTACTGCATAACGTCATCATGTGACTGCTACATGACGTCATACTACCACTACTGCATGACGTCATACTATTACCAACACATGACTTAATACTTCACTACTGCATAACGTCATCATGTGACTGCTACATGACGTCATACTATCACTACTGCATGACGTCATACTATTACCAACACATGACTTAATACTGTCACTACTGCATAACGTCATCACGTGACTGCTACATGACGTCATACTATCACTACTGCATGACGTCATACTATTACCAACACATGACTTAATACTGTCACTACTGCATAACGTCATCACGTGAATGCTACATGACGTCATACTATCACTACTGCATGACGTCATACTATTACCAACACATGACTTTATACTCTCACTACTACATAACGTCATCATGTCCTTACTACATGACGGCATACTATCACTACTGCATGGCTTCATGCCTTCACTATTAGATAATGTCATACTGTCACTACTACATAACGTCATCATGTCCTTACTACATGACGGCATCACTACTGCATGGCTTCATGCCTTCACTATTAGATAATGTCATACTGCCTTCACTATTAGATAATGTCATACTGTCACTACTACATAACGTCATCATGTCCTTACTACATGACGGCATCACTACTGCATGGCTTCATGCCTTCACTATTAGATAATGTCATACTGCCACTACTACATGAAGTCGAGTAAACGGCATGCAAACAAAGCCAACGTTGCTAGCGAACCCTCGTCCATCAAGACTAAGACTGATGCTGTAAAGCAGATCATCAAGAATGTCCTTTGTCTTGGGGCCAACTGAGCAAAGCAGTGCCAGCAATGCTGACTGATATTGGAGCTGTTTGCACGGGGCTTTTATACAAGCCTGTCTAGCGAGCCTTTGATACTAGACTCTTTGCCTTTCAGGGTCAAACAGAAGTTCAGGTTAACATTTTATCGACACCCAATCCAGATCAAGATATCAGGTCAGCTATATTGATTTTCTCTGTACATATCGGCTGCTCTATGCTGTTAATAATGAGTCCCTCTCGCGTTTGATTCAAATCCCGACTCCAGCTTGTATAATGACAACATAATAATATAACATATAATACATCAAAGAAGTACAATAATTTCCCCCTCTTTATTTTCTCACTATTACAAAAGCTCGGATACTTCAGCTTGCTGGCTTTGATCATCACAAAGATGCATTCCCTAGCTACAAGGATAGTTTTATGAAAGGTATTTTTTCTTGGATTCCTTCTCAATTCACCGGAATATTCACAAAAATCAATATCATATCTAATGTCTAATTTACATTCGTTTGACCATTAGGAAGACATTCATTAGAATGTTGAGAAACCACGAAGAAGCATCAAGTTAGAGCGAAAACAGTGTTTGAAGCACGAGGTTTTCCGCTCTTGATTTTTAAAGAAGTCTCGTTTTCGAAATCTTGCAATCCTCGAAGTACTACATCCCCTTAATAAACCGCAACTGCCCGTATCCTTGTTGCTAGAATGAAATTTTCGATGGTATTTGTGCAAATAGGGTGTTTTTTTCGGTTTCAAGTCACAAAACAGCGGCAAACAACAAGATGTAAATGCCAAAGCGCGGGGGTAGGGTGAGTAAAAATGCTCACGCGCAGTGGTGGGGTGGTTGTTACTAAAAATAGCCAGATTCGGAATCGACATGGCGCGCGGGTAATACCAAAGTGTCCCTCTCTTATCTTATGCTCTCTTGGTGTAAGTCAGTGTGCAAGCACTGGGGCACATTAACGAATGTCAATCAACCACTCCTTTTTATTGTTTACAATTGAAAATACATAGGCTTATTTGCAAGAAAACATCAAAGCAACCACTCACGATTGAAGTTTAATACCTTATTAACAATGTTTGATTGAAAGCATCTCAGTCACCTGCTTGAATGAGCCGATGCAAATTGATTCTTTGAGTGAGTCGTTTTTGTGCGGGAGAGTAAAATGGCGGCGTGATTGGCCTTCTTTAAGGAAATTGCCTTGTCTTTGTAGGGCGATCGGCTTTGATATTGCTGCTGGCGAACTAGTGCTAAGTAAAGGTAGTCCGTTAGGACCCCCTGAGCTTGGTCTCCTAGCAACCGTTGGCGTCACCAAGGTAACAGGCACCTTATATCTTATCGTATATGTTTTTTTTTTATTCTGTGTCCCCCGAAACTCTATTCGTTCAAACGTTTCCAGGTCGCACGTGCTGTTGTGCTAGCTGCAAAATGTCGTAGCCATATCTTGCAGTTAATTCAGCTTCAGTCTATTTTTATCTTCAGGTTCCTGTATATAGAAAACCGAGAGTGGCAATTATGTCGACTGGAAACGAGGTACTTTTCCTTGATCCCGAGGTACTTTTCTTTGATCCCGAGGTACTTTCTTTGATCCCGAGGTACTTTCCTTAATCCCTAGCTTTCCCATACAATGCAACACTAGTACTTTTTCCCGCATTTACATTCAACACTTTCATTGATCCCGAGGTACTTTTCTTTGATCCCGAGCTACTTTCCTTGATCCCTGGCTACTTTTCTTGATCATGAGGTACTTCCCTTGATATAGAGGTACTTTTCTTGATCCCGAGGTACTTTCCCTTAAGCCCGAGGTACTTTTTTTTGACTTCGAGGTATTTCTCTTTGATCCGATGTACTTCTCTTGGTCCCGAGGTACTTTTCTTGATCCCGTATGACCCGTACTCGACCCGTCTTAGAGGCGGCCACGCCCAATCTGCATACCACACTCTTTCCTTTGACACATTTTATTGTTCCTGTAGCTCGTTGGCTCTGGTGAAATCCCACAGGCAGGACAAATCAGGGACAGCAACAAAATCATGCTTTCTGCTGCTGTTACTAGGGAAGGATTCGAGGTCCTGGACTTGGGAATTGCTTTAGACAGGTACTCCCTCCCTCCCTCCCTCCCTCCCTCCCTCCCTCCCTCCCTCCCTCCCTCCCTCCCTTGTATTCAAAACAAAACAACATTGTCTCGCAAGTCGAATCTTAAGGAAAGTCAGACATTAAGCATGCGAGGATAGCAGTTTTGGTTGGCAAGAACTTTATTAGGGGCGGGCCACCAGTAAAGTGGAGGGGTGAAGGGGGACGTTATAAGGTTTCAGGTAAATTTCTTGCTCGTTTTGCCAAGCCTACCAAGTTTGATGTGGGAGACGCCGTTTTTAGAAGTTGGTTGCAAACACTTGTGTCTTAAAAAATTTGTTCGATAGCTATTCTTAATCTGTGGATTGGAAATTTATAACAATTAGCTTTAATAAGATTTATCAGGGCTGTAGCAGGGGGTGGGGCACTGGAGACATGCGCCCCCCCCCCCCCAATATTATCTCATGATTCTGTATTGCTTCCCCCATTCTACGTTATTTTCCGCACCATTAAATTGCACAAGGGCGCCGTTTTATGACCAAAAGTGGAATAAGTAATACCCTTTCAGATTCTTAGTTACAAAGATCATTGCTTTCTTCTCAGCCCTGATGACCTTCAGGCGAAACTAAAAAGAGGCGTGTCTGAAGCTGACGTCATCATCTCCTCTGGGGGCGTGTCCATGGGAGAGAAGGTAACCCTTAAAATTTAACATATGAGGGGTAGGGTGGGGAACTCAGGCACTCACAATCAATTAGTTGATGGATATAAAGGCATTGTTCTCTTTATCCTATTCCCTCGCCTGAGACCATTATGGTAAGTTACCATGTCAACTTCCCCAGTTTTTTTTCTTGCATTCTCCCTTCCTGTTTCTTATCCTATTTCCGCGCTCTTCAGCTAGAATGCCAAAGAGGTGAGAACAGACAGACTTGATACTGATGAGTCACCCCATTGTTTACCTTTGTTTACCTTCGAAAATACAACAGCCTGTTTTTTTGCAAAAGAACTTCAAAATTGCCTTCCACACTTGAATTCCGATACTTGAGTGACAACATTCGACTAAAATTTTCTCAGATTCAAGCTTGAATTAGCCGATGGAAATGGATGCTTTGTGTGACTCATTAAATGAGCGGGAGCATAAAATGGCGGCATGATTGGCCTTAATAAAGTAGGAAAGTTTCATATAGATTTTAACATCTTGTTTTCAGGATCTTTTGAAACCGGTACTAGAGAAAGGACTTGGTGCCACGGTTCATTTTGGCCGAGTGTTTATGAAACCTGGGTAGGTGCCATTGCAGTTTTTGTTTGACGTTGTCTTTTGCTGCTTATCTATTGTACCTGTCGTGTTTATAATAAACCACAGAAAGCCCACGACCTTTGCCAGCCTGCGTACGGGGTCGCAGAAAAAGTTGCTATTCGCCCTTCCTGGTACGTATAGAATACTTTGTCTTACTATCCCTTGCTTACTATTCATGGAGGAAGAATTTTTTAGTTATATATGGCATTCAGGCAGCTCAAAGGGGAGTTTTAAACCCCCCAAATCCTTCCCCTAGATCCGCTAATGGAGCCATGCCATAAAATTGTCTTTCACAATGCACTGGAAGGCTCTTGTTTGGTGTGCGGTAGTATGTAGCAACACTGGTTGTATTACGTGATCTCATTTACCTTGCATCCACAGGCAACCCGGTTTCGGCGATGGTGACTTTCTACCTTTTCGTGCTTCCTGCCCTTAGGAAGCTGGCTGGACACCAGTTCCCTCATTTGACCAAAATCAAAGCTAAGGTAAATGTGAAAGATGAGGGTAAAAAGTGGTTTACCAGGCTCGCGACGGCTTATCTTTAGCTCTATACCCTCCTCCTAAAAATGAGGAGGAATGTCATAAATTCAGCTTCGTGGGATACAGTTTTTTAACCGGCCTTAAGATGAATCTTAATGATTTATATGAATATTTAGATTTCTTGACATCCACCTAATAAATTGAAAGAACCATAGCGTGGCCCACGGGAAAGTCAAAACGCCATGCGCTAGCGAGATGCGCAGATGACATAACCCCTTTAATGTCCAGGAGATGCGTGGGACTGGACTCTAGGCCACCATCTATCCTTCACGCGTCTCTCCTATTTTACTTGACGTTTTCAACAGTTGGAGCTAGTTGTTTCGACCTTTACCGTATTTCTTAATCCCCTGGGATATGATAGCTATTTAGCAAAAATGAATATGGGAGCCTTTTATAGCTAGTAGGGAAGGAACTCGTGTTATACCTCCTTAAATCCATAATGATTTTCTCATTTGATTGCAATACAGCTGGCCAAGTCAGTGAGGTTAGACCCCCGTCCAGAATACCACAGAGCAGTATTGTCATGGCAACCAGATGATCCAATCCCAGTGGCGCAGTCAACGGGCAGTCAGTGCAGCAGTCGCCTTCTGAGCATGCGCACTGCGAACGCGCTGTTAGTTTTGCCGCCACGATCTGACGAGCTGATCGAGATCGGTAGCGGCTCAATTGTTGACGCTCTCATTCTTGGTCCAGTGTAGCAGAGAAACAGGAAGATATACATAGCTCTCGGCACCAGTCCCTCTTCAATCACAATCCGCAAGGTATTCTGGGTAGATTAGCAATACACAGTAGTACAGTAATACGAGGACGACGATGGAAGACTCTAGGGCCGACTTGGTACTGTTTTTTTATTACCCAAAGACTATGTAATGCTTTAACAATAGAACAGCGCCGTTGAATTGTGTAGTTCCAGAAAATGTCCATACCCCCCTCCCCCTATTGAGGGGGCCGAAGGTATGACTTCCCACCCCTCTGGAATTTCCAACCCCCTGGAAATAAATACAGTAACTGTTAAGGAAAAAGGGCATTTTAACCCCCCCCCCCCTCCCCTCTGGAAATTCCTGGGCGTTTGAAACCCCCACCCCACTGGAATTTCCAATCCTCTCAATGGGGGGGGGGGAGGGTATGGATATTTTCTGAAACTACACATTCCACAGTGATATACTTATGTATACATCTCAATTGCACTGGACACATACATCTCACTTGCGCCTCATTGCGGCACTAGAAGGGTCCCATTACAAGACTGAGAAGTCGCTTAACTTTTCGAGTGGCAAATTAAAGCCAAAATCAAAAAGAAATTGATCGACAAAAAATATCTTTCAATGAAAATATAAAGCCCTTTCTGACAAAAAAGCTTCTCGGCTGATCTG